>NC_059072.1:55490080-55798157 GCF_020497125.1 Mauremys mutica | reverse complement strand
CCTAAATTAATTAGAAGTTGACTTATGAAAGTACTAACAATGTGCATGGAGATGTCAAAGACAGAAAATATAAACTGTTCATGACCCATGGAGTTTAGACGCCAACTAGAAAAAGCCATCTAAATTTACTCTGTGCTGATAGGAAGGAAATGATTGAGAATGTGAGGATAACAGGGAAGCTGAGAAATAATGACTACAAGGTACTTGAATGCACCATCATATAGAAATAGGTTCACAGAACAGTATCGTTAAAGTGTGTTTAGATTTTATAAATGTAAAATTGATGAAGAAATCTAGTAAGGCCTGACAGAAGTACTGTCCATTGTAGGGGACGACTGGGTAATAATAAGACATCATAATTAAGAGGAAGAATACAAGAAAAAGAAACAGCTAGCATAGTCCTGAGGGCCTGTTGAAAACTCTTGAGACAATATAGATAATTTAAAAAGCACAGTAAATATTGTTACTGTATTAAATCTTGTAATGCTGTCTCCCATTCATTTGAAAGGGAGTTAAGCATGCTAAAAAAAGGTTAATTCAAATAAAAATAGTTCAAACAACATTAAGAACCAGACCAAAAAAAACTGACATTAGGAAAAATCTAAAGCAGCCATTATGTTTATAGCTCATTTTGTTGTGCCCAGGTACTGCGGCACAAAATGTTAGCCAATATTTTGAAAAGGGAACAAACACAGCCCTGGCTTGGAAAATTTCTTCAATACCTCATAGTCAGAGAACTAAACCTATAAACCCTGGTGAAAAGTACCCATGCTGCGATACCTCCCCTCAAAGCCTCAGCCCAACCCCAACCCTCCCATCTATTTAACTTTCATTCCCACATTTTCATTTCCCAAACCAATAGATCAACTCTGTCTCCTGCAAAATTCTATCCTAAGTAAAACAAATTCCTGGCTCCCCCCACACCCCAATTCTCTCTCTTTCTGCTTTACAGAGCTGATGCACAGAAAGGCCTTGGCTTCGCAGCAGTTCTCCAGTGTGCCACTCTGTTTCTTCTTCTTCTCACTCTTCCCTCCCCTCCTCTTAGAAAAATGTCTGTCATTTTGTTTTCTTCCAAGAACAGCAGCTTCTGCTGGTCTCTTCCCTGCTTCCCCTCTTGCTGAAAGAGCAGTAACACTTGGATCACTCTGCTGCTCCTTTCCTGGAGGGGAACAATGGCTCATATTGTACACTATGCAAATACTCAGATACTATAGTGCTAGGCATGGCCTTAAACCCTAGACAGATGTAAACTTTGACTCAATCAGTTGAGTTTTGGAGACATTATATCTGACTTACAGTACTGTACTATACTATTCCATGGATCATTATTAAAATGAAATTTTATCTTCAGAATAAACAATGTTAGGAACAAGAAATTGCCATCCAGTGACCAGTAGCTCGGCATTAATTGGTTTATCTGGAGGCCTAGATTTATTTTGTGATAGGGGCATTATATTTGGTATGGGGGGGAAGGGCAAGGGGGCTAGAAGAACTAGCATAAAGGTGCCTTCAGTCCCAAGAAGTGTTGGGGAGATGGGAGAGCAGCGGCAAAGGGGCAGCACAGCTTGCGGCCCCAACATATTTCAATCTGCCAAATAGGCTTAGTTCTGGGGCTAGTAGGTATTGTAATGTAACTTCTCCTGCCTTGTATACATGCATACACACAAGCACTCTCTTTACAATCTTTGTGAACATTGCTATTTCACTAAAGTAATACTAGGTAAGAGAGGCAGAACTGTGGCATGTTTTGCTCTGTACTTCCTGGAGATGCACTGAGTTAGCTTCAGGATCTGCTAAGTCTTCCACATGGTCCAGTACAAAACATCCACAATTTTACAAACAACATTCTAAATAATAAATATAAAACACACACTTAATATAGTAATCATTTCTGTGTCAGAAGAAAGATTAAGTGCATCATAATAATGACAATAACTACAAGAGAAAAGGATTATTCCTTCAATCTAATTCTTTTTAATGCCAGAAGTATGAGAACCACAAGAAGAGTATTTCAAGAAACCATACACAGACTATTTTGTTATTTCCAAATTATTTAAACATACATGTAACACACACATATACAACTATATATTTACACAAAAGGACTCATCTGAATTTAACATTCTGAGCAGAAGTTTCCTATGTAGGAAAGAACCAAATTATACGTAGAACTTTATATAAACAGTAAGTGCTACTTTATTTTTCTCTAAAATGACTAACTGAAGAATCTAATTCATTCATATTAATTACTGGAAAACCTACTGCAAATTATCAAATTTTGCCTCTCAAAATTCCCTTGAATCATAGAATTATAGAATATTAGAGTTGGAAGAGACCTCAGGAGGTCATATAGACCAATCCCCTGCTCAAAGCAGGACCAAAACCAACTAAATCATCCCAGCCAGGGCTTTGTCAAGCCAGGCCTCAAAAACCTCAAAGGATGGAGATTCCACCACCTCCCTAGGTAACCCATTCCAGTGCTTCACCACTCTCCTAGTCAAATAGTGTTTCCTAATATCCAACCTAGACCTCCCCCACTGCAACTTGAGACCATTGCTTCTCATTTTGTCATCTGCCATTATTGAGAACAGCCTAGCTTCATCCCCTTCAGGTAGTTGAAGGCTGCTATCAAATCCCCCCTCACTCTTCTCTTCTGCAGACTACATAACCCCAGTTCCCCCAGCCTCTCCTCGGAAGTCATGTGCCCCAGCCCCCTGATCATTTTGTTGCTTGCTCATTTAGGACCCAATCCTGCAAGGAGCTTAAATGAGAGAGCAGGGGTCCGTCAGCACAGGGCTTCCTGCAGGTTTGGAGTCTTTAAGTTCAATGTATCCATTTTAGTTCAATGTTAATTCATACTATGCTAACAAACTATGTGAATTTTTCAAAAATAATTAAATCTCAGAAACACAAGATCTCACTACAGCATCCTCCTATTAAATATTTTCTGAGAGGTGGAGCTCTACTATCAACTCTTTGCTGAATTGCATATTTCATAAATCATAAAGTGCAGATAAGCAAAATGTTAGAGTCGCAATATTTTAAAATAAATATATGAATGTATCAGTCTTACATCATATTCAGTAATTTCAGGTAAATTGCTTTCATCGGCCTTCTCTGATTTTTCAGCTGCCCATTTGCTTGCAGCTTCTGCAAGTTCCTTTTCAGACAGCCTGCTGCTTTTATCCAAGACCTGTACAAAAAAATGAATGTTACAGGTTAGATTTAATATAAAAATACCTTGAAAAGTTCAAAAAAGCAATTATTCAGAATCAGAAACAATATTTTCAAAATGGGAAATAAACCGAGGAAGTCATGTTTGTCTACTGGACTAAGAATTAGAAAAATCCCCAAACCAAGGAACATGCATTTTACTAAACTAAAAAAAGGACAAACTTTTCAGACTTACTTTTATTAAGGTCAAGGAAAACTAGGAAAGGTTATGTAGCAGAGATAATGGAAAAGTGTTGACTTGAGACTTTGGAATTAAGTAAAAAAGATAAAGAGATCAAAGGGAAGCGATGTGAAAATATACAAAAAGGAGAAGTTAGAGCAAATGTAAGATTGGTTTAATAGCTCTGTCTGGTTTGCAAGGATAAAAGGCTATAAACAAATCTAAATACAAATAAAGGATAAGTACTGTATACAGTACACAAAGGAATCTAAGTTAGTTTGTCTTTTTCATCAACAGAAGTTGATTCAGTAAAAGATACCATCTCATTCACCTTGCCTCTAAGTTAATTATAGCAATCAGGAGACTATTCTGTAAATTATTTAAGTCATCAGAAAACTGCCTTCATTAAGACCACTAATTTTTTGAGGTGAAAAGGTGAATAATGTAAAATACAAGTTACCCATGTTTTGGGGTCTTTTTAATCTACCTTTTCAAATGGAAATGCTCACATCAATAGTGTTTTAGAAATGGTCTCCCACTAAGTGCATGACCTTGATTGTTTTGTTATTGAGAGTGGTATCCATTATAAACATCCATGTACAAAGGAAACACCCAGTAAGAAACAGATAGCTCCTCAGATCTTGCTTCAACCTGGTGTATATTTTATGTACATATTATTTACAGAAGTGGGTTCATCTAAGACTCTGGGTGTATGTATAATTATGTTTAAAAAAAACTACACTACCAATTAAGACTGAAGTCCAAAAATGGTAAGAGTTTTCTAGATTCTCTGAAGTTTTGCCACCACTCCCACTGCTATTCATCTTGTCTCACTCTTAAAAAAAAACCAAAACAACCAAACTGTGAAAACAAGTGTGCCTTACACCATGACTTGAAGGTCAATAAATTTACAATCTGACAAAATGGTAGGCAAAGCAAATTCTACAATGAGGACCCACAATAAGACTACATCTCCAGACTCCTCGTGATTACACCCACAGACTCAATTCTCAACTCCATGGTATCACACAGAAATAGAATTGCTCTCTGAATTTAAAAAGATCAAATCCCTGTTAGGCGTTACAAATTAAAGTTAGCACCTTTGGTTGAACTCAGAAAAGAACTGGAAACTACTGTGGATCATGGAGTACTGGTGCAGTGTTCTCTCTTTTGTAAGTAATCTTTACAGAAGTCAGGAGGCATTGCAAAGAGAGAGGAGTCTGAGGTGCATGGGAAGGCAGGTGATAGATCTCCTCCTCCTCCTCCTCCCCTAGCACACTAGCTCACAAAGTGAGCAGCCCAATCCATTTTTCCCAGCTGCTCAAAGCTTCTTGCACATACCCAGGAGCAAACTTTCCAAGATGCTCAATTTTTCTATATTCTTTTTTTGTAGGAAAGAACACTTTCAATCTGACTCCTCCTCAGTCTCCAAAAACATCCTGTACCATAGCTCCATTACAATCTCCTCCCTTTCCTTGATTGAAGTCCTTGACCATATTTTAAAATAAAATTTTACCCTTGTATTTGTCAATGATAGCCAGCTCTGCAGGATATGAAGATAAATTCAGATTCACACTATTTATATCATTTCAACAACCCACAAACAGGAATCCGTAGGATATCAATATCCATGGATTACAGCAAAGAGAACAGGGCTCAAAGATATGCAATTTAATTCTTATAAATCATAAGTAAGGCTACCATTATGTCACAAAGGTCACGAAAGTCACGGAATCTGTGATTTCCTGTGACCTGTATGACACTGGGGGCCCCCCATAGCTGACCAGTCGCCCTATCGTGTGAAAAAAAATTTATCTGACTGAATGTGCTACTTAGGGTGTATGGAGCTTGCTCACACAAACTGAGCATGCTCAGTAACATCCGCTGAAGCCAGCAGTGGGGGACCCTGGCAGCAGCTCAGCCTCCGTGGGGGATCCCTGTGTTGAGTCTGAACTTTTTATGAGTTTAAACTTAATCCAGACTTGATGTCTCTATCTGAAACTTTTAATCAAAGTTCTGACCTGCGAACTACTCATGACACCTCCCCCTCCCAATAAGTAGCCGTCTCCTCCTTTGTCTTTTCTAATTTACATTTTAACCTGTTTTATCCTGTAGAATCTTCATTGATTATGCATGACCATTATGATCTGTTAATCACTTTGTTTACTTCTGTGTATAAACATTGATGCTCACCCCTAATAAACTTGCCACACTTACTCCGAAGCTTTTTTGTAAGCTAAGGATGGTGTGAGCCCATTGATCAACGAATTGTTGTCTGGTCTCTGACAGATTTCTGAGCCCCATACCAACTCCGCACAAACTCGGGTGCTGGAGAGGTAAGTAAGGACTTGCTTTTTACCTAACAATTTGGGGGCTTGTCCGGGATTTCCTTCTGGTGCGGTGCCTCTGTCCAGTGGCCAGACCACTCTCATACGAATTGGCAGGCGCCACGGGAGATTTCTCCCAGCCAATTCAATATTGAGGGGTCGTGTACTGGACAGCAGGATAAACGCCAGTTGGAGGGCTCCTGTCAGACACCATGGGTCAAGGGACTAGCGTGCCTCTTGAGAGTCCGCTGGGGATTGTAAATAAGTTATGGAATGAAGGGAAACTCCCAGTACAGACAGGAATGTCTAGGAGGAAGTTGTACACACTGTGTGTAAGGAATTGGACTGGGTATACCGTAGTATTGGCCGACCCGGAGATGAGGTGGCCTTCGTATGGCTCTTTCGAACAGGCTGCCTTAAGAGGAGTAAGGAGCCAGATCGAAAAAGACCATCCGGGACAGTTATGTTACTGGTTTTGTTGGGACACAGCAGCAGAGCTGTGGAAATCTTTAAAAATTATGGCAGTCAGGTATTCTCCCGAGAGTGAACCCCCTCCATGTTATTTCGATGAAGGGTGTAAACCACGGCGTGTTTTAACTCGTCAGTTGGTCCCCACTGCACCTGCCCCTATTCCTCCGCAAGGGGACTCTCTCCAGAGCGCAGAGGGGAATCTGCAGGACTCCAAATTGGAATCTCTGCAGAGGGATAAGGAGGAATTGGAGGGGCACACCTCGGAAGGAGTTTTGCATGGGAGAAAGAAAGGGAAAGTAGTAAAAAGAAAGAGAAAAAGGAAGAATATAAGTTGATGGCTTTAGCTTTTCGCGGTGGTATTCGAGGCAGAAGCCGTGGCCGTGGCAGGGAATTTCAGGGTGCTCGGGGAAGAGGGTCCTGGCAACCCCAGCCACCAGGAAATTGTTTTCAGTACGGACAGCCCGGTCACTTTAAACGTGAATGCCCCTGGGGACGCCCAGAGGGTCCGGTCGCATCCGCAGATACTTACACCAGGGACAAATACACCCCTGCACCACCAGCCCAGCCCGTTCCTCAGGCCTGGATCAACTACGGGCAACAGCAGCAGCTGCAGCAAACTCAGCCTTCTCAATGACGGTACCCCGGGGGCGAAGGCAAACAATGTGATGGTCTTATTTCCTTTATGTCTTTAGCCGGCTCCTTCCTCACTTTCTCCCCTCCCAGCAAAGAGCCTCGTCTAACCCTTTCAGTCCAAGGACTGCCTGTCTCTTTCCTCATTGATACTGGAGCTACTTTCTCTCTTTTAAATCATGCCCCCTCTCCCTGGCTATCCTCTGAGGTTAAAACTGCAACTGGGGTGGAAGGCAACCCACAGTCTCTGGGACTCACTTTACCTCTAAATGTTATTTATGCTGATAAATGTTTTTTCTCACCGTTTTCTTTTTTCCCCAGCTTGTCCGATCCCTTTGATGGGCCGGGATTTACTCTGTAAGCTTGAGGCTACTTTAACCTGCACTCCTGAAGGAGTAGGATTATTGATGACAGTGTTAGGAGATTCGGCCCCAACTCAGGGTAATTGGGAAACCCCCCCTCTCTCTCCCCTGACCTCACTGACTTGCCTTTAACCCTCTGGGGAATTTCTGACACTGATGTTGGCCTGCTCCTTTCGGCAGAGCCAGTAAGGATTCAAGTGAAGCCCTCCTTAGCCCCCCCGTCAGTCCCCCAATACCCCCTGTCGCTGGAAGCCCGGGAGGGCATCCGCCCCATTGTCGAGGGATTCATTGCACAAAAGCTAGTCCGCCCTCAGCGCACTCCCTGTAATACCCCTATACTGCCTGTCAAAAAGCCTCCTAAAAAGGACGGAGACCCTATTCGTTGGCGCTTTGTACAGGATCTACGGGTTATTAATCAGTATGTGGTCCCTCTTCATGCAGTAGTTCCTGATCCAGCTACTATCATCAGCCAAATCCCCTGGGATGCTGAGTGGTTCACTGTTATTGACTTAAAATCAGCCTTTTTCAGCATTCCTGTGCACCCAGACTCTCAATATCTCTTTGGTTTCACCTGGGAGGGACAAAGTTATGTCTGGCAACGACTTCCTCAAGGCTACAGAGACAGCCCCACGATTTTCAGCCAATGCCTCCGCCACGACTTGGAAGGCTTCACCAGTCCGCAGGGATCCACGTTAGTCCTATACGTAGATGACATCCTACTAGGTAACCGCGAAGAAGCCGCCCTCCGCATCGATGGTAAGGCACTTTTATTATACCTACACACCAGAGGCCACAAGGTAGACCCTAACAAGATTCAGTGGGTCTCACAGAAGGTCCGATATCTGGGCTTCCTGTTAACCCCAGAGGGGAGACAAATGGACCCAGTCCGCATAAAGACTATCCAAAACTGCCCTCTGCCAAACACCAAGAAACAACTTCGAGGTTTCTTAGGATTAATTGGCTTCTGTCGCCCTTGGTTGCCGTCCTGCGGGGAGTTGAGCAAACCGCTCCACCGACTCACTGCTAACCTTGCTCCTGACCCTTTGCAGTGGTCCCCAGACACGATTCAAGCCTTTCAGTTACTCAAGGACAGTGTGGCCTCCTCCATGTCTCTCCGCCCCCCCAATTACAGCAAACCCTTTCACCTTTTTGTCCACAAGAGGGGCGGAATTGCTAGTGGCGTCCTTACCCAGCTGAGCGGGCCCCACCATTTCCCGCTTGCTTTTTACTCCCAGCAGATCGACCCTGTCGCTCAGGGAACCCCATCCTGCACCCGGACTCTGGCAGCAGCTGCCCTGCTGATCACAAAGGCAAAGAGCCTGACCCTGGGTCATTTTACCACGGTCTGGACCTCTCATGCCTTGTCAGCCCTTCTGCGTAGGGGCACGACCCAAGTCTTTTCGGCCCATCGTCAGCAGCAGCTAGAGGCCGAACTCCTAGAAGACACTAACCTAATTTTTGAAAGGTGTGGGCCCCTTAATCCAGCTACCTTGCTTCCTGACCTGCCAGTCCTCCAGGATCAGCACAACTGTGTGGAAGTAGTTCATAGCATCTTACAGATAAAGAACAACCTGTTTGACGTGCCACTGGACAACCCTGATTGCATCCTCTTCTCGGACGGAAGCTCCTTCTATGTTAATGGCAAGCGTTTCACCGGTTATGCAGTCACCTCTGAATGGGACATTCAAGAGGCCGCCTCACTGCCAGGCAACTGGGGAGCCCAAGCCGCCGAACTCTATGCCCTGGCCCGAGCTTGTCAGTTGGCCGCTGGTAAGACCGTTACCATTTTTACTGATAGCAAGTATGCTTTTACCCTGTACTGGTACCCGCTGCTGAACTACAGTCGTGGGAAAGCCTCGGAGCCACTCTGGTCAAAGGGACCTGGCTTATGCCGGATGGCCGAGCCTGCCTCCCTCGCTCCACATACCCCGTGGCAGTTCGCTGGCACCATGATAAGGGGGGTCACTACGGCACGCACGCCCTTGTGGACACCATCGCTCGCTTTTGGTATGCTCCAGGCATTCAACCCTACTGCCTGTCAATAGTGAAAGCATGCAGCACATGTCAGCGTAATGAACCTGCTCCGCCTCTTAACAAAATTAAGGGTGAAAAACCTCCGCCTGCTGCTCCATTTCAACATCTTCAAATTGACTTTGCAGATATGCCAAAGGCTTTTGGGAAAAAGCACCTCCTTGTTTTGGTTTGCCCTCTGACTTCATGGGTCGAAGCTTTTCCTACTGCTAATTGTACTGCTGCCACAGTGGCAAAGATCCTCCTTAAAGACATTGTACCCCGTCTTGGCGTCCCTCATATACTTGATTCAGATCGCGGACCCCACTTTACTGGTAATGTCCTTGGCCGTTTAAAACAAGGACTGGGCATTTCACACTCCTTTCATACACCCTACCACCCCCAGTCTAGCGGAAAAGTTGAGCGTATAAATAGGGAACTTAAGCTTACATTGGCTAAATACTGTCAGGAAACAGGGTTAAACTGGCCTCAGGTACTTCCCTTGGTCCTGTTTCACCTTCGTACTCGCCCAACCCGTGTATTGGGATTATCCCCCTTTGAACTGCTCTATGGACACCCCCCTTTCAAAGGCGGGGCGCTACCACGTGCTGATGTTTCACTATTGGGAGGGGATCATATGACCGCGTGCCAGTTTCTCTCCCTACAGGCTCGCCTCCGTACCCTTTGGAAAGCGATCCACCCGTTCCAACCAGGGGACTTCGTCTGGGCCAAAAAGTTCGTTCGTGGCGACACCCTCCAGCCGAGGTTTACTGGACCCCACCAGGTTCTTTTAACAACCCAGACTGCAGTGTTCCTGGAAGGACGCAAATCCTGGATCCACCACTCCCACGTCAAGCCAGCCGTAGTGGACCACAGTGACGGACCAGCAGCTCTTGCCACCACTGAGGATACTGCCTCTGACCAGTGGACCAGCTTACCTCTTTCAGACATCAGACTTAAATTGACTCGAAAAAATGAGAGGACCTTTTATTCTGACAACTGTATGTTTTTTATTATGCCTTTTTAGTTTATTTTCTGCTTATGAAGATAATGCTTTTATTAGATATTCCCACGAGGTTAAAACTCGTATTTTAGGAAATAGAAGTAATTGCTGGGTATGTACTCAATTTCCAGTAAATGCAGAACAGGGACTCCCCTTCACACCCATTCCCCTGACTACTGCTAATATGACTTGGATGCCACCGGCTAAAGTAAAAGATCCAGTCCAACACAATCTTACATGGGACAAAACAGGAGTGCCAATTAACAGATATCTCAGGGTAACCAATCAGACAGGATCACTGTGTTTTGTTAAAGAAAAGGGGTCAACTTTTGTGGGAACCAGTAAATGCAACATGTATTTTAATGGCACCGCCTTTAGTAAAAATCTTGGCTTCAAGCCTTGCGCATCCCACTTATCCCATATGTGGATCCCTCACCCCGATACAACTTTTTCATGGGTGGGCAAGCCTTCAGAGTCAGCTTTTAAGAAGCCCTGCTCAGATCACGAGGGTGTCCAACTAATTGTTAAGGGATATACGATTGCCTTCTACAACTGCTCAAGCAGTACTACACTGCACTTTGAAAACACCACTACCAAATTGTGCCTCTGCGGTTCGCACAACGACCCCTCTGCGTTACCAGGGGAACAGTGGTCCAACGGGTGGTGGGTTACCTCCTACTTTGAGAAATGGAATACCCGAAACGCAATGTATGGAACATACTGGGTGTGCGGGCCCAAAGCTTATTACTTTCTCTCCCCTGATTGGGCAGGGTCATGTTATTTAGCGTGGCTCACACCGCCTTCTTGCATCTCCCTCACCCCCCCCCATTTCCCCCACGTTCGTAACATCCGTGAAACCTTCAGAGATATTAATATCCGTGATGGTTTGTCGTGGCAGCGGTGGGCTGGTCTTATTAGCTTGAGGGGTGGTGTCATCCGTCTACAGGGACTACTAGAATCTTTAACCAATGAAACTGCGACCCTATTTGAGAATCAGGCCGGGGAAATGTCCCAGCTGCGCCAGTTAGCTTTGCAAAACCGAATGGCTTTAGACATAATGTTAGCAGCCCAAGGAGGAACTTGCGCCCTCATAAATGAAGAATGCTGTGTTTTTGTAAACGACACCTACCCTGACACTTTTCAACGTACCAAACATCTAAGGGAAATGGCTAAGAACTACTCCTCTGGCCAGCCACCTTATGATTGGTGGGGAGCCTTATGGAATTGGCTGCCTGGATTTGGGTGGGTTAAAAAACTCTTGGTGGGTATTGTTGGGGCCATAGTAATCCTTATAATACTGTGTTGCTGTATTCAGTGTGTCCCCTCCCTCATAAACTCATGTGGGTCAGTTTATTCTTTTCCTACTTCAGCCAAAGGCCTTACTCTCTTCGAGTTGGCCCAGGCTGAAATTGCCAAGCGGCCCTTGGCTCCTTAAAATGGGGTGTAGCTTTTGGTAAATAGTTATCCCAAAGCTACAAATGGAGGAATGTTGAGTCTGAACTTTTTATGAGTTTAAACTTAATCCAGACTTGATGTCTCTATCTGAAACTTTTAATCAAAGTTCTGACCTGCGAACTACTCATGACACCTCCCCCTCCCAATAAGTAGCCGTCTCCTCCTTTGTCTTTTCTAATTTACATTTTAACCTGTTTTATCCTGTAGAATCTTCATTGATTATGCATGACCATTATGATCTGTTAATCACTTTGTTTACTTCTGTGTATAAACATTGATGCTCACCCCTAATAAACTTGCCACACTTACTCCGAAGCTTTTTTGTAAGCTAAGGATGGTGTGAGCCCGTTGATCAACGAATTGTTGTCTGGTCTCTGACAGATTTCTGAGCCCCATACCAACTCCGCACAAACTCGGGTGCTGGAGAGGTAAGTAAGGACTTGCTTTTTACCTAACACCTGCAACTGACTGGCTGCCAGCGCTGGCGGGGACCCCTGAGCTCCCCAGCTGCCACTGCTGGCAGAGCCCCCCCTTGCAGCTGCTCAGCCGCCGCAAGCAACCAGTCCCTGCAGCTCCTAGCTGCTGCAGGAAGAGGAGGGGCAGGTATGTTTTTAGTCACAGCTTCCGTGATTTTTTTGTTTCTTGCCAGTGACCTGTCCATGATTTTAACTAAAAATATCCATGACAAAACCGTAGCCTTAATCATAACTCAATAAATGTATATATAAAGAAATCGCCAGTACACTAAGTGTAACACAAAAGTAAAAAGATCCAAGAAGGATTAAGTTAAAGTGAACTACATTTAAAACCATTTTCCTTCTGAATGAAAGCATCCACACAGGGTTTAATATGCTATAACTTATACTTATTGACTAATCACCTTAACTGTCCAAAAAACTTTCCACATGTAGAGAAGCCTTCAGTGCGAGTTGACATTTAATTGATACTTTCCCAACACAAGTCAAGTTTCCTAATAAAAACAGGACTTAGATACTATTTTATAATTAGAAAAGAATGTAAAGCACAAATCTTCCAAGTTCTTATAAGAAGTTCTAATTCAAGAGCTGTGAATATTGCCAAACTTTCTTTTTTAAGTATGCAAAATAAAACTCTAAAGTCATTTCTCAAACAGGCTGCATAATTAAAAAAAAATAAACTTGTTTTGTTACAGAAATAGATTTCACAGCCTAGTTGCTATAGACTTGTTATAAGAGGATGGCAACACAGGTGTAAACAATGCCCTATTCCACAGGCCCAGCTAATGCTGAGGGTGAGTGGAAACCCAAGCTAAAATGTTATTTTTGGGGAGGCAAATTAGCTACAGAGGTGGCAAATTTATCATCTAAAAGAAGCTTTAAGTCCATTTTTGTTAGCTTAAACAGAGCTCTATATATCTTGCCATATACTTATACTGTAAGATCTTTGGGGTAGGGATGGTCTTTTTCTTATGTCTATATAGAGTCTAGTATAATGGGGTCCTGAGCACTATCACAATACAGAGAACAAATACACTATCCCCACCTGTCCCTACAGGCCCAGTTTTAAAAATAATATGCTAAAGAAATTATATATAAATATGCATACATGCTGATATGCACATGTACATAAATAAACAATATAAAACTATATAGCCAAAAATAAGGCAGTAAGTCAAACAGCATTTAGGTGGTGTATTGGAAGCACAATTTAGTTTTTTAAACAATGAAGTATAAGACTTAGCTTTTGAATTATTTTCCATTTGTCATCTTATACCACAATTTTAACAGAATTTTGCAATTAACCATTTGTAACTGCATCAAACTAAATTTATACAAGATTTAAACTAGTTCAGGGGTCGGCAACCTTTCAGAAGTGATGTGCCGAGTCTTCATTTATTCACTCTAATTTAAAGTTTCACGTGCCGGTAGTACATTTTAATGTTTTTTAGAAGGTCTCTCTCTACAAGTCTATATATTATATAACTAAACTAGTGTTGTATTGTAAAATAAACAAGGTTTTCAAAATGTTTAAGAAGCTTCATTTAAAATTAAATTAAAATGTTGATCTTACGCTGCCGGCCCGCTCAGCCCGCTGCTGGTCTGGCGTTCTGTTCACCTAGGCCGGCAGTGGGCTGAGTGGGGCCTGCAGCCAGGACTCCAGACCGGCAGTGGGCTGACCGGCTCATCCCACTGCTGCTCAGGGGTTCCATCTGCTGGCTCCTGCCAGCTGGGATGCCGGCTGCCAGACTCGCTCACCCCGCTGCCGGTCTGGGGTCCCGGCCCTGCCCACATACAGTGGGTACTTACCTTCTCCCTGGTTCTGGCCCATTCTCTTCCTCTCTCTGCACTGAGCTGAGGGTGGGAATGGACCGAGCACAGGGCTGGGGGTGAAGGGTCTGGCCAGGAGCTAGAATGAGAGAGGGGGCTCAGGGTTGGGGCAGGAGGTTCGGGTTGGGGGCACTTATCTGGGCAGCTCCCATTTGATGTGAGGGGTGCAGGTGGGAATGTGAGGGGGGGTGCAGGAGCTCCTGTTTGGTGCTCAGGGTGGGGGTGGGAATGTGTGGGGTGCATGTGATGTGGGGGGGCTGAGGATGTGGAGGGTGCAAGTCAGGGCAGAGGGCTGTGGGCATGTGAGGGGGTGCAGGTGTCAGGGGAGGGGGGCTGGGTATGTGTGGGGGTGCCAGAGTCAAGGCTGGGGTCATGGTGGGAGGGGGTGAAGGAGTCAACAGAGGGCTGGGTGGTACAGGGCTCAAGGCAGGGGCCTGGGGGTGTGTGTGGGAGGGCAGGGCTCAGGGTAGAGGGCTGAGTGACTGCCCCCCCAAACCCTCCCCCACTCCTTGTCCCAACTACTCCCTCCTGGGACCCCACCCCCTATCTAAGCCTCCCTGCCCCTTGTCCCCTGACTGCCCCCCTAGGACACTACCCCCTACCTGTCCCGATTGCCCCGACCCTTATCCACACCCCCACCCCAAGACAGACCGCCCCGGACTCCCATGCCTATCTAACCGCTCCCCGCCCCCTGACAGGACCCCCAGAACTCTGGACCCATACAACCCCCCCCCCGATCCCTGCCTGCTCCAACCCCTCTCCACACCCCTACCTCCTGACATCCCCCCCCGAACTCCCGACTCATCCAACCCCCCCAGCTCCTTGTCCCTTGACTACCCCCTCCAGAGACCCCCCCACCTAACTCCTCCCCAGGACCCTCCTTGCTCCCTGTCCCCTGACTGCCCTGACCCCTATCCACCCCCGCACCCCCTAACAGACTCCGGGACTCCCATGCCCCATCCAACCCCCCCCGCTCTCTGACTGGCCCCGCCAAAGACCCCCCACCTCTAACCACCCCACCCAGGATCCCACCCCCTATCCAACCCGACCCTGCTCCCTGTCCCCACCCCTTATCCAACCCCTAAATCCCCCCCGGCCCCCTTACCATGAGGCTCCCCGCTCATCCAGAGCTCTGCCGCCGCACGGGCAGCGCTCTGAGGGGCAGGGCGGGGCTGTGCGCGCACGGCGGCACAGCTCCAGATGAGCGGGGAACGTCTTTCCCTCCTCACGGAGCCAAACGCTGCCCCGCTGGAGCGCACAGCCCCAGCCCCCAGAGCGCTGCGCGCGCGGCAGCAACACTCCAGGGGAAGGCAGGGGAGAGGCCGGCGGCCCAGTGCACCGGCCCGGGAGTGCGGACCCTGCGGCTTGCCGCTTCAGCAGGATTTTTAATGGCACACTGGAGTCTCGGCAGGCCCCAGCGTGCCATTAAAAATTGGCTCACGTGCCATCTTTGGCACGTGTGCCATAGGTTGCCAACCCCTGAACTAGTTTAAGTGTGTCCATAAAACAAAAAAAACCACCTGATTTTAGCTAAACCTGTGCAAATTTTGGGTATTAAAAAGTCTGTATCTCAGTTTCCACGTCTGTAATGTTCAGAGACTAAGGCTATGTCTACACTGGCAATTGAATGACAAAACTTTTGCCTTTCAGAGGTGTTAAAGCCCCCCTCCCCCGAAAGACAAAAGTTTTGCCGCAACAAGTGCCAGTGTGAACAGCGCTTTCCTGCCAACAATGCAAATGCCGCTCTTGGGGGAGGAAGTTTTTTGTTGGCAGGAGAGCCAACAAACAGCGGCTACCCCGCGCGCCTTTTAGCAGCACAGCCCTGTCGCTAAAAGCTGTGTAGTGCAGATGTAGCCTATCACTCACATATCCTGGAGGGGTGTTGAGAATTAGTTAATGTTAGCACACCAGTTTGAAAATCATAAAGAACTGCATAAATGTAAAGGATTGGCAGAGCACTGCAGAAGTCTGATCAGTCCTTTCAATTAACGGTTTTTGCCTTTCACATCTTTTTTCAAAAACACTAATTAGTCTTTCGTTCAGGATTTCCATGGTTTTTAGTATTTCAAGGGAAAGTTTTCCTAACTGTTTGTCTAAAAAAGAGAACTCAGAAGCTGTGTTGGTACACTGCACTAGCTGTGGGGGATGCCATTTTCTTTAAGATCCTGTTCACTCTAAATATCATGTCCACATTTCTTCTTACTCCAGGAGAAGCCGTTGAATACAATGAAACATTCTTCTTGCTTAGTGGCAAAACACACTGCCTCTGACTGTCAAGCAAGAAGATAGGAATCTGAATTTAACTTGGATCTTCTCATGGGAAGTACCACTATTAAAAACAAAAAAACAACAGAAACATAGTTCACCTTTGAAGAAGGTACTGCTGTGGAACCTGATGGGGATGTATCTCTTGACGTTTTCAGTGACTGAGCAGAAGGTCTCTCTTTACCTATAAAAAAGAATAGTTAAAATTTTATTCAAGTTGTGTCCCCCCCCACACACACACACAGGAGTGTGTGCACCTTGCAAAACTGTAATGAAAATTCACCACGCAATGCACAAAACCTATTTCCTCATCCTTTGATGATGATAATAATCTAATAATATTCTACTTGCTTATCAAAAATAAAACTGTCTCTGGCTAAGAAGATGAATAGTAGCATTTTATAAGGCTGATATTTGTCCTTAGAAAGCCTGTTTTTCTTATTTCCATTGTTTAACTGGAAGAATATTTCAGTTTGAGATTGTTGGAGATTGTTCTATATTCCTATAAGAAGTGAAATGAGGAATTCTACATCTTTTCAGTGTTAAACATCGTGGTCAGTCACCAATCATAGGACCAAAACCAAAGCTTGGGAAACTGGGTATTCACAAGGGTAGGTTTAGCAGTATAATAGGAAATCCAGCAAAGCAATAAACCCACAAAGTCCAAATGACAGGTAGGGATCTCTTTTTAGCATCAGGGTCTTACTTCTCAATGTTCATGCCAACAAAATTAAAACAGGAACAACTAGAAGCTACTGTTCAAAATGCAGTCATGAATAACCTTGTCAAATGTCCGTTATGGGAAGCCTGCAGCAGCAGAATACTTGGCAAAAAATTAGAAAGAGAAATCAATTGAAAGTAACCTTCATTTATTAAATATTTTAAACCCCCCCCGATGTGGATTACTTTAACAAAACTAATGACAACTAAATAAGTCTGTAATTGAAATACCCAAGCAATGTTACTTAGCACAATGGATCATGTCTAGTGAGCTATTTACTTTGTATGTTGCAAGATGATGTAAATTAAGAATGCACCCACCATTGTGCATTTTTAAATACCAATATCTAAAAGAATTAAGAAACTGAAATGTAAATAAATATATATTTTAAATAGATCTGGAATCTGAAATGTAAATAAATATATATTTTAAATAGATCTGGAATGTTAAAAAAAAAAAACCTTTGTATGTTGCCCCTTTTCTCTCTCCACAGATTTTCAGGATACTCTGGCTACAAAGGATAAATTTAACATCAACCTAACTGGTTGAGGAAAAAGGAAGACCAAACAAGCAAGTGACAGCTGCTCCCCAACTGCAACAAGACACAAAAAGCAGCTGCCTTAGCAGTTTCATATTTTATCTGATCATTCAGATCAGATAAAAGCCCTTCAAGATACCCTCCATACTTGTCCATACAGTAGAAACTGTTTATCTTGTCTGTACTATCTTACACTCAACGACAATGGCCATCACCTCCTTTTTGCTAATATAACTACTTTATTGCTTTTCTCAGGTCAAAACAATAGCCTACTGTACCTCTCAACTATACCTAACTGAGGCAAGTAATTTTTTTATACATATATTTAACTTTGTTCCACAAGAAGGCCCTGTTCCTGCAAGCTGCTCCAAGTGGATAGGCCCCCTCTACCCATGTGTAGACCCACTAAAGTCAACAGGGCAATGTGAGTACAGGTGCCCACCCATGTGGAGAAGCTTGCAGGTGGGAGGGGCCACACTGGTGCAGTCTATTACTGTAAGTTATGGACATTATAGGTGAAGACTATGAAATTTTACCTACCAAGCTCCTCAAGGCAGACTATCTTTGCGGAATACATCACCAGTGCTAAAATAATAAACAATCCCCCACCTCACAAAAGGTCCCCCCCCATGTTTGTTTTATTCCTCATTTGAGGGGAGGGGGTTGCTCATATTTGAAATACAAGGTGGTCGCATCTAGCCATTACTGACTAGAGAGCTATCCAAACTACATCTTTGACATAAAGATTTAGATCCTTCTAGTTCTTGTCATAATATATCACTAGTCTTTTCTTTCTTTATTTGACCATGACTCTCTTCATGTCTAAATGACAAAGTTATGTTTTATTATGTTTGCATACAGAAATCAAACATGCTTTTCATAATCTGCATCCCGAGGCATTCAGAGCACACAACTAGCTGGCCTTTTAGACCACACAGAATATTAACAACTTTATTTGATATAATTTGATATAATATCTTTCATGCCAATGAATCAAAAATGTTTTACAGATTTCACAATGGTTCCAAAAATATATATATTATCGAGGGACCAGACAGAAAAATTATTTAAGTTAGAATGAAATAGCTGGAGAGTCAATGAGGATGAGTCGTAAAACAGCTAATACAGACAGATATACCAAAGGAAACTGTTCTCACACCAAATGGCGAGTCTTTGGACCAAACTGAAAGGAGGCAAACACTAGATGAATGGAAGGAGAAGGAAATGTAGGAGGGAGGAGGATATTATGGTGGTCTTTAACAGGTGTGACAGAAATTAAAGACACGGAAGGCAGTTTTTAATGCTACCCTGAAAAGGACAGAGGAGCCCTAAACAATTAAAGGTAAAAAGATAAAGTAAAATACATCTCTGATCAGTGCTGTTCAAGTATGTTCCAGCCCTGCTGATGGACAATTCAACTGAGCCCCCTATAGTCATTCGATTTCTCTCTCTGTAGATGAAGTCGGGGAAAGAAAGAAGATGAACCACAGTAACTAAGGAGATTCTGGAGTTTTAGCCCCAGCCAGGGAGGGGACAAGAGGCAATGTTAGCCCCAGGGATACCCTGGGGATATTGTACGAGCCAAGAGTAGCTGGTAGTAAACCAAGAGAAGAAAGAAGACCCTCAGCTTAATCAAAGACTATGTTGCCAACTTTGATTTATTTTGATTTTATTGTGAGCTTCTCAACATTTTATTGCCAGTTTCATTATATTTGTTTTTTCTTAAAGTCCCAGCTTCTGGACTCATGTGACACTAGTGGACACAGTAATTCAAGAAATACACAGATTCTAAAGCAGGGGTCGGCAACCGGTGGCTCGCGGCTCGCCAGGGTAAGCACCCTGGCGGGCCGGCCCAGTTTGTTTATCTGCCGCGTCGGCAAGTTCGGCCGATCGCGGCTCCCACTGGCCGCGGTTTGCGGTCCCAGGCCAATGCGGGAGGCAGGAAGCGGCGCGAGCCGAGGGATGTTCTGGCCGCGGCTTCCTGCCTCCCGCATTGGCCTGGGACCGCGAACCGCGGCTAGTGGGAGCCGCGATCGGCCGAACTTGCCGACGCGGCAGATAAACAAACCGGGCCGGCCCGCCAGGGTGCTTACCCTGGCGAGCCGCAAGCCACTGGTTGCCGACCCCTGTTCTAAAGCAATGTATTTGGCAGGTCTTCATAAATAAAAACAAATCCAAAGGCAAATACACACAAAATTAACAAACAGATGCAACAACAACTTTGTGATTCAATTGTGAAAATATGTAACATATTAAAAAGACTATATACTGTATTAACCTCATAAATGATAGTGGTTTTAGGTCTAACTTGACACGAGTAATAGGATGTAAGACAGACCTCATTTCTCAGTGGAAACAATTGAGAAAGTGAATGGAAAATTAAGTTGTAAATAAGAGTATAACAAGTATTAGGCTAGAGTCAGTCTAGCTAAGATAAGAAGGAACTCTCTGGTACAAGGGACAATGGACAAGGTAAAACTGGAATGTAGAGATCAGGTTATACATGAACAGCACATGGAGAGAGCATTCTGAAAAGTAACCAAGCCAATCATTAAGCACATGATGCACTGTATAGTTAGTAATACAGAAGCTAGTAATAATAATGAATAATAATTGTGCTTACTAGTCATTCATTTCCCCCCACTGAAGAACCTTGAAAGTTGTTGAACAAATTTTAAATACAATATAAACAGAAGGAAGTATATAAGGAAAAGTTTTGCTGTGTAACTTCAGATTTGTGATGTAC
The DNA here is from genome assembly GCF_020497125.1 of Mauremys mutica. Taxonomy (NCBI): domain Eukaryota; kingdom Metazoa; phylum Chordata; order Testudines; family Geoemydidae; genus Mauremys; species Mauremys mutica. Next base: position 55,777,929 of record NC_059072.1, on the reverse strand, counting down.
CCTGCAACCACACACTGCATTTGAGCCTGGCCAGCTTGGGCAAACTTTAATTCTGCAGCAGGGATGGTAGTCTTCCAGCACCCCCTTTATGAAACTACCCCCCTTTAAACTCACCAAATGACCCTTGAATCTTTCTGTCTGCACATCCCCTTCACACATTATAAACACCATCAGCTGGGTGTTCAGTGAAAGTGGATGGAAAAGTTTGGTAAAAGGGATGCTAGAAAAATAATACATCACTTTTTAAAAAATACCTGCCTTCTGATTTTTGAGCCTTTAGGAAAGCTACCCACCCTGAATGTGAGAGGGATCATTACAGGTTCAAAATTCAACCTTAAATGCATAGACAAATGAGAGCATTTCCCCAATGACTTGGAGGGGACTCCACTTACTCTCTCCTATCCTCTAAGATGAAGGAGCTGCCATTCTATTTTTCTCTTAATACCCGGAAGAGGAAAACCATATTTTCTCTCCATCCTCTCCCACCACAGTACTATCCTAATTCCCTTTGATTATCCCACACCACACACACTCTAAGTTTCCATCTTTATGCCATTCTGTTTTCTGCTCCACTCACTTTCTCCCTTCCTGTTCCTCCTTAGCCTGTTTTCCATGTGGCCTTTCATATTTGTCCTCCTTTACCTCTCAACCTCCCGTACCTCATATTCCCCTGCCCTTCAGGCTCTCTCCTGCATTCCTCCAATTCACCAGACCTACTCAACATTACTATCTCTACCAAATTCTGTGCAGACAGAAAATGTTGTTTTAACGGATACATGTTGACAATAAAACATTTCAGATCAAGATTTCAGAAAGGGCCCAAATTTAAATAGATCTTTATAAAAAAAAATATACAAAAATGATTAAATCTACATAGTAAATTAAAAAGAACAAAACAACCAACACCATATGAAGTATCACATTGAAAAGCTACTTAAACAAATGTGTGCCTCATTTCAGAACCTAATTTTAACTATGAAGTCACAACCAGCAACCTAATAGATATACATAGTAGCTATAAACAGATGTGTAGTTTAGCAGAGTAATATCACTTTCTTGGCAGACAATAATTCATTAAAAATCAAAATCAAACAGAAGGTCAGAAACCCCTTTAATTCATCTAACTTCAACTAACAGCTATACAACCGCATTTCAACAGAATTATCTATAAAGAGTTTTCAAATCAAGTGGCGCTGCACAACAATATGCAGGAAATGTGTATTTTTTGTATCCCCAATTTGCATCAGTATAGCTGGAGATGCAGGACTGGCACAGGATATTCTCCCAAACCATTTATAGGAAGACATTCATGTTCCAGACCAGGTTTCTAGGGCTGAGTGGATAAGACCTGCACGCAGAGGTCACTGCCAGGTATATACATATTAAACAAACATGTTGACCATGCACCCTGGCTCATGTCATAGAAGCGTTGGGGAACAGCTTCAACTTTATGGGGAGCAAGAATAGGGAAAGCCTCATATTCCTGCTGTTGGCTGGCCTTTTACGTGCAGATGCCTATCTGCAGACCCTGCCAGGGTTTGGTTCTTTAAATATTTCAAAATACAATAAAGGTAACAGGATGGGCTTTTTCTTACATGTTCTCCAAAGCAAAGATTTCCTGTCAAATGATATTCAAACACTATTCTAACAAACACTACTGAAGCCCTCTCCACGCCGCAAATAAACCATTTTAATTCGGTCATCAAAACAAACGCTTTCAGAACTACCAATTTTCAGGGTGCAAACCATTTTTAAGAAAAAGTAGCATGGTGCAAGCAAAGTTGCTTTCTTAAAAACAGTTTAATGGAGATAGACAAGACATCATTTAACTCTGGAGTAAAAGACAGCCCAGACCTAAGTGTGGATATCACACTTTGACTAATATAGCTGCTTCTTTGTGAAGCTATTTGCCAGATTACACCTGCAGGGTGTTTTTAAAGAGACAACAACACTACATCATCCAACTTGACATCTCTGAACAAACATGCAGTTAGTGACTAACACAATGTATTACAAAAAAAGTACAAAACCCCCTGAAAATTTGGAACATTTCTCTCAAAATGTAAAATTTTCTATTAGCCCAGACAGCGGGTTTTTCCATTAGAATTCAATATATGAGTAGCTATGTTAACATGCTGCAGAAGTGCCAAAAAATCTGCTCAATTGTAGAAAATTCCCAATCCCCACAACATTTACCAAGTTTTAGACAATCTTCACCTATACCTGATAATTAGATTCTGTTTACCTAAATCTCTACTGTAGTTTCAGGAGGGTGTCATATTCTTTACTTTCTGTTCTAAACGTTTGTGTAGCCCTGCTGCAACTGTTAAAAGCCTGAGAGACTGTCTGTATTTCAGTGGTGAGTGAAGAAACACTCCTCTGTGTTTATGCATAGTTATTTAAATGCTTTGGGATGTTTTGCAGTGAAAGGTGCTATAACTGCCTGCTATGGGCACCCTGGAAAATCCAAGGTAAATGTCATGTAACAAGTAAATCCGGATTTAAAATTAGAAGAAACAAAAAGAACACTACTGCCAAAGTGGACAACAGATTTTGCACAATTTCATTAGTATTTGTAAAGAGTATGAAAAGAAATCCATAAATCCATCTAATCTGTACAGTCGTAGCAATAAGCACCTCAACGGGAAAGAAAACATGCTTCCACTTTTGTTTGGAAGTTTTTCATACATGGAGGTTTTAAACAGCCATGGATCTCCTTTCTGGAAAAAATGAACATTCAACCCTTTGAAATCCAGGCCATACATTGGATTGCCTAGCTTTAGACACAAGGTTTTGCATTGATTTGAGGGTTGCAAGATTTGAGAGAATCAGAGTGAGAGGGGTAAATTGCTAAAAGAACTAATATGCATTGTTAGCACAATTCTATAAAACATCATGTTTTTGAAAATGTAAGGATCTTTACTTTTTATTCGGCTTTCCCACCAGAATTTTTCCTTTTCTTCTCAGTTGCAGAAAGAAATGCCCTCACCTAATTGCTCATGGCAAAACTGCCTGTAAAGGGATCCATGACAGAAGCATTTGGTACTAAAGGAAAATAATCTGCTGTACACAGAAAAGTCACGCAGCTGATGGAACAGTCAGCCTAGAGAGGCTGTTGAAAAACACCTGCAAGCTCCCTCAAGAGACCTTTACATATATTCATAAAGGAATAAAGAGCTCCCTGAAACATTTAATAAGGCAGGCAAAACATAATCGGAACAAAAAGTCTAATGTCTTCATTATATAAAGAGAAAGATCTTATATAATGAGAATCAATTTCGCCTCACTAATCAGTTTTCATCATTAATCCAGCATTACCTTGCTGAGAAATATTTCTTTTATGTAAAGATGACATACTTCTGCTATGCTGGGACTGGTGGAAAGAATAGGCTTTGCTTCTTTCAGGGGAGTAGCTCCTACTGCTGACACTGGAGCCGGATCTGCTGTGTGGAGAATCCCTTCGGCTCACAGGCGATTCCCTGAAGAAAGGAGAGTCCCTCTTATGAGGGGATCTCTCTCTCAAATAATGAGAAGGATAGAAGCTTTTTCTTCTTACGCCATCTCTGATGTCCCTTTGAAGGTAGCAGAAAAGATAAAATTAATTACTTCTCCGTACTCTGTTTACAGAAATTACAGAAAACTAAAAGTTCATAACTGGTAACAAAACAGCAAATTTCCACCTCTGTAGTATGTAGAAATAGGTCAATCATTCTCTACACAGTAAATCTGAGACCTCCAGTATCATTAAGTACTAAGTAATTCTTAGGCCAACTTAAATTGGTCAAATAAAAACTGTTAATCATATGTTAAATGTAAGGAGATTTCTTCAGGTTTTCATTCAGTTCAACAGATTTTAGAACCATTTCCAATGTCTCCTCATCAGATCCTCCACCACCCTTATACTAGTTGGTAATTTACGCAAACTACTAAAGATATATTAATAAAGTAGTATATATCTGAAGGGTGAAACAGATATTCACACAAAATGCAACTGGATGCACCTTTGGTATTTTACATTTTTTTCTCTTGCACAGTCATTCCACTCTCTCCTTTTGGACACGATCCAAGTTTTAATACGAAATTAATTAAAATAAAAACAGACCAAAAGAGGATACATACATAAGTACAGCTCACAATCTTTCACTGTGGTAACCCTCACTAACACACTCTTAATGTTTAAGTTATTTGGGGTACTTGTCATTTTAATTTGTTTGTGAAGTGCCATGAACATAAATGATGCTGTATGCAATAATTCTGATTTCAAGCTGTAATAACTGCAAAATTATAATTAGGGCTGCAAATCTGACATGGCATTTTTTAATCAAAAATCATGGAGCAGTCATGGTAAATTTACTAAGTCCTGGGTTTAGTGCCTGCTCTGTGATTTTTCTTTTAAAAATGCCCTGACAAATGAGGGGGTCACCCACCACCTGGAACAGCACTCTTTGCCCCAGGACCACAACTCTAATCCCAGCCTATTTAGGGGAGGAGACCCAGGGGGCTGGAGAGTGAGCCTGCCCCACGTTCACCCTGGCATTGGCAGCTCCTGTGTACCCTGTGGCTGGGCCTGGGGTTGAGAGAGCCCCCGTCCCACACTCACCCTGGGCACGGCCAGTGCCACTTGCTCAGGCTTGACTCTGCCGCCCCTCCGTCATCATATGGGGGAGGCATCGTGAGAGCCAGATTTGAGTGAGTGGTTCGGTAATACTGTGTATCAGGTCACAATGCCTGAAACAGGTAGCCAGGCTCAGCCCCATGGGACACAGGAGCCACTGCTGCAGGGTGAGTTGCATTAATTAATTGTTGTTTCTGGTGGCTTAATTTAAAAAGAAATACGTTTGAAAAAAGAAAAATTGTGTACATGAGAACTGATTAAATACGCAATAACCACCATTATTAGTATTACCATAGCACTTAGGAGCCCTAGTTATGACCACCATGTAGATGCCTGAATGTATGTGAACTTAATAATTATACATATTAGTTAAGTGATAAATATTTCAGAATTATTGTCTATTTCACCAATTTTTAACATGCATAGTATTTGAAAAACTTTAACAGCTCCAGATACAATCTAGCATGAAAACTCTCACTTTCCAAGTTCTAAAAGCGTATAATTTACCTGAGTTTTCCATAAAGGAGCTGTTAGGATACACAGATAAATAATATGGAGCAATTGTTTATAATGACATGCATATAAGAAATATGAAGAAAACAGCTGCTCAGTCACATTCTGAGATTTAAACTGGGTGTTTAAAATTTCTATAGTGTACAAACACAGACAACTTTTGATTTTTCTTAAATAAACAAAACACAAGCTTTCAAGCAGACTGGTACACCACGTTTCTGCCCAAAGCAAATTTTTATGAGCAAGTTATTACACCCCTATAAACAGAGGACTTTATTATGGAAATGTTTACAGAACCCCAACTGTTGCATACCTGTAATAAATACTCTAATATTCATTCAAGCATTTACAATTTCTAAACAAATCTTCATTAGATCAGACAGCAAAAAATGATGGTGAAAAAAATGATTGCAACAGTGTGAGGGATCAAAAACAAAATATAATGAATTTTATTTTTATTCATGTTTTTGTCATTCTTCATTTACATTGTTAAACTAGCCTTGGTGAACTATAATAATACAAGCAATTAAATAAAATAATTTCTGAACCATAGAGCAATAACTTCACACTTCTGATCACATTATTAATGCAACTAAACTTGTTAAACTGAACTCAACTGCTCAAACAATTTTTTATTTATTTATTTCCAAACACATATTCCTTCCCCAATGTGAATACTCTGGCATATGCCTCCAGCTCAGGAATTAAGACAACATTTCAGCAAATTCTGCTGAATTGGGACTTTAATGCAGGACTAAAATCCCTTTAATGACTGAATTTAATCTCCATATTTGACACAAATAACTTCAGAGTACAAATGAATTTTCTATGTAATATTTTAAAACAGTGTATTGACATTTTCATCTCTACACAAACTAACCTTCACACACACATTCTGATAATCTTGGCCATAGGTCACTCTTCACATTTTAAAATTAAACACAGTTATTCCCTTATTTGTCAAACTAACTGAGATACCCCAGATTCGCTGAAGTTCTGTCAGCTATGTAAGTTATCTATCACTGCCAGCTTGACTACTAGAGGCAACATTTTAACAAAACAAAAAAACAAAACAAAAACACACACACACAGAGAAAGGAAGGGTGGTAGCATCAGGGGAGGCCTTCAAGTGCCAATAGTGCCGAGCCACTGGGCTCCCACACAGAGCTCCATGTGTTCCACACCTAGCCCCACCACCACTGCCACACACCCTTTCCTTAAATCATCCACTCCATATCTCCAATCACACCACTCTTCTCCACCATGCCTGCTCATGCCCTACCCTCCCGATGTTGGTTTACCCAGAGCATCATGCAGCAGCTTTGTTGGGAACTAAGGGGCTGTAAGCAGCCTTCTAGATAGGTTATGGGGGTGAAAGGAGATGTGGGAGTGGGAAATCGGTTTGGAAGGGAGTAGAGCTCAGCTATAACAAACCACTGAATTAACGTGAATACCTATAAACAAAGCTTATGTTAGTTGTCCAGTATAAGGGTGAAGATCTGTGCGGTGGAAGGAAGATAACTGAGGCTGACGAGGAATTGGTGAGTGGAATTCAGAGGGGCTGCTTTATCATATAAATGCTTTTTTCTTTGCTTGTTAAGGGTTTCATTGCTGATATACACAGCTTAGTAACCTTAACTCAGAGTTAAAGACACGAGCAAGTAACATACTTTTCCATCCTGAACAAATAAAGGGATGTGAATATACAAATGTTTATTGTTTCACTACACCTCACTATACCTCCCAACTTTCACACAAATGTGACACAAGCCATCAATATGTATAACAAGTGACCAAAATGTGGAGTACTTCTTGGTTTTTTGCATGTCATGTCAGAATGGACAGTGTTTCTTTTTAACTGCAACACCTGTTTTTAAAAGATATTTCTACAGTGTGTGAATTAAAAACAATGGGGTTATATTTATTTTTTTAATTAAAAAAACAGGGTACTCGAGGTATGGTTACAAGGCTTTCCTCAATAATAAGGCTATAATATGCACATAAATATAAGTAGTCAAGAGTGGAAGAGGAAGATTTAAACTCAGTCTCCTGGTTCCTGACCCTGTGCAGTTTCCCCAAGATGAAGGGGGTTTTCTGATAGGAAGACGTGTGTCTCTCAGCCATAGAACATGGCCTGAATTAGCAGTGAAGCATAACAGGGAGCTTGACTCAGATGAAATGCAAAACATCCCATCAAATCCATTACACCTCATAAGTCTGAGCTTCCCAATACACATAGTAATCATTTTATAGTTTAAACACCCACACAAAAAGTTCAAGAATCAAGAACTCCTTCTCCTCCAACATTTTGCAAGTCTCAGAAAAATGAAATCAGAACATAAAGGAGAGGGATCCAGATATGTTAGTATTTCTCCCAAAACTCAGTAAATCTTCCTGGTAACGAAGTGTGCAGATCAATATGTATACTGAAGTAAATCACCAACTTCAGTTTACTTATTATAATCCTTTGTTTTTTCCTAAGATCTTAATCAATTCCATACTCATGTATCTTCTACTGTACTATACATCTGGTCCCAATGACCTTTATTTGAACTCTTGAAGATTACAAACAATGACAGACTTCTCAGATCAATTGGCCCAGCAACGTTTTATAGCCAAGCGACTTTTTACAGTATTTAAATTAGGGATGCTTAGCTCAGCGTTAGCTCAAATAAAATTCACGTACTAAGTCTTGTTAGTTTAATCTTATCAATTATTTTATAGTTGTTTCCCTAATTCACATGAAGAGGGCTGCAAACAAGTATTTGATTATGAGCCACACAGATAATCAATATGCACTGCTCTTGTGGACTTCACATTTAAAATATATGAGTAAGTTACATTTTAATTCTTATTTCCATGTTGTGCAAGCCATTGTACACTGTGCAGGTCACTGTACCAAGTCCAAAATTTGCCATTGTGTACACCAACACCCAGTAGAAAGTCTGCCAGACCTGCCAGCATTTTTCTGATACCATCACAATGAGAGGGAATATGGAAGAGTAGGACAACATGAGGAGGATTTGGATATCCTTTTTCTAGGACTGTATAACTAGACCGGGTGCACACTTAAAACTGAATTGGAAAGCATGTTATTCCTGTTTGTACTTCGCTGTGGTGAAAACATCCTCTCCCTTTTCTAGGCCCTGTCAGTGAGGTAGCTTGGTAGCTATCCCACCTGTTGGAAACAGCAAAGTGAGAAGGAATCTGAGATGACAAGTCATAAAGGGGTGTTGTAACTCATAAGTTCTTGTTTTCTGTCTCCATCTGCTGACAGGAGAATCTACTGCCAAATGTGTGGGGTGGTATAGAAGAACAAAGAATAAAAAATAACAGCCCAGGCATAGGGTTGCCAGGCGTCCAGTTTTTGACCGGAACACCTGGTTGAAAATGGACCCTGGCGGCTCCGGTTGACACCGCTGACCGGGCTGTTAAAAGTCCGGTTGGCAGCGCAGCGGTGGCCCAGGGCTAAGGCAGGCTCCCTACGTGCCCTAGCTCTGTGTGGCTCCCAGAAGCGGCCGCCAGGTCCTTGTGGCCCCTAGGCACATGGGCGGCCTGGGAGGCTCTTTGTGCTGCCCGCATCCTTGACTACACATTATCCTGTGAGTAGCTGAGATCATTTAGACTGTTTGTAGAGTAAGGTACTACTCAATACAAGAGTGACAAACTGAATCCTAAAAAAATTCAAAGTGAAGTCAATTTCAAGTTTTTGAGCCTCATATATGGAATCCACAGAATATTCCAGTTTTAAATTAACAGAAGGCACAAAATTTTGCCTCCAGCCTATTGCCCATAGTGATGACATACTAGAAAAATAGTTTTTTCTTCTCTCTTCTCCAAAGAGCTCAGTCAGCAGATCAGACTGCTCTAAACCTAATGCAGAGCGTGAGGGAGAAAGCACATCTGGTGAAGGACTCCCAGTTCTTACTCCTGACTCACCCGATGCCCCAAAGCCAGACTACGTGAAAGAATCCAGAGGAAGCTGCCTTGTGACACAATTTTTTCAAGTTATTTTACAAGTTATTACAAGTTACAAATTATTTTATTTTTATCAAGCGGGGAGGGGAAAGGAAGCCAATGTATATACAGGAATCTAGCACCATGAATAGAGGGCAAGCTTTAGTGGACAGCAGAACACCATAAAATACAAAGTGTGCAAGTGAAAGTAACTCTTGGGAAATTAAGTTTTTCAGTAAGCTTTTTTGTTTAAAAAGCTACTGAATCAATTTGGGAAATGGCAAGAGATGGGGAAGAAAAGAAGTGTCCTCTCAAGCCATCCACCATGTACTGCTGTGTTTCTATACACAGAGTTTTTACAGCTGAGCTTCCTACAGTTCTCCTGAAAAGAATAGTGTTGAAATGGAAATGCTGACAGGCCATTAACTACAAAGTCACTGCTTGCCATGTTATTATAATTCAATCAATCAATCTAATCAATGTAAAAGTTATTCTTACAAGAATATATACTAACCAGATGAAAGACAAAAGAAGGGAAAGAACTTAATAGAATGTGTTGATTTAACCACCTCTGTTCCTGTGGCTGACTTATCTAATTTGGTCAATTAAAAGGTTCAAAATCCAAATGTTAAATTACAGAATGTGTTTGTAAGATAAATTATTTTGACAGATTCAAATCTTGCCATTATCGTTTGTTTTATCTCTTTTCTTATTTCCTAATGGACTTTTTATAAATTAGAAGAACCACTCTTTAATTTCATATACTTTTTAAAGGTGAACCATCTGGAAAAGATGGTTACTTACCTGTACTGTAACTGTTCTGTGGATGCGGACGTAGGAGTTCTGTCCAAGCAAGCAGGAATGCATTGGAGAGGGAGCCTAGGCTGTGCCCTCTCAGTGAGCAAAACTGCTGGCATTTCCTGTTCTGCTTGGTCACGGACAGGTCCAGCTGAGGAAACTCCCACCTTTGGAAGATAAACATGCTAACCTCTGGCGGAAGGGACCACTCATGGTGAGAGAAGAAGGATTTGCTGAGGTGATCCGCAGGCGAATCCCAGGCTCCCAGAAGGTGCAAAGCCTGGAGTTGGGTGGAGTGCTTCATGCAGAAGTCCCACAGATGGACGGCCTCCTGACACAGGAAGCAGAGGAATGAACTCCTCCCTCCTTGCTGATGTAGAACACAGCAAGGACACTGTGTTGTCCATCAGAATTTGTACAACCTTGCCTGCACTCAGAGGAAGGAACACTTGGCAAGCTAAGCAGACTGGTCTGAGCTCCCTAATGTTTATGTGCAGGGAGAGTTCTTCCTGGGACCACAGGCCTTGAGTCCTGAGGCTGTCGAGGTACCCAACCTAGGTCTGATACGTCCGAGACTAGGAACGCTGATGGCCAGGGGGAGACAAAGGAGACTCATCATTACTAACTGTGGGTCCTTCCAACAGTCAAACAAGGGTTGGAACAGTAGGCACCGAGTCCAAGTGGTGTATGTTGGGGAGTAAACTGAAGCTAGATATTTCTGCAGGAGCTTGAGGCGTAGTCCTGCATGCTGGACCACATACGTGCACGCAGCCATTTATCCCAGTAGCTTTAGACAAACCCGAATCAAGTTGAGCACTCCTCCAATAAACTCTATTATCTGTATTGGAATAAGAGTAGACTTTTGCTCATTTATCAACAGGCCCCGTGCTCAGAAGTTGGCTTGGAAAAGGTTGATGACATTCTTTATTTGAGCCTCTTAATGACCTTTGATCAGCCATTCATTAAGGTACGGGCATCTGATGAAGGCATGGTATTGGTAATAAGTCTGTTTTACAATAAACCTGAGAAATCTTCTGTAGCATACCAGTTCCCTGGATCCAGAGAGGGAATGATGGAGGCCAGGGAGACCATGCGGAACCTCCGTTTCTTGAGATATCTGTTGAGGCAACACAGGTCCAGGATAGGATGAAGGCCTCCTTTGGGATTAGGAAATAACAGAAGTAAAACCACTTCCTTCTCAAGTTTCAAGGTACCTCCTCCGCAGCCCCCACCTGTAGGAAGGTCTGCACCCCCTGAGCAAGGAGTTGCTCATGAGAAGGGTCCCTAAAGAGGGCCGGGGCCGGGGAGGGATGGGTGGATGAAAACTGCAGGGTATAACCGTTCGTCAACATATTTAGCACCCAGGCACACCTTCAAAAGGCTGTTTGGGTCCACCAGAATACCTACGTGACCCCGGCTGACAGCGCTTGTAACCTCTCCCTTTTCTCTTAAAGGAGTCTTGTCTTAGAGGCAAAGCCAAGAAGCATGGCAGTTGCTGAGGCCCGAAGTGATTCCTTAAAGTGGACGATGCATTAGGGTGACCAGACAGCAGTGTGAAAAATCAGGACGGGGGTGAGGGATAATAGGAGCCTATATAAGAAAAAGACAAAAATTGGGACTGTCCCTATAAAATCGGGACATCTGGTCACCCTACGGCGCACAGAGGTCCAGGGACCTGAGAGCAGCCTTTGAGTCCTTCAGGGCGCTGCTCTGAAAATAGTAAGGACCCTTCAAAAGGGAGGTCCTGGATAGACTGAGAGAGTCCTAAGAATTGCAGTCAAGAGCATTGTTCATGATGACAGTGAAGGCCATTGTCCTGGCCGACGCATCTGCTGCATCTAGTGCCACCTGCAGATGGGCTCTGACAACAGTTTTTCCCTCTTCTAAGAGGGCTGAGAATTCCCGCCTTAAGTCTTGGGGCACGGAGTCCTTAAATTTGGATAAGAATTCCCACAAATTGTAGTCGTATCTCCCCAGTAAGGCTTGCTGGTTTGAGATACGTAGTTGCAGACCACCTGTGAAATAAACTTTCCTAGCAAACAGATCCAGTTTCTGTTTGGGGGTAGCGCTCAACTGGCCCTGTCTGTCCCTTTCATTAGCACCAGTACGAGGGACCCTGGAGTGGGGGTGAGAGTAGATACTCACCCACTGACTGGCACATAATAGTTATTCTCTACCCTCTTTGAAGAGGAGGGAAGAAAAGATAAGGTCTCCCACAGGGCTCTGACCGGCCCCATTACTGCCTCATTAATGGGTAAGGCCACTTTAGATGGAGCTGCTGCAGCCAGAACATCAATGAGGCTGTGAGATGATTCCTTGAACTCTTCAATATGAAACCCCAGGTTAGCTGCTATCCGCTTCAGAAGCTCTTGATGAGCCCTAAAGCCATCTTGGGGAAGTGAGTTGCTTGGCCCCAAGATGGCCTCATCTGGGGAGGAGGAACTTCTTCCTCTTCTCCAGCTTCAATAAGCTCCATAGGGGCCATGTCCTGTAAATTGGTACTGGAGTCGGTACCGGAGTCGGGGATCCAGTGTCAAACACGGAGGAGCGGTATGAGTATAAGTATGAACAGTGGGAGGTTCCAGAATGGACACTGCATAAGCCACTGTCCTCCTAGCTAGGTACCAGTGGGGAGGACTCACACTGAGGTCTGGCAGCATGTAGGATGGATACTGGTGGCCCTTAGGTTGATCATAGGGCTCCACATCAGACTCAGATGAAGAATCCTCCCTAGGCAACCACGGGGAGAGTGGTACCTCTCGCTATCTCTGTTCAGTGCCGAGGGTCCAGAATCCGGTGGTGGTCTAGGGATGACCTCGCAGAAGACAGCTTGCCTCTAGGTGGGCCTGGTGCCAGGAAGGAGCTTGACGCACCATGCTCTCTCCTGCTCGAGGACGACAAAGCAGTCAGCTGATCTAACAGGGTCAGCGGGACCAGGGGTGACAATAAGTTTCTGGTCACTACAAAGGCCTCCATAGTTGAAGGCATCGCAATGCCATTGGCACCACGATGACTTTCTGGCATCAGCAGAGGGTCCCACACCCGAATCAATGGTCTCAGGAGAGTCGACAGTGCTGCCATGGGGCTGGGGGAGTGGCCCAACGCAGGTTGCACTCCACTGCCTTCCCTTTGCTTGCCTTTCTTTGGCACCAGCGAGTGCCCTCTGTTGGTGTGCTGCTTTTTGTGCTTCTTCCTCAGCATCAGGGATGGAGAGCGGTGCCAGCATGCACGTGGAGCCAGAGCACACTTCACACTGAGGCTGAAGTGCTCAGTGCTGAATCTGGGTGGTTTGGATTAGGACAGCCTTAAGTCTGATTGCTCTGTCCTTCTTTGTGTGAGGGTTAAAGTCCTGACAAATTTGGCAGCAGTCTTTCACGTAAGATTCTCTCAGATGCTTCAGACAACTGGAAGGTGGGTTGCTCACAGGCATAGCCTTGCCACAGGAGGCACAAGGTTTGAAACCTGGAGACTGGGGCATGTCCAGCCCCAGGGGCAAGGGAGCTTCTTAACAATAAGTTGGGGGGGTACTAACTTCCTACACAAAAAGTATTTACAATATATACACTAAAACTACACTATAGACTAAACTAGGAACAGAGAGAAACCACTGAATTGCCTTATCGAAGCAAGAGGAGACAGTCCAGCAACCATCATGGGTGGTAAGAAGGAACTGAGACGGTGCGGGACCGGCAGCGCACCTTATACCAGAAAGTGCTAGAGAGCTGGCCCAACAGGTACAACTGAGGGAAAAATCTCTGGTAACAATGCACGTGGCGTGCGCACACCTAACGTGGAATGGACATGAGCAAGTACTCGAAGAATAAGTCTCACTCTGCCTTGTTGAACTTGGGGATCAGGAAATATTGTGAATAGAACCCCTTTCCCTGATGCTGCAGCTCTCAAAACATGTAGAGATCTGCTGAAGAAGCAGACACTTCTCAGAGGGGTCCCTGAAAAGGGGCATAAAAGAGGGGAAATGGATGGCTGTGTCAGCATGCACCCCTGTATTCACACTCTATGCACTATTGTAATAATCTTTGTACAAAATATACCTTGTGATGTAACATCTGAAAATTAATTAATATTAAATTTTAATATAAATATAAAAATTAAAAGTAATAACTCACTGGTTAATATCAAGATGACATGTTTGTAGTAAAATTATACATAAAATTATGAAATCATGACCAAAGAGAGTTTACCAGACAAGTCTGGGGAAGGGGTAAAATCAGTTTCTCAAAGACAAAAGACAAGCTGATGCCTCTAGCCAGGTGTCAAAGCTGATGGGCATTCCTTGGCAAGGAAGACGGGGTAGGAACAAACAGAACTGCATCTTCGTTAACAGCAGCATGAAACCTGTTTCACCGTGAGACTCTAAAATTCCAGCCTCAGTGCGGGAATGAACTTTATCAAGGGATAACCCTCAGGAAAATGCATTTGAAAGGGGGTACTGGACTACAATATGAAGGGCCCCAATTTATCTCTCCCCAACCAACTCTTTTTGACTTAAGATGACAAAAGACTGTTGGACTTTGGGAGCAGATCCCGGCCTGAGAATTTGGTCAGTAATGTTACTGGGAACATGTGATAAGGGACTTCTCCTTGAACCAAGTCTAGTTTGTTAAGTTTTAGCACCGGAAAGCTTTTTATCTTTATTTCTCTTCTAACCATTTCTAACTGTAATGCCTTATATTTATACTCACTTAAAACCTATCTCCTTGTAGTTAAATAAACTAGTTTCACTCTTTAACCAAAATGAATTCAGTATCATGAATTGTGTGGGTAACTCCATTTAAGGGTAGCAAACTGTTGTATATTGGTCCTCTTAGGGCTAGTCTACACTTACCTGCTGGGTCGACGCGGTGAGTTCGACTTCTCGGAGTTCGAACTATCGCGTCTAATCTAGACACGATAGTTCGAACTCCCCGCGCGCTCCGGTCGACTCCGGTACTCCACCACTGCAAATGGCGGTGGCAGAGTCAACCTTGGAGCCGCGGACTTCGATCCCGCGGCGTCTGGACGGGTGAGTAGTTCGAACTAGGGTACTTCGAGTTCAGCTACACTATTCACGTAGCTTAACTTGCGTACCCTAGTTCGACCCCTGCCCTTAGGTAGGCCTGCCCTTAATATATCCGGAATATCCAGAAGAGGGCTGGACAGTGTAGAACACATACTTTGGAGGAAAATCCGGGAGTGGGAATGTGTTGGGGTCACCCTGCAAGTGGTAACCAATTCTTGTGGAAGCTGGAGTGTAACTCATGTGTGACTGGCAGGCTGTGAATATACACAGATGCCATGGTATTCTCTACATGGAGGAAGGTAGTTTGTGAGCTGCCCAAGTGAGCTACAGCACCAAAGCACTGTGAGACACCCAATTTTGCTGGGCAAGGGTGAAACAGCCTCTCACTGGTCTGGATTTCACCCCAGAATGTCATAATGGCATAACTCAATCTCACAGTGCTTAGGACCCATTTGCCTGATGTTACTGAACTCCAAGCACTGTGGAAGAGGGACAGCCTGTCCCCAAATGGAGGAGAAATAGCCTGAAGGTTGATAACTGGTATGCTGTCCTCAAGGGGAGAGTCAAATTGACTGCTTGCCAGCAGCATAAAAAAGGATGAGCTGGCTGGTTAAAATTGGAACCAGAAGGCCTTCTCCTGTGAGACTTGGGTCTTCTCTTGGAGAAATCCTATTGTCTTGTTGAATAAGGAGGCTGCCTGAAATACTGCTGGGAATACTTGCTCAACTGCTGTTGTTGGTGCTCACCTCCATAATAGTGCCTCAGAACTACAGAGGTATAAACTCCTAAGGACAGTAAAGTGGCCCTGGAGTCCTTAAACGAATGTAATGTTTCATCTGTCTTTTCAGAAAACAAATAGTCCAACAAACAGTAAGTCCTGTATGGTCTGTTGTATGTCAGGAGCAATACCAGAGTTCTGCAGCCAAGAATCTTCTCCAATCCTTTAAGGAAACATCCCATGCCGGGGTGCGCAAACACCGAGCGCCCGGAAATGCCTGGGTGAAATGCCAGGATAGCCGCGAGGTGGACCAATCTCCAATCCTTTTAGGAAACGTCCCACGCCAGGGTGCACAAACACCGAGCGCCCGGAAACACCCGGGTGAAACGCCAAGATAGCCGCAAGGTGGACCTTGAGAGCACCGAATGCCAGGCGCTGGTCTTTTAATAATAATCCAGGATGCACGGGATCAAAGCCTGGCATGGGAGTACCTTCCTTTGGGTGCACCAGATTGGAAAAGGTTTTCCATTTTGCTTTATAAGTGGCCCTGGTAGATGTACAATTAACTAACAATGGGTAACTTATACAAAGATAAGTAGAAGAGCTAGGCATTAGTGGAGCACTTGCGAGCAAGAGACGACTGTTCCAACAACCGTCACTGGCGGTAAGAAGGAACTGAAGGGGGGTCGGGCCAGCAAGGTCATATATAAAGCACCATATCAGAGCCACTCCAGGGGGCTTCACAGCTAGCCCGATAGGTAGCTGCTAGGGAAAAGTTTCCAACAGCTGTGCACGTGGCACGTGCACACACCTAACTGGAATGGATATGAACAAGCACTTGAAGAAGAACATGCCAGTATCAGTAGGAGCACCACTCCAGAGGAGGACTGGGGACAGAAAGGCAGAGTAAATCAGTTGCTGTCTAATAAGTGAGGTGGGTTGAAACTGTCAGTGCTAGAACTGACATCAATACCAGATCTGACAGCCATCCAACAAACGGTGCCAGAGTTGATGGTACAGTGCCACTCTGATCTTGCCTCTGTACCAGAGAGCAGACAGACAGCCCTGCTCCATCTTGGGCACTTTAAGAGCCATGAAGAAGAATCCACCTGAGTCCTGGAATGGCTCTGATTAGTCTTATGAGTTCTATTCCTAGGGGGAACAAAGGAAGGGGAACGGTTGCTTTTTCTCAAAGAAGAGTCTAAAACCAGCTCTGACAACTGATGAGATGGGCAATCTGCAGAAGGCCCCAGGTCTGAATCTGTCCTAATGGCTTCTTCCAGGAGATGTGGTTTCAAATGCAGATCCCAAGCAACCTGTTTCCTTTTCTTAAAGGAATGACAATTTGAACATTTTTCCTTAATATGCCCCTCTCGTAGTCACAACCAAAAAAAAAAGAAGGGTAGGGGTCGTTACTCAGCATAGCTACCCTGCAATAAGGGCAGTGGTTGAAACCTGGTGAAGGCATAGTATCAGGTAATACTAAAAAACAGCAACTATTAAGCTAAACTATATACAAAGTCCACAAAAATCTCTTTGTTGCATAAACTGTGAGGAAAATGCAGCCCAGAAAGCTCTGACTCACGCCGGGGGTGGTGAGAAGAAACTGAGGTGGTACAGGATGTCACCATCCTGATATAGCCATGGGAGGGGTCAGAGGGAGCAAGTGCTATCCTGACAGGTACTGCTAAGCAAATTTCTCCAGCTTCAGTGTGCTGGGCGCCTGCACATCTGAGTGGAATACATGTCTGCAACCACTCAAAGAACTACTAGTGGTTCAATTCCCAGCAAGGCTGTATTCAACCATTCACTCTTTTAAAGTACATGAATTGAATTCCATGCAGTATTTTCTTCGGAGTTATTTTGAATGAGGTCCTGTCTCTTCTGTATGTATTTTAAAGATTCTATAGTATATTTATAGTTGTTTCCTCCAGTGTCCTTGGTCAAAATGTTTCCTTAACATTGTCATTCGATGTGTTCAGTGCTATTTGGTTGCTACCTTGCAACCACAGAGTTTGCTGCATTTCAGTGATGTTCTCTCTGTGTGCACATGCATGTACATATACCTGCCTAAATATACAGTTTTAAAGTGCTCTGGATTCCTCAGGATGAAGAGTGTTACATAAATGTAAAATATGATTGCTTTCTGATAAATGAAGAGTTCTTTTCCTATTTGATTTGGTCCTATACTTCTAATGCAACTTGAAATTAAATATATTTTATGTGGTATTCAATGTTGTCAGCACATCTCTGGGAATAACGATGCTATATCATGCTGAATAACTAGCATAGGAAGTAAAGCACTTTGCTCAATAAGATAGGAGATTATAATCAACTAATTATCTACTACAAAGCCAGAAACTAAGAGTTAGGACAGAAACCAAATCTTTAAAGCCCATAACTGTGCAATGAGTGAATGTAGGAGTAGCTTCATTTCTAAAATTTCCTAGCTCATTTCAGTTTGATCAGATTTTCATCACCACTATAACATATGTAAACATCTTCTGTGATTTTAGACTATTTACATTGCACTGGACACAGTGTTTGCTTGAATACATTTGTTGGTAGAAAGTGGTTAACATAGTTTATCTAGCTAGGATAGGCAGGACCTAACTATTATAAAACATCTTTACAAATCCTGTCAGGGTCTGAGTGCCTTTAACTCTTAATGACTTGGGGGGGAGGGGTCATGGAAATAGAGCATTCAAGAAAGGTTTTATACAACTAATTTAACAAAATAACACTACCAATGAGATTTGAGAGAGACCAAAATAGTTCTTAGAGTGATTTTAACATTTGCACAAAGCCAATACCTTAATAAAACGTATGAAATTTATGTTCTGACTAAACTATGTACATTCACAGGTAACGACAGACTTCCTTTAAAGAAAGTTCTGTCTAGAAATAAATATAGTGAATGACAGTTTCTCCACAACCTTAGCACACAGACCAGTCACTGTACTCCAACCTTGACTTCAATACCCCCACTAATGCAATCCTAGGCCTTACTTGGGCATTAACTGTGCCAAATTTTATCATAAATTACATGGCGGTTCTGTAATGTAATAAACCAACAAAACTCATTTTGATTTACTATGCCCTTCCCTCACCTCCCAAAAATATCTGCAGATTACGTGACTAAACTCAGTCCAGAACTTTTAAAAAGTTAGTTGAACACCTCAGGAAGAAAAGAAGTTTGCAACAGCTAGTTGATGCCTAACTACAACCATGTTAATAGCACAGCTATACATTGTGGCTTCAATATGCAGTTGCACTTTAACATAAAACATCAGCTATCCTCTCACATACACTAAAATTATCAAACCCTATCTGCAACAAAAAGGAAACTACTGGTTACCACAGCTGATCTACATAGGATCTAAAAATAAGCGTGCTGGGGATGCAGCAGCACTCCCTGGCTTGAAATGGTTTACAGTTTGGTTCAATTTCAATTTGGTTCAATTTAAAAAAAAAAACCACACTGGATAGGCAACTCTGCCTCCTTAGAGAACTGAAAGTGTAATTATAACTTCTTAAGAAGTACAAATTCATCAAGGAGCAATACTGTGAGCTAGGACTGAGACACTTTTTAATAGTGTTAAAACAAAGGACACTGCCTGGGATAGTATCAGAAAAGCAGCTTATAAGTAACTTCCATTACTTATAAAGATAAACTCCCATGGAGACAACCCTCCCTCATGTGATGACCTCTACTGTTCCTCTCAGATTCCTATTGACTGGGCGTTGAAACAGTTTAAAATTATTTGCCAAATTCAGCAACAGTCATCTGGTCTTCAACACTGCATCAAGGAGACTTTTGCTGCCTGCCTGGTATATAACTGTTTTCCCCACAGGTTCACTAAGAAGTTTCCCCAATATAATCAGGCTCCAACTCATGGGAGTTCCTCTTGTAAAACTTCCTGCCATTATTTCCGGCAGGAGTACTAACTTGCTGGGGTCAGACCATATGCCTCCAGACTACACTAACAGCTAAGAAACTGCGCCCAGATGGGCTTGCTTTCTTTAAAAACTCTTTGAAATAGGATATTAGTTGTGGCGTTGTATAGTACATAAATTCTTTTCAAGGATACTCTTTGATTTCAATATGTAATGGTGCAGTACTAACAGACAATAATATATATAACCTCAAGAACATTCTTTATGTATATACAATTCCAGTCAAAAAACACAAAACAAAAAAGAGCATTCAAACATAGAGAGTAATTATAAACTGTTCAAAATAGTGATTGATTTACTTAAGATATCAAGTTGACATTGGAAAAATATAATGTAGCAATAAATTAATTTCATACTCATAACATTGTAATTTTAAAAATATATAAAAGTTAATGTTCTTTTTTATACACAAATATGAGACAATACACAAAATGTGGTTGCATAAGAAAAAATATGTGCCTACAAACATTTATTGAGCCCACCAGCTATCGCTTGTTAAAACTTGACATTATCTTGGATCAAAATCAAGTTTACATATCAGTTACAATAGCTGAGTGTTGCTGAGGAGGGGAGATTTCTATTTTCATTTGTAACAGAAGAATTTGTTTCTCTCTTCCTTAATCTTCTTCCGTTTGAATAGTACATTGCCTTGCTATTCAGATGGTTTACCATTAGCAGGGCCTCCACATGTGACAGGAAACAATTTTGGTTTACGTGGATTTACCAGAATATATTTTAATGGACAGCCAAAATGTTTTTAAAAAGTCACAATTTACTATCTTTATACATAAAGGATTTTTTATAAATTGTATTACATTAATAATTTATACAACAGAAAGTCTGTCAAATTATGATTAGCACAAAATTACATTACTCCACTCTTTCAGTGATTCACTACACAAAAAAATCTCTGACAATATTGCAAATGTGTGCTGAGGGAAAAAGTGGTCAAGATACAATAATTAATATGACACTGACTCACCAAATGAGGAAATCGTTTACTTTTAATTATGCTTTTCTGAAGATACCAGCCTGCCCAATTTTTTTTTACTCCTGGGTCTTAGTTCCTATATGCAAAACAAACTCATGTATACATTCAGAACTCTCCTAACTCTTACATATATTTGACTTTTGAGGGCACAGGCAGCAAGAGAGGACACAAGCCAGATTCCCTACTCATGGCTGTTGCACTCAACCCCCTGCTTGTTATAAACATTGCCATCTGCACCTTCCATGCAATTCCTTCAACTGTGCAACCAACAAAGTACCCCAAAAGCAAATTCAAGATGATCAACTTAGAACAAAAATATGGCTTGGAGGAAGGAGGTGCAAGAGAAAGCTCCAAACTCTGAGAGGAAGCATATGGATGAATGAGTGAGAATTCTGCAAGATCTCTTCAGAGAAGCAGAAGTAATTATCTGTTCTCTAAAGAGAACATGTTTGCAGGATTTTTGCTCCAGGTAAAAAAAAGTTCAAGAACTGTCCCAAAAGAAAATGAAATAAAGCTGTAATGAGAAGCAATAACAAGTTGATCCAAGCCAGGTGAAGACAAAGTTTTTAAAAATAAAAGACTAAAATACCTCTCGAACTCTAAGGGGGAAGAGGGGCGGGAGATTTTGATGTCTCTTACCTTAAAAAAATTATGGAACATAGAGAATCCAAAATGGAATTCCTTTGGTGGATGAGTCCAAGCAATATGTTTTGTAAAGGTGTGGAAATGGGATTTGCAGATGTCTGCAATGGAGATATCCCTGAGGCAAAGTGGGGCTAGCCTCACCATGAATCAATGAAGTTTTGTCATGGCCTTCTAGTTTCAGGCCAGCCAGGACACACCAAAATAAAATGCAATCAGAAATACATTTTGACATGATCTTCTTAGTAACAATAATACCTAATGAACTGGGGTCAACAGGAACAAAAATGTTGGTTGGATTTTCTATGGATTTTAGTTTGCTCCCAATAAAACTCCTTGGAGTTTTAAAATTAAGCATATGGGGAATGACCACACTAGGATAATGTAATTAGTTTCATCTCACCTTATCCTTTGACTCTCTATGGCACCTGTCCATAAGGGTTAAGATTCCTAAATAATTCTTCCCTGGAAGACACACTGCATTTTAAAGCTACTCTATTCAAAAGACGTAAAGAGCCACTTCTGTGGCTAAAGTTTTGAATTCCAAAAACCTACTCCAGCTAAGAACACATGGGCCAAAACAGCTTATGTCACTGCGGGAAAAAGTTTAAAGAAAAGTAACTTTTGATCAAGTAGAAAACAAACATTTTTAATCCTGGGCCTTCCAAATTCTCAAACTAAAAATCTCACCCTAGTTTAAGTATCCCACACAAACAAGCCAATATTCTCAAAAACTTTTGTTTGGAGTAAGGGAGGGGGTCCTGAAAAGAAACCCAATAACGAAAGTTCAGACTCAGGCTTGACTATGGAGTCACTACCTATGTCTTCACAGTACACAGTACAATGTAATTTAAAGGATAAACTATGACCTACATTTTTTTCAAACAAGATTATGCTGAAAGTCTATCGATATTTATTCATGCCCCAATCCTGCAAACACTTAATTCACATGATTCATTTTATAACTTGACTTCAAAAGGAACTACTGACTGTGTAAAATTAAGCACATGCATAAGCCTTTTCAGGATAAGCGCCTTAAATAGGAAGTTTAGTTAGATTTCAATCTTTGGAGAAGAAATAGTATGATGTTACATTTTATCATATTAAAAACTAAATCTCCCAAGAAAAGAAATCAGAAGCCAAGAGACATGTCAGCAAGATCATTCCTAACAAAATATGTCTCTTGAATTAAAGAGAGAACTCTATACTTTTCAGACAAGGACTTGTTTTCATACACACTTAATGCATCTAGCAGAGTTGTATTATACAAGGAAACTAAAATTTTAAATATAAGCTTATACACTATTATTCCTAATTGTTCTCACTGCATGAATAATAGAAAGGGGTTTTTTTTCCACATTTTTATCAACAAAACTTTTTTGAGGGGAAAAAGTAAAAACCACTTTTCAGATTCATGAATAAGTTTGCTCACCTTATTTTTTTATTTTTTTCTGGCCTGATGCATACGGTTGGAACTACACTTTTCAATATCTGTCAAAAGTAAGATTATTTTCTTTGGGCAAGTGCCTTATTGGTATTATATATGTATAATTTTTTTTTTTTGGAAGAAAGAGGTTCTTGTGCAGTGTCCCTTAAGACCTGCCAAAAACTGCAACAGAACACAGCAGACTTATGAACATTTTAGTACCATTCTATAAATCCTCCTGGCTAAGTTTCTCCTCTATAAGCAATACGAAGATCAGTTTACACTGGAAGGAAATCTAAATCCAAAACCTGAAGACTCTGCAACATTACATTTTGTGTTATAAATTAATATGAAAAAACAAGTACATTATAAAAATAATTGATGCACACAAATTTATTTTTAAAAAATGGAGCTGTAAAATGTTGAAAGTCAAATAAATGCAATATTACTCTCTTGTTATGTTAGATTTTTACAGACGGGGGTACATTTTATACACATTGTATGTTAGTTTAGCTATAAGACTTCATTTAAAATCAGTGGGAGCCCACAACTAAATCTTTACACTGTAACACTTTAAAATTTACCCCATTTAGTTAAATGTTGGTAGTACAGTAATTATATAGATAAAGATGACTGCTATGGCCTATGAAGTGACTGGAAATAGTTCAAATATAATCCTGGATATCCTGGATATTAAGAGTATGTTTTATTGAGAGAAAAACTTCATAAGATCTTTACCTTTCATCTGGACAGCTGTCTGACTCTTTCACCAGGGGCTTCTGTTTAATATATCACCAAAAAGCAACTTTTATTAATGCAATACGATTAGACTACTCCCTTTGGTACTTCATATTATTATATGTAGCACAAGCACGTGATGTGTCATTAAACAGAATATTAGACTGTGTTTATAGCAGTTAGCGCAAGAGTCTCGTAGCCAAGATTCCTGTATTCCTATTCCAAGCTCTGGCACTGATTTGCTCTGTAATCTTGGGCAAGTCCTTTAACCTCTCTGTCCATTACATTTATCCATATGTAAAATGGGGATGACAACACTTCATTACCCACAGAGACGTGGAAGCTTAATGTCTGTAAAGCCATATAAGATATTCAGAGGAAAGACAGTATTTCTGTGTAGCATTTATTAAACAGAATAATGAATACAAATATAGGACTGATAGGAGAACTTCCGCTGCTTTCAGACTATTCACTACTTCATTCAAAATGAAGTTTTAGCGTTTTCCCAAAAAATAATTTTTGTTTTGCCTTCAATACACAGGTCTTTTTATTTCCCATTACCAAAATTTCTTTTGTACCTCCGAGAAATTGGTGGATTTGTTTACATGCACAAAAATACATGACTGCTAAGAACTGGACTGAGACCACTTGCTCATTTCACATATACCACCAAAAAGGCATCAGATAGGTACTGTTAGGAAAGTCGTTGCTAACAGATTAGCTGCATCCAACCCAGCAACCTAGAGGGGAAATGATCCAAAACTTCTACTCTAATAATACTTTTTAGAAGTCTAAAGATGTTCTAGAGTGTATAGCGAGTCAAAGGATAATTCATATAGTATATTATCCACGGATATGACCTACCTGATTGTATCAATTATAAAATGTAAAATTAATTTAAAAAACCTTTATATCTGTAAATCTGACAATCTGCAATTTCTTTTTGAAGACTATAAAAAGATGGAATACCACATTTTGCCAAGTACTATCACACATGACTTTCATGTGTGTGATTTCTAATGCACTGAATTCAGTTTGGCTGCAAATAAGAATGAAGTAATGCTTTGGACAGCCTGAAGAATTACAACCCAGTGTGGCTAATCTGAACAATATCCAAGAGTATTTAAGTATTTCATATGGAAATAATTTCTCCAACTACATAATTACAAACTAACCCTCCTGGCCCCTTCTCTCTCTCTCTCTCTCTCTCTCACACACACACACACACACACACACACACATATACATATGCACACAAATTTATACCTTTGGAGAACTTCAACATGCATGACCACTGTTTCCCTACCCCTTCCAGCAATCTTATGTTTCATAAAATATAATTCAATTGAATGTGCTTTGAATCAAGTGAGTTTGGTATACTATTCAATATTGAATAAAATATATCTTTAGATCTTTGTACAAAAGACCACTCATCACTGAGCTATTGCCTCCCTTCCATGTCAATTTTTAAAATTTCACTTCTCTGCACATCATCAGGGGCCAGACGCATATAAAAACCAGAAATCAGGTGTGAAGATAATTCTCTATTTACAAAACACATGCAATTGTACATGTGTTGAATCTGTTCATGAGTTAGTTAAACCAAATCAAAGGTGCAATCTATAAATGTTATATATGAAGCTCTGTACCAATTCAACATGTGATTTGAGTTATCCCATGCTCACATCAGTTCTGAAAGTTTTATAACTTAAGTGAAGAGTAATTTATATTAACAACAGGAGACAAGGAGTGCTGGGGACAATTCTGAGTTCTATTCCCACCATTTCCCTTGAATACATTTAATTTTACACAGAAAATGTAACAAATGTGAATAATTAAGTATTGGATCAACGAGATATTCTCATAGAGCACAAAGATGCAGCTGGTAACTTTGCAAAATATGTAAAAGACAGTATATTTTCACTAATAAAATATTCTTCTCCAAACCAAGATTTTTTCAACTCAAAATCAATGTAAACCCAGTGACATGATATGCATCATTGCTTCTGAAGTGGCTTTTTAAGTCCAAATTTTATGAAGTCTTCATTTGTGAAAGCAGGTATAGTGAGTGGTGAGCAAAACTAGTCTTTTTTTTAAAATGAAAAATGGCTTATTGGATTGTACATATATTTTAAAGAAAAATTTTCATGACATTCAATTTTTTCTGATTTTCCAACAAAATAGGAAACTAATTTGGGTTTTTGGTTTGAATAGAATGGTACCAACATGAATATTTTTCAGTTTGGGTTTTTTGCTCCCATCCTTTCTTTCTTAATCCCCAAAAGAGAGAAAGTAGAGAACACCCCGCCCCCAAATAAAGAAAACAAAAAAAATGCTTGTTTTGATTTCATTTGATTTGAAACTAAACAATATTCTGCCTGAAATAGATTCGCCAACAAAAAAGAAAATCAAAGAAATCTGTGAAACATCTTGATCAAAATGAAAAATTTTCATTTCATTCCAAGTTTTTCACAATAAATAATTTCCAGTCTTTAAGTAGCCCTAATGATTAGTTATTTACAGATTTGGAAAAGCGCTAATGAGAGCTCTGGGAAGGAAACAAAAGACAATAGAGAAAGGATACATGTATTAAGTCTTTTCTGTGTGTTTGAAAATTGGTGTAATTGTCAAAGAAGTCAGCTGTCCAGCCCTCACAATTTTGAGCAAATCAAGACTGAATAAAATGAAAATCTAGTACTTAGCTGAATTATATATTTCTTGTAAAGTTAAGTTCTTTGAACTGCCACATTACTACATTTTAAAATTTTGCTTTGAACATTACATTTAGAATTGATTCCACATTCCCCAGAAACACTACCATGGAAATCAGCAAACTGCCCTCTACAATATATTCTGACTTGAATAGCTACTCTGGTGATAGAGACATAACAGCAATCAGGAAACCGTAGCAACCAGAAAAATGGCATTACCCATCTAAAAGAAACTGAGTATCATGACTGCTGCTCCATCCATTCATCTAGTGCTGCTTACTCAGTTTTAAAAAAAAAACTGAAAAGATTCTTGAGTGTTTTATATTAATGGTATTTTCATTTAGGAAAAATGTCTTTAGTAGGTATAATAAATACAAAATCTTATTAAATATACAAAAAGTGCTGAATATCTTTTTGTTATACTTTATCATGTTTCATATAGTCACAGTGGCTACTATTTCACTTTAACTGCTTTTCATAGAATCGTAGGACTAGAAGGAACCTCGAGAGGTCTTCTGGTCCCTGTCCCCTGCACTCAAGGCAGGACTAAGTATTATCTAGACCATCCCTGAGAGGTGTTGGTCTAACCTGCTTTTATTTCATTTGTTAACGTTAATCAATTTTCTTTTAATGTCCCCTCTTTATTGCCAAATAAAAGGGCCTATATTTTACAAAACGTAAAGAAGAAGACTCCAGTGTATCTTCCTGCGTCCTTGTACAGTCAATGTTTTCTAATTTAATCCTCCATAAAGTCTTTATGCTCTATATTTTTAGAAAAGGAAAGGATTAAATAAAAGGAACATACATTGTAAATACTTTTCATTTTGATTTTCTCTGTTGAATGACACTACAAAGTTCATTATTGAATGAGATGCAAAAAGTTACTAATACTTTAGAGGCTTGGAAAAGATACTACTGTGTTCAGCAGGATGATCACAATATTTCACATACAACTTTTTAAAATTTCCCTATGTTCCTCTCCACAAACGTATTTTAATGTGTACAAAAACAGTCAAACTTCTGATCAATAGGGGTTCTGTCAATGGATGAAATCTATTTCCCCCTAGTAAACAGAACATCACTAAATGAAGTTCTACAATAGGGCAATTAACCCCTCAAACATTTATCAAAATAAATAAACTGAACTATTAAACAAACAAAAAAACAGACAATCCTGAGTTCACATTTTGCCCTACATCTTTTAACATAAGAGAAGAAAATATTAAAAAACACAGAAAGCAAACACTTCCTTTAGTAAATCTTTCTCACCACTGGGTGCCACTCTTGCTCTGTATAAAACAAGACGCCTAACATTAAGTCAATCTCTTTTTGCAGCTTTAAACAAGTAGAGTTCTTTTAAAATAGCAGAGAAAGTAAAGACAGTAAAGTGCTAACAAAATGTTTCATATTCAGTTTTCTAACCAATGCCTTACTATCTTCAGTGAAGACTTTCCAAAGCCTTCTTACTGTTGCAACTACTAGTGGAGTTGCAGTAGGGATAGCAATGGTAGGAAATTTTAGGGGGAAAAGTTGAATGTAGTGCAGAAAAATCCTTATGGTATTAACTTGTTTTTTCAGTTAAATTATGTTATGATGTAATTAATCAGACAATGTCTAAGTCCTACTATTCAAAGAAATACACATCTATCTTATATTTAGATGGTATTATAAGCGCCTCACAATCTTTTAAAATGTATTTATCCTCACAACACCGCTCAGATATAGGGAAGTACTTCCCCTTTTTACAGAGGGGGATTGGAGTCTCACAGGCTAAGTGCCTTGTCCAAGATCACACAGGAAGTCTGTGGCAGAGAAGGGAACTAAACCGAGGTCTCCTGAGTCCCAGGCTACCACCACTGCACTGCTACTATACCAGCCTTCCTTCCATTACTATTTAATTCTTTTAAAATATTCATTTTAACTGTACTGATGGTCTCAAAAACTTGTCACTTGTGTTATTGTTTGTTACAGTGTAACAAGCAAACATCTCAATGAGTGCCTGTTATTTTCCACATACATTCTACTAGCATGGGTCTACTTCTCATATGGCAGTCTATTAGAATAAAAATATTTACTGCACTTCTCTATGAACGAAGCTGTTATCAAACACATGAAAGACACTGTGAATACTAGCATTTAACATCTGTCAAGAGAGT
Source organism: Mauremys mutica (assembly GCF_020497125.1). NCBI lineage: Eukaryota > Metazoa > Chordata > Testudines > Geoemydidae > Mauremys > Mauremys mutica. The sequence goes on along the minus strand of NC_059072.1, from coordinate 55,749,687 downwards.
TTTATTCCTAGTAAGTATTAGAATGAAGAATAGTTTAAGAAACTGAAGAAGATGATTCTTTTCAAAGACACTTCTCAGACATAAGTCAGTCAGACTACAGACTGTGGAATTTGTACAATAGGAACAGTTCTCCCTGTTTCTGTATCCCAAGCACACATGCACCATGTGCATATATTCATGCAGTAACCTTACTGTGATAAATGAAGGGGGCAGGGGGAAGCTCCCTTTTATGAACACCCAGCCAGCCAGTTAGCTATAAAGTCCCTCTTGGTGGCTGTTCTCTGCTTGCTTTACCTGTAAAGGGTTAAAAAGTCTCCCTGGCTAGGTAAAAGACAGACAGTGGTCACCTGATGAAAAGAACCAATGAGAGGGCTCGAACTTTTTAAAATTGGGGGGAAAAAAATAAACTTTCCCTTTGTCTGGTTGTTATTGTTCTCTGGAGAGCGGAGACACAGAGCAGCAATGCTATAAGCAGCTTTAAAACATGGTATGAAAAAGCATCAATTCATACCTCAACCCTACTTATCTGAAACCCCAAATATTAAAGTAATTAGGGAATGTGTAGAAAGACACAATTATGGTTATTTCTTTTATTTCTTATTGGCTTGTGGACTCCTCTGTACTAACCCCAGATGCTTTTGTTTTGCTTGTAACCTTTAAGCTGAACCTCAAAAGAGCTATCTTGATGCTTAATTTTTGTAATTGTTTCTTTTAAGATCTAGCAAAAAGCCTAAGTTCCAAATGTATTTCCTCTCTTTTTGGGTTTAATAAAATTTACTTTTTTTAAGAACAGGATTGGATTTTTGTGTTTTTAAGAGGTTTGTGCATATGTTGCTTAATTAGCTGGTGGCAACAGCTGATTTCCTTTGTTTTTCTTTCTCAGCTCTTCCCCGAAGGGCAGGTGAAAGGGCTTGAGGGTACCCCACAGGAAGGAATTCCCAAGTGCGCCTTTCTGGTTTCAAAGGGTTTTTATTGCATTTGGGTGGTGGCAGCATCTACCCATCCAAGGTCAGCGAGAAACTGCAACCTTGGGAGTTAATACAAGCCTCGAGTGGCCAGTATTAGTTTTTAGAATCCTTGCGGGCCCCCACTCGGAGTGCCTTGAAACTTATGAATTCAGAAGAGATGGGCGTCAGAATATATATATGGTTGGGAGCAAATTCTTCTGACCCAATCAACACAAGAGAAACTCCAAAGGAATTTGAAATACAATTTTGATATAAAACTCTAACAGTGTAAGTTAGCTGAATTGATAATGCTCATTTAACTTTTCTATAGTCTACTGTAGATTTAGATACAACTTTTATAGAAACACAAACACACACATTCCTAATTACACAAATTACTTTTTTTATATATATATATATATATATATATATAAACCTAAAGAACAAGGAATGGGACAATAAACTGGGGAAGAAGCTTCTCGCACTGCTTTAGCAAATGAAAAGACAGGAAACATGGACAGTTAGAGGGGCAGAGACCTTAACAAGGCAATTGATGGAACATTCAGATTTGAAGTTGAGATACAAACACACCCCAAAAGTTTACTGCTTGCAATAGATTGGTAGCTCAAGCAGCATAGCTTGCTATTCCTACAGTGAGGTTCTGCAGAGATTTGCATGAGGGAGAATTTATGCAACACTGCCCAAATTAAGAAGCAATTATCATCCTTTACTATCTTTAGACTAACATTTCTTAGCCGTTTCCTGGGAAACGTCCCAGTTCAGTGTGACTCTACTGAGTATACATCTTTTAAAAAGTTGGCACTGAATGCAAAAAGGGATTCATTTTATAAAATTACATTAATACCTGTACTCGGGCTGTCGACTTATGGAATAGTCTTCCCTTGGCCATCTGTATCCTGGCTCCTCCTACAACATATGAAGAGGAGATGGTTATATGAAGTTTAACATAAGAACGGCCCTACTGGGTCAGACCAAAGGTCCATCTGGCCCAGTATCCTGTCTTCCGACAGTGGCCAGTGCCAGGTGCCCCAGAGGGAATGAACAGAACAGGTAATCATCAAGTGATCCTGTCGCTCATTCCCAGCTTCTGGCAAACAGAAGCAAGGGACACCATTCTTGCCCATCCTGGCTAGTAGCCATTGATGGACCTATCCTCCATGAATTGATCTAGTTCTTTTTTTAATCTTGTTATGGTCTTGGCCTTCACAATATCCTCCGGCAAGAAGTTCCACAGGTTGACTGTGCATCGGGTGAAGAAATACTTCCTTTTATTTGTTTTAAACCTGCTGCCTAGTAATTTCATTTGGTGACCCAAATTCTTGTGTTATGAGAAGTAGTAAGCAACACTTCCTTATCTACTTTCTCTAACATCAGTCCTGATTTTATAGACCTCAATCATATCTCCCTTTAGCCGTCTCTTTTCCAAGCTGAAAAGTCCCAGTCTTATTAATCTCCTCATACAGAAGCCGTTCGATACCCCTAATAATTTTTGTTGCCATTTTCTGAACCTTTTCCAATTCCAATATATCTTTTTTGAGATGGGGCGACCACATCTGCACACAGTATTCAAGATGTGGGAGTACCATGGATTTATATAGAGGCAACATGATATTTTCTGTCCTATTATCTGTCTCTTTCTTAATTATTCCCAGCACCGTGTTAGCTTTTTTGATGGACACTGCACATTGAGTGGATGTGTCCATGACTCCAAGATCTCTTTCTTGAGTGGCAACAGCTATTTAGAGGCCATCATTTTATATGTATAGTTGGGATTATGCTTTCAAATGTGCATTACTTGGCATTTATCAACATTAATTTTCACCTGCCATTTTGTTGCCCAGCCACCCAGTTTTGAGAGATCCTTTTGCAGCTCCTCACAGTCTGCCTGGGTCTTAAGTAACTTTAGTAATTTTGAATCATCTGCAAATTTTGCCACCGCACAGTTTACCCTTTTTTCCAGATCATTTATCATGTTGAATAGGACTGGTCCCAGAACAGACCCCTGGGGGACATCACTATTTACCTTTCTCCATTCTGAAAGCTGACCATTTATACCTACCCTTTGTTTCCTATCTTTTAGAAAATTACCATCCATGAGAGCACCTTCTCTCTTATCCAGTGGCAGCTTACTTCGCATAAGAGCCTTCGGTGAGGAACCTTGTCAAAGGCTTTCTGAAAATCTAAGTACACTATATCCACTGGATCCTCTTGATCCACATGCTTGTTGACCCCCTCAAAGAATTCTAGTAGATTGGTGAGGCATGATTTGCCTTTACTAAAACCATGTTGACTCTTCCTCAACAATTTATGTTCATCTATATGTCTGATAATATTGTTCTTTATTATAGTTTCATCCAGTTTGCCTGGTACTGAAGTCAGGCTTACAGGCCTGTAATTTCCGCTGGAGCCCTTTTTTAAAATTAGCATCTCATTAGCTATCCTCCAGTCATCTGGTACAGAAGCTGATTTAAACGACAGGTTACAGATATAATTAGTAGTTCTGCAATTTCACATTTGAGTTCCTTCAAAACTCGGGTGAATATCATCTAGTCCTGGTGACTTATTGCTGTTTAATTTATCAGTTTGTTCCCAAACCTCCTCTAACGATACCTCAACAATATAGATGTATGATACAATTAGGAATAAATAAAACTTGGTTACTATCTTCCACGTTACAAAAGCATTTAATAAATTTATAGGATGGAATTTTTAAAAATCTTTCTGAGACATTTTCTCCTGCTATTTGTCCATTTCTCCCCACCCCCCTCACTTTCTTCAAGACCACCCATACACACATTCTTCTCCTCTCTTCACACCAAAAAATTGTAATATTATATACTGTGAAAAGTAACAATATTAAATCCAAATCAGGACTGAGTCTCAACAATAAGTAATCTTTATTGTGCCATCTTAGCAATAATGGGAAAATTGCTAGTTTGAAATTTTGTATATTTCAAATTTTTGAACAAGACAGGAAGGTACCTGATTTTCAGAAATGACCACTGATTTTGTATGCACAAGAGCAGGCATACATGATTGTGACTCATATCATGGAATTCAACTATTTATTACTGCCCTTGCAAATCAGAAGGATAGATGGACAAGTGCCAGGAAATGAACTGCATTTACTTGAGCCCATTAACTTGCACATATAAGCATCTGGGATGTGTGGAAGAACTCTCCAAACCACTTATAAGCTCTCCACCTCAAACCCATGTAGGAGAATGGGCAAGGAAAAGGAAAGACCAACAAGGCTTCTGGCCACTTGTGTTCTACCCAAACAGACAGGGATACAGCACTGCTGTGCACTCCCAGAGTAGCTGCTGAAGTGCAGGCACATGAGAATGTAGCGTCATTATCCTGCAATCACGACATACTTAGAAGCGAAAATGACTGCACACAAAGTACTGTCAAAAGCAAAAAAATAATAAATTAATTAATTTTAAAAATGTTTTTTTCCTTTGCCCTTTTGGTTTAATTATTTATAATAATATTGAAAAATGTTTAGGGAGAAATTATTTTTGAGATGACAATGTCTCTTTAATTGTGCACACAGATTCAAGCATGAATGAAAAGACAAGCAATATGTTCATGGGAGAAAAATCAAGTTACATACCCCTCTATGTGGTGGGCCACTTCTTCGTTCATGGGCAAAACTGCGGCCCTCCTCATAGTCTCTGTAGTCAACATGACTATAATCATCATATCTACTGTAACTTCCTTCTGCAGGTCTATCTAGTAGTGGTGGTTTCTTGGGTGCAACATTAACTACTCTATGATAGTCATCCTAAAAATACAAAAGAAATATAAAACACACTACTTTTTATTTTCACAACAGACTTCCAGTAGTAAAACACAAAAGTTAAAAAAAAAGGGGGGGAGGCGGAGAGTACATGAATGTGGTTATTCCAAAAAATATTGAATGCCAACATTCTTTAAAAGGCTACATACTTAAGTGTGGAGAAAACATGCAAGAAAAGCAGCAAGTAAGTCTGATGATGGATAACACATTACATTTATATGGTGTCTAATCTGATGTAGCATCCCAGCCATCTTATGTTTATAAGGAAATGTTACAAAAGTAATCTGTGAGTAGTCTTTAAAACCCTAAACATCAGGTCTCAATGTTTTTAAAAAAATTACTCCAGTTTGTATTTCTTATATGCTTTGACACCAATTTCAGAAATGATGGCGATAAAGAAAATTATTTTCTGCAATGCCTCCCAAATAAGAGCTTGTCGATAAATGTAATTTATTATTTGAATGTCAATAGTGTACTCAAAATATAGAGGAGGTAGTGCTTGCTCAAAAGAGATCATTCTGAATAGAGAAGTAATACAATTCTGACACAATGCAGTAGATCACCAGAGGATGCATTCGAGTGTTTTAATGCTTGCATTTTTGTTTTACTTGTTCTAAATAAGTTGCAACACTGACAATGGATTTAAAGTGAACAACAAAACAGAGATAAGACACTTGAGGGGTGGACATCGCTTGAATTGATAACTGGTATATTAAGTTTTATTCAAGAGATGTCAAGTGTGATTTAGACTGGCTGGACCACTTTGTTCCCCTTAGGTTAAACAAGTTATTTTTTTTGTTTGTGTCATGATCCAGGCCCGCAAGGTCTATGAGAGCAGCCACGCTCCAATCTTCCACCCAGCAGCCTGCTGGCAATAGCTTGCCTGAAACCCATGGAGCCCAGTCTCAGTGTGAGGCTCCGCCCTTGTGTGCCGATTGGCAGAGTCCCAGAGTGGTTGACTGGCCCTACTTAAGCCAGAAGTAGGAACAGGAAGCTGCCCAAACAACTGGGCCCCACCCTGCTCTCGACAGTGTGTCTTGTACTTCCCGGCCCTGCTACCCAGAGGTACTGACTCTGTGGGAAAAAATAGGGGGTGTTCAGCGCCCACAGGGCCGGATTAATCTTTTGTGGGCCCCGCCCCCCACCCTCACTCAGCCTCTTCCCCCGAGGCCCCACCCACCGCTCAGCCTCTTCCAGGGGCCCCACCTGCCACTCCTTCCCATCCCCACTTGACCTCTTGGCCTTTTTCAAGTTGTAGTCACAATCTAATGCTTTGAAACTTTCTGCAGGAAGAGGTATATTAGGGTCACAGACTGTTAATATATTATAAACAAACTTGCTGACAGCCCAGCAAGTTTACTAAAAAGCAATCAATTACAGACACCTAATGAAAAAAAATAAAATCTCACTCCATAGACTAGATACAATGTAGAGGCCACACGTATACAAAATATCACAGGGCTTGATGAACCCTTGAAGGCAAACTATCTCGTGGAATACCATTCCTAACATATACATTAGGCTTATGATTTGGTGGTCCTGAAAGAACATATGGGCTGAAGCTATATTAGAAGTATTCACTCTCCCACTCCACCCAAAAGATTAAAGCACAAAACTGTACCAATGACATATAGAAAACACTATTTTAAAGTGTTCCAACAGTAAGAATATTGTAAAGGTGTGAACAATGTTTTGCAGAGTACGGGAAACCCTGCAAAATCCTCTGGCATTTTATCATTTGCCAACATCTGAGATCTCATTCTACAATAGACTTTATTTTGATATGTTACGTTCAGTTTCAGGATCAAGCTTAAGGCCCCTGTTCTCTTGAATAGTAGAGACAAGACACACAGAGATATGCCAGACATTAAAAATTGACAAAATATTCCAGCCCAGGAATAACATTCATCTCCTTGTCATCTGCCATGAAGACTGATAATTATGAATGTACTTATGATATTTACATGACCATCCAAAAACAAAATTAAAAAATACTCCTTGCCCTGAGCAAGTAGAATTTTGCAAGTCTGGATGTGGTGATGAAGGAAATTGCCTTTCAGTAGCTACCTCAAAGCAACAGAGCAGAACCAGAGGAAGTCAGACATCCTAGCTTCATAGTATAATGAATTGAGACTAACAAACCAAAGTTTTGCCATTAATTTTTTTGGGAGGTGTATCAGTAGACTCTACTGGTCATGCCATTCTATTTTGATGTTATTTGGAATATAAACCTACAGTTGGGGTACTTGGTTCAGTCTCTCTTGTATGATAATATTATTATACCACTTCAATGCTCAGAGATTTTTCCTTTATAGCTAACCTTAAGCATAAACCTCCATAATGTGTATGCTATACTTGTTTCCTAGAGAGTTTGAAGGAATAATAGAATTTAAGAATTTTATTGCTGTAATGGCTACATTAAGTTAGCAAATTGTTAGACAAATCAAATGTTACTTTGTTTAAAAAAATATAATATCTGTAAAAGTCCATCTGCCTTTCCTTTTGTTCTATTGCTAATAAGACTACTTGAGAAGCAACTGAGAATCTGACTAAATACTCTGTTCAAACTTATCTGGTTTCCAGTTTGTTGAAAATGGAGAAATTTTGCTGACTCCTGTAAAGAAAGTTAAAACATCACACAACAGCCAAAACACCAATACACTGATCAACAGAAAGAGAGAGCCATATACACCTTGTGACACTAGTTACCAATACCAGTAAGTTACAAAAAGTGCAGGCTGAGAATATGTGATGGGAGGGTGAAATAAGATAAAAGGTAGCCCAGGTCAACTGAACAACCACTAAATCTCCAAGATTCACTAAGAAGGAGGAGAGGACATAAAGTAGACAGCAGAGACTGATACCTGAGGTTTTATGTTGCCAAATACATACGGTGTACCCTGTAATCAGAATAATTTAGAAAATGTTCTTTAAATTCTATTTAACTGCAACAGCTCAAAAGCTAAATTTAAAAGTGATTTTGATTTCTCTCTTCTCCAGATATTCAGATATAGAAGAAAATAGTTTACCTACTTTGTTCTTTTTTGTAGAGTTTTGTAAATGTTTGTGTTTACTTTTAGAGACCTCAAATAGGTAGCTGAAATTCTAATTTCAGAACTGAGAACAAAATGAGTTTTGCAAACAGACTGCATGTCATTAACTACATTGTTTCCTTTGTAATTAATGTCCCAATAAGTATCTAATAGGCAGCTGCTGCTAATTTATATTTTCAATAATGTTTAAACTTTTGCTTAAATCTTTGCATCCAGCAACAGCATTGTTTCTTACTGCTCTACGTAAGCCCTTGAGTTCACAATCTCAGCACCTCAGTCCACTTTTAAAATTTGATAGAGAAAGTAAAAAAAAAAAAAAAAATATTTCCAGCAAATTATATAGCTTCAATAAAACCTGGAAGAATCTGAACGGTCCATGTTTAACTGCATACTAAATATATTGAACACTTATGTACAGCAGATTATCTACTTGAAGTACTTCCCAGGGAATATCACCCTGATTCTATACAAAGAACCATGTTGGCAGACTCTATCGTCCATGTTAACTTCATGGGACTCACAAATTCACAAGGTCTGCCGAGGCATATCCATTTGCAGGATCAGTACCTTAAATGTTAGTCCACAGTATGATCTCTGAACATGGAATTAAATGGTAAGAAAAAAATTGAATGAAAAGATTCAGCTTTAATAAGTACTACTTTTTAAAAGAAGTACAAGCCCCATATTTAAACAATATAGCAATACTTACGTCAGAATGAATTCTTGGTGGGAGTCGTTCTCTTGGAAGTCTTTCATACTCATATCGTCCTTCAGACCACATTTCATCTCTTCTATATGCCACTAAAGATAAAAATTCAAGCAGACAAAAATATACGTGTTATGCACAAGTAAGAAGCAAAAAGTATCAAAATAAGAAGTCTCCTACTTCTCCTAATATAACATACTATGCACAGAAAGAAAAAGCACTACGTTCTTTTTGAAAGGGCTTAATTAACACTGGACACTGTCCAGCTAAAAAAATGAAAATGAGTATTGTCCATTGTTTCATTAAAAAGTATTAGACTGGAAATCTGATGATATCATTGCTCTAAGCCTCCAAAATACAAGACTGTAAAATATTTTGAAAACTTGGTAAATATTAATATTTTCATAAAAGTTTGATATAGCAGCCTGTTAAAAACCTAATTATTTACTATTCTGACAACCATTTACTTTCTCCATACCTGAACTGTGAATGTTGCAATTTGGAATGAAAATAGTCTTTACTGAGACTAAGGGTTTTGCTAGGCTGAAAAAAATCTTGGTTTGACTTTTATAAAGTTGTGCATTGTACAGTTCAAAAAAGACCCATTGCATGTGTAGCAATAATTAGGAAAGTGAGTACATGTTGATTCAATTAAATTATAGGGCTTATTCATGTGATGCACAGGATAGCAGCACTAGGGTGGCCAACTTTCTAATGTCTGAAAACCGGACCTTCTGCCCCGCCTCTTGCCCCGAGGCTCTGCCCACAGCTCCACCTCTTCATGAGGCCTCGCCCACTGCTACACCTCTTCACACAAGGCCCCATCCCCTGCTTGCTCCTCTTCTCCCCACTCCTCCTGTTGCTCACGGCTCTCCCCCATCAACTCCAGTGTGAGCAGCCCCAAGGGACTTGCAAACTCCAGCTGCAACTAGCCGCCTGGAAGTGAAGGTCAGAAGAGCGCTGTGGCTGCGCAGGAGCAACCAGGCAGCCCTGTGCCTCCCTCTGAGCTGCCTGCCAGCAGCCCCCTTCCCCGTCTGATCGAGCCCTCCCCACCCCAGAGCTGCCTGAGAGTGCAGCCAGGGGAAGCGGCATCTGGCAGGGCAGCTTGCATACCTTCCTTCCTGGGGAACGTTCCATGCTCACTAAGAGCCCTTACGCCACTCGCCATAGGTCCCCGCTCTCTGTCTTCCACCACAGCCCTGGAAACCACACTCCTGAGAGGGGCCGCCTACGGCCTGAGCTAGTGCATGTGTGCTGACGTGGGAGCTGCACTTCAGGCCCCGGCAGCAGGCTGTCACTCCTGCGATAACCAGACTTTTAGTATCCAGTCAGTACATCTGACCGGACACTGCCAGTTTCCCTGTTCAACCATACTTTTGAAGACCAGACACCTAGGAACCCTAAGCAGCACCAGTCCACTATACACCGCTTACAATCTCCACTTGTACAAAAGCCTTCCCCACCAACCCTGCACACAAATGTTACTGCAACATTAAGATTGCACAGTTAAAATCACAGCCAGGAAATGCAAAAAGTAATTCACTTCACTTTCTAATAAGGTTGAACAATTCCAAAATATTACATTTCAATTTCCATGTAGTCTTTCTATGGATCAGTTTAGTCATCTGTAAAATTACAAAAGCATGATGCAGAACTCAGAAAAGAGGTGTGAAGCTTAGCATGTTTAATGTGTTTTTAAAAATTGTGGTCTTTGACAGAATGCAAAATCTCTTTTTCTTGGAATTAAATTAATCAGAATTTCTATTCTTAAATAATCTGTATAAAGTGAATCCAGGTTGGAGTACAACCATTACTATAATAAGAAAACCTCACAATCTAGCATGTAACATAATTCACCAAACTTAAGGGATCCAGTAGGAAGTGGCAAAAAATGACAAAAATGGAAAACCCCAATCTGAAATGTATTTTGGGATAAATATAGAAATACAAAAGAAAGACATCAATTAAATAAGAGTTTCCTAAAATTACATTTAAATTCTTTTCCTCTTGGGTAATGGTAGTTCCAACTATTAAAACTGAATAGTCCATACGGGGGAAAAAACAGACATAGGAGACGACAGCCTACCTATGACTCCCACAGTACAGATCCAGTACAAAGTCTTTAATGTGGAGAGTCTTTGATAAAGAAAGTAAGGAGCAGGACATGCCAAAAAGAGACAAACACACCAACATTTGGAAAGTGAGGACCTATGAAACTTTCTGGTGTAACCTCATACTAGGAAAAACACCAAACAAAACCAAAACCGAAAAGCAACTATACTCAGGATTTTTAAAAAAGAGTAATGACAAAAATCTGGTAAGCTTATTTATTGCACTATTTCTTAACTGTTACCACAAGTAGTACTAGTTTAGCTATATATATTTTGCAAAAGAGCACAAACAAAAACTTTGTATCTGTATCACTTACTTTTGTGTCTATTTTATCAACCAGTATTTGAAGTCCCATTCAATTAGTTCCTAAGAAATTTAAAAAAAAAATACATTAGCAAAAAACAAAAAAACCCACCAAAATACAAAACAAAAAACCAAAAAATCACCAACCCTACACATTTAAAATACAATACTTTTGCTTTCTCACTATTACTTTTCACTAAGAAAATTAATCCATTCTTTTTAAAATCCAAATCCTAAAATGATGAGCTAAAAGAGATCCAGTGCAGAATGGTCCACTATCCTACACCAATATGATATGTAGCCAGTCAACTCAAAAATATCTAATTTCAATGTCTCAACCTTCCACAGCCAATTATTCTAGTCACTTGACCTATCTGCAATATTACAGCATTTTGGCTGTTTTAATCTGATTAGAAAGACAGAAATAAGAACCAGCAACATGTGACCAACCAGCACTCCAGACTACCAGTGGCTCATGAGGCACAGCTTAAGAACCCTTAGTCCAACAGTAGATCTCAACCTTTGGGGTCCAACCCCATTTTAATGGGGTCATCAGGGCTGGCATTAGACTTGTTCAGGCCCAGGACTGAAGCCTGAGCCCAACCACCCAGGGCTGAAGCCGAAGCCTGAGCCCCGCTGCCTGGGACTGAAGCCGAAGGCCCACTGCCCGGGGCTCAGGCTTCGGTTTCAGCCCTGGATGGCGGGGCTCAGGATACAGCCCCCTACATCTGGGGCTGAAGCCCTCAGGCTTGGGCTCAGACTTTGATCCCCCTTCTCGGGGTTATGTACAGTGAAACCCCGCTATAACGCAATGTTTGGGGTCCAAAAACTTCGATCGCACTAAATGCGGGGTCGCGGTATAGTGGGGTTTGTCAATGCTCCCCAACGCGGTGCATTGATGTGCGCCGCCTAGTGCCCCTAGTGCCCAGCAGAGGAGAGGAGCCTCGTCTCCCTGCCTGCCAGGGACAGAGAACTCCAGAGCTGTGGAAGCCAGTTCTCTCTGTCCCCGGCAGGCGGGGAGCCACGGCTCCTCTTGAAGCCGGAGAGAAGCCGGGGACTTGCACATGCCGGGACAGAGAGCACCGGCGCCCGCAGCCCCGGAGTTCTCTGTCCCCAGCAGGCGGGGAGCCACGGCTCCTCTTGAAGCCGGAGAGAAGCCGCGGACTTGCGCATGCCGGGACAGAGAGCACCGGCACCCGCAGCCCCGGAGTTCTCTGTTCCCGGCAGGCAGGGAGCCGCAGCTCCTCTTGAAGCAGGAGAGAAGCCGTGGCCCCACACCTGCCGGGACAGAGAGCACCGGCGCCCACAGCCCCGGAGTTCTCTGTCCCCGGCAGGCGCGGGGCTGCAGCTTCTCTCCCCTGCCATGGTGTTGGAGATCATTGGTACAGTACCGTACTGTATTATACCTTAAAGGGGAGCCAACCTGTGATCGCATTATATGCGATTTCGCGTTATGGCGGGGCGCGTTATTGCGAGGTTTGACTGTAGTAATCTTTGTGGTCGCAGTTCAATGAAGTTTGAGAACCCAACATAAATTTTCCCTTTGATAATTTTAAACTAACTCCCTAGGAGACAGCACTTTCCCCAGCTGTATGAAGTATTTGTACGCAATTACAGTTTCCACCATTTGAGCCAGTCTACATTATAAGTACAAATGAGTCAGGGGACCTATCTACAACTTGGTTTCATTTTAGAACATAGATGGGATTTAAACCAAGTTCCATAATCAGGACACGTCCAAAAATTTGGCCCAGTTACAGAACTTACTTAAGAGCCTGTCTACTCTACTAAATAGAACTGTGTTGTCACTAGGTCTACTCTGATTTGGTTGTAACTGAACTGGACAGGCCCTTTGTCATCCTCTCTCTAAACTTTTCATATTAAGTGTCAAATTTTGTAAGGTGCTTAGCACCCTCATCGCTCTTTGAAATCACTAGGTTCCCAGATATCCTCTCTGTTGTAGTGGTTAACATTAGAGGCTTGCACACTTTGTTGTTTCTATAGGCTGAGTGCATTACACCCACCAGAGGCTCTTGCATTCCTCCCTTCCCCTCCACAAGCTCCCTGTGTTCCACCATCCTATTCCCGCTATTTCAGGGACTCCTTGCGACCCCACCCCTCCTCTCATGCTAGTGACTCCATGTGTTCCCCATGTCTACCTTTCAATTTTTCCAATTTTCACCAAAATCCATAAGGTTCTGGTCATTGATGCTTAAACCATTCCCTGAAATTTTGGAATTGATCGGACGTAGCATTCAAAAGTTATTGGATTACAAACAAACGCCATCAAATTGAATGTAAGGCCTTCCTTTGGTTGATCATTTAAGCCACTTCTGGAACTCAGAGATGTGTGGTTGGCAGTAAGCATTTAATGCCACTTGCTTGATGCAGTGATCAAAAAATCCACTCGCCTGTAGTCTTATCAGTTTTCACTACTGCTGCTCTAAACACGGTGGGCAGTAGTGAAAGTGGCAAGAATTATCATAAATATTCTGCTGCTGCTTAAGAATGCTTTGAGCAGAAGCTATCCACAGCGTAGCAGCCCTCAAAAAGAGAGGCCAAGAAAGGAATAGAGAAAGAGGAACTCACTGTGAGCAACCAGGTTGAATGAATGATAGAATGCAGATACACACATATGTGATGTCCATCACATCAGTGAGGAAACTTGGGGAGACAATGAGTAACAGGCACACTTTCCACCGACTCTCACAAGAGTGAAGAGGCTCTGCAAGTGGAGTGGGGAAATTGAGAGAATGCTTCCTCTGTCACCCAGCAACAGAGGGAGCTAAATATAGACACACACTACACAGAGTCTACTATGAAAAATTGAACCTGCAAGAAGTCAGGGTGATATCCTTTTCTTTCCACTCACAGAGGAAAGTATCAAAGAATACTGCCTTTTCACCTGGGCATTGTCCCTACTCCTGTTTCTGGATAGTAGGTTTAATCCTACAGATTTTAGGTATCTGGAGAAATTTCCACATCGTAGACTATCTGTGACTGGATAGGAATGAGTAGGCAGACAAATAAACTGAAGGGATAAGACAGAACAGGGAAGTGCAATATAGACAAGGAAATAAGGAGGAAAGAGAAAATGAGAGGAAGTAGTGAATACACTGCAGAAAAAAAAACAGAAAAAAGGATGAGAGACTTAAGACAACTCAAGAAAAACACACTATGGGTATGTCTACACTACCAGATTAGTTTGATTTAACTTAATTCGAATTTGTGGAATTGACCTTACAAAGTCGAATTTGTGTGTCCACACTAAGGACACTAATTCGACTTTGTGAGTCCACACTAACGGGGCAAGCGTCGACATTGGAAGCGGTGCACTGTGGGAAGCTATCCCACAATTCCCGCAGTCCCCGCTGCCCATTTGAATTCTGGGATTTCCCCACAATGCATGCTGGGGGGAAAAATGTGTCGAGGGTGGTCTTGGGTAACTGTCATCATTCAACGTGCTTTCGGACGTCTCAAGGGGAGATGGAGGAGCTTACTGACTCGCTCGGATCTCAGCGAAACCAATATCCCCATTGTTATTGCAGCTTGCTGTGTGCTCCACAATCTCTGTGAGAGCAAGGGGGAGACCTTTATGGCGGGATGGGAGGTTAAGGCAAATCGCCTGGCTGCTGATTACGCTCAGCCAGACAGCCGTGCAATTAGAAGAGCCCAGCGGGAAGCGCTGTGCATCCGGGAGGCTTTGAAAGCTAGGTTCCTCAGGGAGCAGGGTAACCTGTGACTGTTCAGTTTCTTTACAGAGAAGCTGAACCTGCCCCTGCTTCAGTTACTGTTGACTTTCTTCTGCAGTTACATACCCCATTCACCACGTTTCCCCCCTTCCAACACACGTTTAAAAATAAAGTTAATGGAACATTGTTAATTAACGTTTTCTTTATTAATGAATTCGCGTTAAAGGGTTGAAACAGGGACTCAGACTGTGGTGGGTAGGGTGTGCAGTGATGTTAACACCACTTCTACACTCGAGGAATGATAGGCTCCTGCTCCTAGAGCGGTCTGCAGTGCCGGACTGGTTGTTTCAACGGAGCCTGCCATCCCTCCTTTCCGGGACTCTGTGTGCGGGGGCTATGTGACCTAGTGGCGGGGGAGGACGGTTACAGATTCCCCTGCTGCGTGGCTCTGTGGTCCGGGACAAGGACCGCTGCATAAGTTCTGTAACCGCCCTCCCATGCCACAAAGTCACGTACCCCTCACCCACACAGAACATGGAAAACACCTCCCAGACTGACCAGGGTGCCTACTGACTGCACTGTGTGTGTGACCTGCTGTTGATCCTGCCCCCGTGTCTGTACCCTGGTAAAGGTGACTGTCCTATGCAATTAACAACCCTCTTTCCCCCACCCCCCTTCACAGACAGTCTTCTGTAGAAAAACTTGACGAAAATAGTAATTAACAGCAAACTACTTTAATAATCAACTACACAGTTAGGGGATGAAACTGGGATTGGGGCTTCGGTGAGCCAGGAAGGGAAGGACTTCTCAACATTTAGGGAATGAGAGCCTTCTTGTATTTGTGCACTCTGCAGGGGTGCAGTGACAGTTTTCACGGCCCCTGTCGCCCCTCCTTCTTGTTACTTTGGGTGAGGGGGGGTTGGGACTTTGTGGCGGGGGAGGGCGGTTGCAGATACAGTGCAGGGGGGCTCTGTCCTCCTGCCTGCGGTCCTGCAGAACATCCACAAGGCGCCGGAGCGTGTCAAATTTTCCCTGGGCATTTCCTGTGTGGCTGGTCAGAACATCCAAGCTCAGACTGCTGTCCAGAGCGTCAACAGAGTGGTGCGCTGTGGGATAGCTCCCGGAGCTACTAACATCGATTTCCGTCCACACATAGCCTAATTCGACATAGCCATGTCGAATTTGCCGCTACTCCCGTCGTCGGGGAGGAGTACAGAATTCGAACTACAGAGCCCTCTAGGTCGAACTAATTAGCTTCCTGGTGTGGACGGGTGCACGGTTAAGTCGAATTAACGCTGCTAAATTCGACATAAACTCCTAGTGTAGACCAGGCCTATGATCTACTATAGGGAAGAAGGGCGGGGGGGGGGAGGAAGGAAGAAGTCAGGATGAGAAAGATGCAACATCAAAAGCAAGAGAAGTGTAGTAAGTTCTAATTTTACAAAATCATTAAATAGAAAGTTCACTTGCAACATGGCACCACTGAATACAATACACACAACTGTTCTATTCCTTTAAACAGCTACAGCCTGAGGCAGAGACGACGAAGAATTTGCCATTTAAAGGGACTGAATTTGAAGGGAACATTACCCTAATATCTTTCCTACAGTCGCTGACAGAATTAATGATTACATAAATTCTGTCATCTTTTTATTTCCTCCACCAGTTTCATTAGTGGATTCATGTCTCATTTTCAAATAACAATTGCTTGTACATTGTAGTATTCTTGTCCTTGAAAATGCTCTGTTGCACAAGCTAAAGTCCTATCAGCATTTATAAAGTGATTATCTTTATATATACTGGCTGTACACGCATTAAAAAAACGTCAAGAATCATCATTAAAAAGAAAAAGATGCCAAGAATCATCATTAAAATCTACTTATGGTTGAAAATGTTATGAAGTAAATTGATTTAATTGGGCTGATAAAGATACACAAAGCAGTGTTAGACACTTTATTAAAATTTCAAAACAGAACTATTTTAAATTTATCACAAAAACTACTTAATTTATTCAACAATTTATATATACAATCATAAAATTAAACAGCATAATTTATTTTGAGTTACAAAGGAAATGAAAAAAAAACTTCTAGACTTCAGAGAAAGTAAAATTGAGTCTTTATTCTCCTTTTTAATTGAAATATTTTGTATTTATATTGAAGTTTTCCTTTAAAGGAAATATTCTGTTCCAAGTAGCTCCAACTGTAGAAGAGGCCACAGGTCTATGTATCTAGGTATTTCTAATGCACCAATTATTGTCATATCTCAATGATAGTTAGTCACTATTCTGTAAACTTTATCCTAACTGAAAGTCTAAACTTGCTTTACCTTTTGCTCATCCAGCATAAAAAAGTAATTCTATGAAGCCCAACCTCCCAGTCAATTTTAAGTGTAATGTCTTTATAAGGTCTAGCACAAAAACTGTGCTGTATGAGCATTATTAAGGAAAAAACAATTTTGAATTAAAAGTTAATAGGCTGTAATAGTTTTATTACAAAAGAAAAATGGTCTTCCTAAGGGTTATTTAAAGCATTCACGTGCTGAAGTGATGTGCACTAATATACATTTGTAAATAAATAGCTGAAGACTAAAATTTTCAAATAAAAGCTAACTTTACGTTCCTATGTGTGGGATTTTCTAATGACTCAAGGTGGCCAATCTATTTTATCAAAAAGAAGGTTAAGGGGTGACTTGATCACAATCTAAGTATCTACATGGGGAACAGAAATTTGATAACAGATGGCTCTTAAATTTAGCAGAAAAAGATATATCAAGATCCAATGGCTGGAAGTTGAAGCTAGACAAATTCAAACTAGAAATAAGGCACTTTTATTTTTATTTTTTAAAAACCATAAGGGTAATTAACCATTGGAACAACTTACCAAGGGTTGTGGTGCATTCTCCATCACTGATCATTTTAAAATATAGATCGTATGTTACCATAAAAGATATTTTCTAGTTCAACCACAGCTATTGGACTTGGAGCATGAATTAATTCAAGGAAGACCTTTGATCTGTGTTATAAAGCTGTTCAGATTAGATGATCACCATGTTCCCTTCTGGCCTTAAATCTATGAATTAACAAAGATTTAAGAAGATGAAATGAGATTTTCAAAAATGCACAAGAACATAGGCACTTCAGAAAATTCTTAACTATCTAAATACAGACAGGCTCCTATTTTTAAAAATTTAGCCAAAAACTTCATTCAGATGAAGGCAGATCCTACATTTTTTTGGGCTCCTGCACAAATAATATCTGTTGATATTTGGAAAGTTTCCAATCAACAGATATTGGACTGGCCTATTTTGAATCCTGCTTTAACAACAAATGCCAATCATGAAATTCCCCAAATCAGTGGGGCTACTCATATTAGTAAGGATTTGATGAATCAGACCCTAAGATTGTAATACTATAATCAGAATTAACTGTCCTCTCACTATAATAAAATTTCTCTCAAAATTGGATACTGTATATTTTGTCTTGTATCCAAACATATGTGATAGATATTGACTGTGCTGCATTTACTAATAGAGAACTTTGACCTCCATAGTTTTTCTACTACAGTATACTTTTGGGTTTCTGAAACCTTATTATCCAGATCCCATTATTTCTGGACAACACAGAGGTTCAGATCATAGAGCAGAGACCTCCTGCCAGGAAAGGCCATCCTGCTACTGAATGGCTACTGTGACAGTGCAGGGAGCGCTCCACAGCTCCACGGGAATAAGTGAGTGGGGCCATGACTGCGGAGCTGAAGAGGACTCCCTGAACTGCCTCTGGGCCAGTGATACCTGATCTCTGCAGGTGCAAGGTGTAGAGAAGGCTACTGTTCTGACCAGGAATCTCTGCTCTGCCCCACCAGGACCACAGCCTCCCCACTGCCCTTTGCGCGTGCAGTAATCCAGGAAGGGTAGGAGCATGTAGCATGTATAAAGATGATGTTTGCTTATTTCCTATAGTAATATGTTGTAATGTAAGTAGGCCCAAAAATCTATTTCCTAAAAACAGGTTTGACAATAGTCAAGAGAGGCATGGTAAAGTACGAGTAAAGTGAAGTGAGACAATTCAGAGATAAGTTAAGGCACAACCCCAGTTCATGTTGTAAACATGTTTTGGTCCTAATTGGTTTTTACAAATGTTTTAAATAAAATGTTAATGTTTTGGAAAATGCTACTTATAATGCTAGTTACTGGTCTGGCATTGAGGCAGATGTTAAGACGATGCTTAATGTTAAACAGCCAATGAGAAAGTAGAAAATATTTAATTACGGTTAATGTTCATTAATTAAGTGGCATTATTATAGTTGATTATAAAAAGGGTAGTAGGTTGATTTTAGATAGGCACGCGGAGATTCTGTGGCCTGCGTTGTGCAGGAGGTCAGACTAGATGATCATAATGGTCCCTTCTGACCTTAAAGTCTATGAGTCTAAGGTACCACTAAAGAAAGAATTATATCCACACTCCTCATCCAGAGGCTGAACAGATATGCATGCATCTTTTCACCTTAGAATGCGAGTATAAATGCAGTGCATGATCATACTGTAATGCCTGTTTGATAAAATTAAGGATTTTATTTAATATAAAATAGTTTAAGCATTCACTGGTCATTCACAGTCCTCCACTAACTTAAATGATCTGTAACTACCCTGGAGGCTCAAACCTTAAGGAATTCAGTTTGGTTTTATTCCTTATGTTTAAATGAGTAATTGGAAACACATAAATCAAAGGTTACAAGAGGCAACAAAAGGGAGCCTTCTGCAGCCCCACTGTTATGGGAGCGAGCAGGGCTGTGACAGCAGAGCTGAGGAGGGCTCCCTGCGCTGCTGCTCCTGCCCTCTCAATTATATGAACTCCCAATTATCCAAATAAAATCCATGTCCACCCATGCTATTCGGATAATTGGGGGTATACTCTACTGTGCTACTTAGGCCTGGTCTACTCCTAAAACTGAGATCAACCTAATTACATTGCTCAAGGCTGTGAAAAATTTCACACCCTCTGGGATATAGTTAGGTGGACCTAACTGTATATGCAGTTGACAGAAAAAATTCTTCCATTGACCTACTTACCGCCTCTTGGAGAGGTGCATTACCTACTTTAATGGAAAAACTCCCATCAATGTAGAAAGCGTCTACATTACCATGCTACAGTAGTGAAGACACACCCTTATTTATTTACTGTATCAGTTTATATTGCCTCTGGGTCAGTGGTGATTGCTTTTGCTGAAGTATTCTCTCAGCTAATGGTGTTTCACCATATGTGGGAGACTAATTCTATTAATACTGTATAACATAAGCTGCTCCTTTGTGGCTTGCTGCCAAGAATCAGAGCAAGCAGATTATCACAGCAATAGGTCTTGCTTTGTGCTAGTGCAACAGACCTAATAAAAATGGTTTCCTTCTCCACAAAATAGAGTAGGATTATGTGGCTCACTTGAAAGTTTTAGGTTTTGCTTAATTTTTATTCCAGCTTTTCCTCTTCTCAGTAACATGAATAAGATGGAGGGGTTGAGATACATGAGTGACAGCCATCATTAACTTTTGCAATAGTAATCTTTTCTCTATGGGTTTATTGTTGAAGGATCATGCTACAGTAGGAACCCTAGAATTCTCCTTTTATGGCACAAGGTGGGGAGTTACCTTCTCACCAGAGTGATGGCACTTGGCATTTTGTCACCCTCTCCTTCTTTTGTATTAGTCTTTAGCTGGTAGGTTTAGTCCTCTACCTATTATGTGCATTGGTAAAAATTTTAAATATGAGTACTATATGTTTGTAAGTAGGTGGCTGGGAAAAAGAGATTGGGTAAATTTTGAAGAGAGAAGTATGGTGCTGAAGGAAAGAGATTTGTAAATAAGTAGAAGAAAGGAGAGGGGAAATCGCTACCTCCTCCCCTGCATAAAAACATAGGGAAAGAGATGAGGGAGGAGAAGAGAGAAGAAACAAACAATGAAAATAATTCATGGAAAGATGCATCATGATTAAGGATATGATTTTGGCCCGGGTATTTTTATTAAATAGACAGGACCTAGGCAATAAGTCAATAAATCACAAATGTACACAAGGCAGCATTAGGAGCTAGCAAATGGGGCAACTGCAAAGCTAAGTTATGGGCAGCGGGGCTTGGGCTTTGGCTTCAGCCCAAGCCCCACCTGGCGGGGCTGAAGCCTGAGCCGAAGAAGTGGACATCTGTTAAAGTCACAGAATCTGTGATCTCCCTGACCAAATCATAGCCTTGATCATAACCTAATACAGGAAAGAAAGGGAAAGCATGGAGTGGAGGCAGAAAGATAAAAATACGGAAAAAGGGAGAAAAATTACATTTTTAAAGACGTATTAAATAGAAAACTGATTGACAATGTTACGATTAAATACAGTAAACAGTACAAAACTGTTTTATTCCTTCATCTTATAGGAGTTATGATCTGGGGTAAGTGGCTTGGATGTATGGCAGCACATTTATTTTTTCACCTGGTTATCGAGCATTGGGTATATTTTTCAATTCCTGATGTTTATTCTGGTAAACAGACAGCTTTCTGTCTTTTGACAACTGCAAGCAGTGTGACAAAGAGGAAAAATAAATTAAGCTACCTCACCTATTCCATGGAGACTAAACCTTCCATCATAGTTATGATTTTTCCACCTTCTTGTACAAAAACCAAACAGTTTTGCCCACAATATATGGATAATTTTGGGAGGATATCCCCATCTGGGATTGCATTCACTGCTCTCTAATCCAGAAACTGAATGGAGGCATTACCCCAGATTTTTGAGTCATTCTCAAGTTCTGTGGCCGCTGAAAATATCAGTGGGAAGGCAGTGCTGCTGTACTAGAAGGATCTCCCCATCAAACTCTGTGCACTTCCTTGTTTGTAGAATAATGGGTAGATATTACATTTGAACAACTTCATGACACTTCAGACCCTCATACCTGATGCAAACTCTCCATCATGAACTTTAAGTTCCTTGAATGTAGTTTTCTTTGCAGTTCTCTCCAACCTAGAGTGAATGATTGGGTATGTCAATTTGGGAAACCCACACACAACATGATTCACTGGCAAAGAACTTTATTAACTCCAAGGTAATGTTGCCCGGTGGTATATGGTGCCCTTGCAAAACATCCAGTTCAGCAAAATTCAAAACTTCTGAAAATTAGGAAATACAGAGTTAAGGTACATACCCATGCAACCTTAACTCTGCCACCTATGGAGCTGGCAATAGACACTTGGAATTATCTGCATGCACTGCAGCTGCATTCACTGATAGGTTTAACTGTATAGGTTTCAAAGTGGTAGTCGTGTTAGTATGTATCAGCAAAAAGAATGAGGAGTATTTGTGGCACCTTAGAGACTAACAAATTTATTTGAGCATAAGCTTTCATGGGCTAAAACCAACTTCATCGGATGCATGCAGTGGAAAATATAGTAGGAAGATATATATACACAGAGAACATGAAAAAGTGGGTGTTGCCATACCAACTTCTGATTTGTGTCCATTTATTCTTTTGCGTAGAGACTGTCAAACCAAAGAATAAATGGACACAAATCAGACGTCAAGAATTATAACATTCAAAAACCAGTCAGAGATCACTTCAGCCTCCCTGGTCACTCAATTGCAGATCTCAAAGTCGTAATACTCCAACAAAAAAACTTCAAAAACAGACTCCAACGAGAAACTGCAGAATTGGAATTAATTTGCAAACTAGACACAATTAAATTAGGCTTGAATAAAGACTGGGAGTGGATGGGTCATTATACAAAGTAAACACTGTCTCCCCATGCTAATTCCCCCCCCCACACACACACACTGTTACTCACACCTTCTTATTAATTGTTGGAACTGGGCCATCCTGATTATCACTACAAAAGTTTTTTTTCCCCTCCTACTGATAATAGCTCACCTAAATTAATTACTCGTTACAGTTGGTATGGCAACACCCATTTTTTCATGTTCTCTGTGTATATATATATCTACCTACTGTATTTTTCACTGCATGCCTCCGATGAAGTGGGTTTTAGCCAACGAAAGCTTATGCTCAAATAAATTTCTTAGTCTCTAAGGTGCCACAAGTACTCCTCGTTCTTTGTACTGAATAGTGGAGAAATTAGATGGAGCAGCTTGGAAGAGTTGTGACTGTGATATAAGGTGACCTGAGGAGGACGCAACCCTCTGTGGATGCGTGTGATCAAAGGAAACAGGTACAAAAGTACCTTGAAATATCCAGTATATAGCTCATTTCAGCACTGTGTATCGCCTGTCTCAGTAGCTGGCACAGGGGTCTTCTGGCCATGGGACTGTCAGCAGTTAGGTGGGAGATGAGCATGGTCTGTGAGTTTAATGAAAGGTAACTGCAAGTATGGTGTTAGATGGTATTGTGTGCATAAGGGTGAAGAGGTCATAAAATTTAGCCGATGTGTTCTTTCTGTCTACGCTATAGTGAATGCTGCAGCTGTGCCACTGTAATGCTGTCATATAGACACTTACTATACAGATGGAAGGGATTTTTCCATTGATGTAGGTAATCCACCTCTATGAGTAGCAGTAGCTGCATCTACAACATGGGTTGCGCCAACCTAACCACAGCATTCAGGGAGTGAAATTTTTCAAAGCCCTGAGCATTGTAGTTAGGTCAATTTAAATGTACATCAGGCCTAAGTGTTTGAGTGTATGACAGATGTAGGTAGTTCCTTTCCAATGCAGTACAAAGGCAATGTGGGTATATATTATGGGTATTGGGACATCACTCTCAGAGGACACAATTAAGGCTGAGTATTTCCTGGTTTTAGAAATCTGAGGTTGAAATACCTTAATTCATTCCTAGTTTTCACAAGTCTGAATTTTACTGAACTCAGCATTCTGGAATGACATGATATACCTTAACTCTGCATTAAGTAAGTTTATTTATCAGTGAATTTTCTACCCTTTTTTTTTTTTTTTTAACTATAATCAGAAAGGTTGTTGGTAGGTGTTAGTAGTCATTTAGGCAATTCTAATTATAACATAGGTGCACAATTGAGACACTGCTGTGGCCAGGCAACAATAATAATACCTGAGACACGAAGCGGGTGAGGTAATATCTTTTATTGGATCAACTTCTGCTGCTGAGAGAGACAAGCTTTTGAGCTTATACATAGCTCTTCCTCATGTCTGGGAAACATACTCAAGGCAAGTCTATACCACAAAATTAAGTTGACCTAAGTTACGTCTACGCGCAACCACTGCAGTTTTATCGGCTTTACACATACACACTATGGTCCTTGTGTCAACGATGTGCATCTTCAGCAGGAGCACTTACACTGATTTAACGGATAGCGTGGGGCATTGTGGGATGGTTCTGAAAGGCAGCAACAGTCAATGTAAGCAACACATTATCTACATTGAGGGCTAGTCTACACTAGAAGCGGTACATGGTGCCACTGCACCGATGCAGCAGCGCCACTGTAGCACATCTGATGAAAATGATTTCTGCCAATGGGAGAGAGCTCTCCCGTTGACATAGCTCTGTCCACACCAGCGCCTAGGTCAGTGTAACTTATGTCACTCACGGGGTGGTTTATTCACATCCCTGCACGATATGTTATACCGACATAACCTGTAGTGTAGGCAAGCCCTGACACTGCGTCGACCTAACTACATCGACTTAAGCGCTATATCTCTCACAGAGGTGGAGTTATTAAGTCAGTGTGGTGAGTGAGTTGTATCTGTGGGAGCTACATTTTAGTGTAGAGGCTTACAGAGCATAGGATGCCTTATGTTGACCTAACTCAGTAATATAGACCAGACCTCAGAGTGTCACACCTAAAATACAAGGTGGAACATCTTATTTAGCATAAGTAATTAATACATATTTCAAGGGACCATTCAGAGTAATGTGACCCATTAACACGCCTCCAATCATAAGGGGGAAAAGGAGGGAAGAAAGGGATGTGGGGGGTGTTACAATAATTACAGATTATTGTAATAAGACATAAATCCAGTGCATCTATTTAGTACATGATTTTTAGTGTCTAGCAAAGTTATGAATTTAAGCTCCCTGGCTTGTCATTTGAAATTGTCGTGCAGGTTTCCTTTGAGGATGAGGACTAATAAGTCAGATATAATCACTTAGTGATCATGGCCAGAACAACACTGCATGAGATACCACCAACCTCTTACACAGCACTTTTCATCAGTAGATCTCAAGGATAGAAACATTATTCCCATTGCATACATGGGGAAACAGAGGCAGAGAGGGGTGAAACAACTTAGCCAAAGTCACCCAGCAGGCGAGTCAAGAAGTCAGGACTAGGGCCCAAGTATTCTGAGTCTCAGTCTACTGTTCACTACACCAGTCCACGTAGCTGCTTTGTGATTCCTAAGCATCACCACACCAGCCCCGCACAGTTTGTTATAGAGGAATGGGGATAATGGTCATGCTTTGTAATGTTTGAAGTATGTAGCTGCTAATAAGACTAGTGAGAGAAAGCTCAGATATGGCCTATGTCCCAAGAACTTGACAGTTTTATTACACAGTGGGTAAAAAAATTTCACACACAAAAAAACTTCAAACACAGACTCCAACATGAAGCTGCAGAACTGGAATTAATTTGCAATGTGGATACCATCAGATTAGGCCTGAATAAAGACTGAGAGTGGTTGGGTCATTACAAAACCTAAACTTAATTTCCCCAATACTAATTTCTCCCTACTGTTACTCAGACCTTCTTGTCAACTGTCTATAATGGGCCACTCTCTTACCACTTCAAAAGTTATTTTTCCTCCCTTGGTATCCTGTTGATTGATTGATTTATCTCATTAGACTGACCTCACACTTGGTAAAGCAACCCCATCCTTTCATGGATTTATACCTGCTCCTGTATTTTTCACTTCATGCATCCAATGAAGTGAGTTCTAGCCCATGAAAGCTTATGCCCAAATAAATTTGTTAGTCTCTAAGGTGCCACAAGGACTCCTCGTTGTTTTTACAGTGGGTACAGTAACTAAGTATGTGAAAGAAGACTGGGATAGGTCTGTCTCCTCCCTCGTAACATATACAGCCCCACCCCATCGCTGCCAGCTCACCTTCCCCTTCCCATCCCACATAGCAGGGGTTCTCAAACTGGGGAGCAGGACCCCTCAGGGGGTCACGAGGTTATTACATGGAGGGTCGTGAGCTGTCAGCCTCCACCCCAAACCCCACTTTGCCTCCAGCATTTATAATGGTGTTAAATATATAAAAAAGTATTTTTAATTTATTGGGGGGGGAGGGTCGCACTCAGAGGCTTGCTATGTGAAAGGGGTCACCAGTACAAAAGTTTGAGAATCACAGACATATAGCCACTAGTGCTTTAGTAGCCAGGAGTGTACAAAAAAAGCATTAGTAGAATCTGTAAACTTAAAGACAAGTGGTTTTTTTTGGAGGGAGAGGGCTGTATCTCAGGAACCTCTTGCTCAAATGACTCCAAATTTGGATCACTAAACCTACCCCGCTCCCCAAACGAGACATACCAAATTTCAAGATAACCTGTACGCTTATACAGATTTTAGAGCACTAAGAAGAATCCTCCTTTAAACAGAAAAAATCTCCTAATCTTAACATAGTAGATCTGGTGCTTCACTATAATACTGTATGTTATTTATCATCAGTAAGGCTACAATTTTGTCATGGAGGTCACTAGTCATCTCAGTGGGTATTTCCATCCTCCCTCCCCAGTGCTTAAGAAACATGTGATGTGCATCAAGTATGCCTGTGCTCAACTCCCCAGCCTCAGCAGTGTGGTTTTGACGCAAATGACCCCAAATCTGAATCACTAATACTACCCTCCTCCCTCATGAGTAACGCTACAAATCTGTTATGGAGGACACAGATTCCATGATTTTATGAGACTTCTGTGATTTCTTGAAAACTCCAATAATTCAGCCCCGGGCAGCAGGGTTGGGGCTTCGGCTTCAATAAATCCATGATGTATCATTCATTGCCCATGTCCTATCTGTGAATTTTAATAAAAATACCTGTGCCAAAACCACAGCCTTACTCATGAGGCACACCAAATTTCAAGGCAATCCAAGTAACAGTACAGATTTTAGAGCATCTAGAAGAATCAAGCTTTAAACAGAAAGCTGGCCTTACCCTTAACTATAAGTTCTGTTTTCTTTGTTTTATTGACACTTTTTATTTTAGTCTCCATATCAATACAGAGTACAACCATGGCACGTTAGAGCATAGACCACGTTCATGGCAGTGACAGACTTCGGCTTGGCATGCTCCATGTACGTGGCAGCATCTTGGATTATGTTCTCCAAAAATACCTTTAGGACCACCCCACCCGAGTCTCTTTGTATATCAGGCCCAAGATGCACTTTACACCTCCACAATGAGCCAAGTGGCGAACAGCTGGCTTCATAATGCCCTAAATGTTATCTCTCAGTACCTTTCCATGGTACTTGGCAACTCCTTTGCCACACCCAGATACGTCCACTAAGTTTACAGACAAAGCGTTAACTATAGCATACCTGGCAGCTCAGTATAATATTGCAAACTGTCAGTCAAGTCAAAGATTCTCTGAGTCTTACATGAAAGTGATCCAAGAGCAAGTCAGACAGAATTTCTGAGAACATTTTATGAAAGGTAAAAGAAAGAGCAAAACTTGGTGATACTACAATGCCCAGTGTTTTCAGAATGGTCAGTGATACCATTTGACTTTGTTTTACTTTTTTTACATCATGATATATAGGACTTGCCATACCGGATCAGATCCATGGCAATCTAGTCCACTATTCTCTCTCTGACAATGGTCAGCACCAGAAGAAAGAAAAAACAGTCACCAAGAACTACCACAGTAGGAAGCCTGAGGTTTTATACCTCTTCCAATTTATCATTAACTACAACAATTTTGAATATTCTTGTTATCTATATAAAAGTCTAACTCCTCTTTTGAATCTCGCTAAATTCTAAGGGTATTTTCTACACTGGCAGAGTTACATCGCTGGCAGTTACGGTGCTGCTCAGAGAGCGCTGAAGGGAAACTGCTGTTGTGTGTTCACACTGTCAGATACTTGTGCAACAAAGTGTTCACACTTGCAGCACTTGCAACAGTATTCGGAGCAGTGCACTCTGGGCAGCTATCCCACAGAGCATCTCTTCCTCTTCTGCCGCTAAGAGTAGTGGGAAGGCAGAGGGGGTCGCAAGGCATCCTGGGTCTTGTCCTAATGCCCCACGATGCATTGCTTCGCATCCCAGCAATCCCTGTGCTTCTTCGGCATTTGGCACCATCTTTCAATGGTTTCTGTACTGCATGCTCTGCTCTGCCTCTTCGATCTGCAGGAATGGATCCCGCACTGTTGACCAATATGCTGCTCGCTCTCACTAACACATCACAAGTGGCAGCGGAGTTATTCCTTAAACTACAAAGACAAGAGCAGTTCAACATTGATCTCGCCATGCGTAGTAGCTACGACACAAGATTGCTTGTGGCATTCATGGGGGTGCTGACCACAGTGGAACACCACTTTTGGGCTCGGGAAACAAGCACTGAGTGGTGGGATCACATTGTCATGCAAGTCTGGGATGCAAAGCAGTGGCTGCAGAACTTTTGGATGAGGAAAGCTACATTCATGGGAGTGTGTGATGAGCTTGCCCCAGCCCTGCGTCACAAGGACACAAGAATGAGAGCTACCCTGTCGTTGGAGAAGCGTGTGGCGATTGCACTGTGGAAGCTGGCTACTCCAGACTGCTAGTGATCGGTCGCTAACCAGTTCGGAGTGGGAAAGTCAACTGCTGGACTCATGTTGACGGAAGCGTGCAGGGCCATTAATCACATCCTGCTCCAAAAGACTGAGAGTCTAGACAACATGCAAGACATTGTGGATAGCTTTGCACAAATGGGTTTCCTAACTGTGGAGGGGCAACAGATGGTGCGCATATTCCAATTCTGGCACCAGACCACCTAGCCCCCGAGTACATTAATCGGAAGGGGTATTTGTCAATGGTTCTCCACGCACTTGTGGATCACTGTGGGCGTTAACACAGGCTGGTCCAGAAAGGTGCATGACAGACACATCTTTCAGAACATTGGCCTGTTCCAGAAGCTGCAAGCAGGGACTTTCTTCCCGGACCAGAAGATCACCGTAGGGGAAGTTGATATGCCCATTGTGATCCTGGGAGACCGTGCCTACACCTTAATGCCGTGGCTTATGAAGCCATACACAGGGCACCTTGACAGCAGCAAGGAGCGGTTCAACAACAGGCTGAGCAAGTGCAGAATGACTGTTGAGTGTGCTTTTGGCCATTTAAAAGCCCACTGGCACTGCCTCTATGATTTAACTGATTTGTTAAAAAAAAAGTTAAAAGAGCCACACTTTCTACAATAACTAAACTAGACCTGAATTAACATAAGTCCTGATCCTACAGTGCACCCAACATGGAACCACACTAAAAGAGTATGTGTAGGGGCCTCAGTGCCCAGAGCAGTTTGTGGGTTTGGAGCCTTAGCTTCATCCTTGTTCATTTTTAGTTATGACTTAACTTGGAAAAAGTCATCTACACAAAGCTTGCTAAGGGTAAAGGTATATAACCAATAACCATGAAAAGGGGAGCTGAAAATCTTGACACCTCTTTTGTCACATATCAGTTTTACATTCTTTTAGTTTACTAGTCAGAGATTACAAGGCCAGAAGGGACCAGGGTAACCATCTAGTCCAGTGGTCCCCAAACACTGTACCTCGCCCCACCCCTTACCCATGTCTGCGCATCTCACCCCCAGAGCCAGGGCCCCATTGTTACTCCAAGGCCTCAATACAGCTCAAAATTATTTGCGGGTTCTCCCCAACCTGACAAAGGTCCAGCCCCCTCGCACCCTTCTCTCTACAAAGCTCCAGTTCTTTTGCATTTTACAATTACTACTCAACACCTCTTTAAGATAAAAGAAATATCATTCATTTTACATATAGGGGTATGTAACACAGAAAAATCAAGGACAAAATTTGCGTCCACCTCCAAAAATTGTAGTTTAAGTGATTTGCACACAGGATGCCTGTGGCAGGCCAGAGCTAGAAGCCAGTTGTTCTGGGCCCCAGTCTGCTGCATTAACCACAGATTAGCTATTTTTCTTTCATGCAACATCCTTTCACAGTCAATAATTTCATCATATTTAATTATTTGCTAGACATATTAACGTGTATGTCCCACAGCACATTGCAGAGATGGGTATGCAGAAATAGCCCCATTGTAGAGATAGCACAGGCAAGTGCATAGACTGGTCTTAATCTTTCTATGAGGAACCTCTGTTAATACTAATTTTGAGAATGATCTGACTTTCTGATGGATTTTAGAAAGAATGTAAATTCAATTTAAAACAAGACTTAGCTGCAGTATTAGATAAGACATGAAATGCCACCACTTGGTTCCATAATTACCCCTCCAAACATCAACAGCAAAGTTTGAACATGAGACCTTCAGACCTACACCACAGAGCTCTACCACCTGGGGTGCTGGGACAATTTGTATAGAGAGGGTGCAGAGAGCCACTCAACCAATCTGCAAATATTGCATATGGCAGAAACCATTTCAGACCAGGGGGTACTGCCACACCCCAAGTTCCAGCACCTATGTCTACCACTTGAGCTAGTAAACACTTCACAAGTGGTTTCCCCAACTGCTTGGTAGCCAGCAGGAAGGCAGCATTGGGAATAAGGATGCCTGGTCCTCTTTCCAGCGCTGGGGCAGAAGCAGGGGGTGGGGAGCGGTTAGAGCCAAGCACAGCATGTGGGTACCGACGCCTCAGGAGGCAGCCTGGTTACTCTAACGTATGAGACCTCGGTTCAGTCTCAGCTCTGACCAAAGCGACCATCATCAGCCGCAGTCACATCATCCGTGGAACTAGGGTGACCAGATGTCCCGATTTTATAGGGACAGTCCCGACATTTGAGGCTTATTTTTATATGGGCTCCTATTACCCTATCTTAGTTGGTCCTGCTTTGAGCAGGGGGTTGGACTAGATCAGGGGCGGCTCCAGGCCCCAGCACGCCAAGTGCATGCTTGGGGCAGCAGACCACCGGGGGGGGGGGGCGCTCTGCCAGCGCCGTGAGGGCGGCAGGCAGGCTGCCTTCCGCGGCGGGTGCAGACCTGCCTACGGGAGGTCCGCCAAAGCCGCGGGACCAGCGGACCCTGCGCAGGCAAACCGCAGGAGGCAGCCTGCCTGCCCTGCTTGGGGCGGCAAAATCCCTAGAGCCGCCTCTGGACTAGGTGATCTCCTGAGGTCCCTGCCAACCCTAAGAATCTATGATACCCCCATCCCGATTTTTCGCACTTGCTGTCCGGTCACCCTAGGTGGAACAGAGGCGGGCCGCACTGACCCGCCGGCGGGAGAGGAGCTGGGAGCTCGTGCACTCCGCCCGCCGCAAGGGCAACGCAGGCTCGCGGGGAGCCGGGGCAGCTCCGGGTCGCAGCGGGGGCTCAAGCTGCTACCGTGCGCCCCGGGGCACGTGGCTGGGCCGTGGGCCCCTCACGGGGCTGTGCACGCGGGACCAGAAAAACCGGAAACTACCCACTCAGCCGTCCTTGGCGCCGCCTCGCGCACTTACCCCCCACGCGCCAGCTCGCAGCGTCTCTCCCCTAAAGCGACAGCGGGCCCGGTTCGTGGTCCCAGGCCACTTCCGGCGCTTGGCGTGACGTAACCGGAAATACCCGCCTCCCTTCAACTCTTGTCGCCCGTTATTGGCTAAAGAGTGTGTGTATTGCTCACGTCCCCGGAAGGGCGCCGCCGCCGCCGCCGCCGCCGGAGGAGGAGTGCGGCTGATGAGTCCGCGCGGTCTCGGCGCGCCCGCGGAGAGGAGCGCGCGGCTCGGAGTAATGTCTCCCCCCGCCGCCGCCTGAGCTGCTCCAGCCCCAGCCCCGCGTGAGGTGGGTGCGGGGGGCTCCGCGCGAATCCCGCCCCGGGCTCACGGCGGCGTTTTGGTTCGTCCTCGTCCCGCGGGGCGGGGGTCGCGCCGGGACGGCTCTGGCGGAGATGGGGGGCGGGGTTGCTTCTCATTCCTGCCCTCTCCCAGGGGCGGGAATGACTCCCCGCCCCCGAGGGGCAGAGCCGAGGTCCCCGCCCAGCTGGTC
Source organism: Mauremys mutica (assembly GCF_020497125.1). NCBI lineage: Eukaryota > Metazoa > Chordata > Testudines > Geoemydidae > Mauremys > Mauremys mutica. The sequence continues at coordinate 55,717,970 of NC_059072.1, read as the reverse complement.
AGTGTCAGAGTGACTGCCAAGGGGGCCGGATCGGGCCCCGGGGCTGTAGCGCTGTAACTGTGTAGCCCCGAGCGGCACAGCCCCGCCTTATATCCGCATAACGACGCTTTAGATCGGTGTAGCTGGGAAGGGGAATACGCAATATTAGTATCACTCTGTACTATTGTAACTGGCCACGCTAGGGCTCTTACCGGTATGGCTATTTTACTTTGGTTAGGGATTTGGGTTTCCTTATTGAAATAATCACATTGGTAAAACTTTCAAGTCCTAAGGGCCTTGAGCCAGGACAGCAGTTCATTTAAAGGCAGGAACTACAGCATTATGGGTTAGGGCAGCATGTGAGTTTCTGGGTGGATGTAAAGACTAGAGGGTGTTTGGCTTATATACCTCAGACACAGAAAGAAACCCCCCAGATCAACATTTCCCTACTGCAGATTCATATTCATTTGCTCTGTTGATGGAAGCTGTAATGCAGAGAGAGCTATGATGCTTTCACCATCCTCATAGTTTGCCCTTCCCAGAGTATGGTTAAATAACACTGTGTTAACCTGAGACCCATCTGCAACAGCCTCCACCAGGGAAGCTGAGCCCATGGCAACTAAGGGTTCCTGGCTGTGAATAGCAAGCAGAAATTGGCATCTCCCTATAGTCTAGATTTAGGCACCTGACTGTGAGAGGGACAAAGTTTAAGATACCTAACTCAAGCTTTGCAGATCCCAGTCTTGTTCCAGAGATTTTCTAGGCACCTACTAGTTAGGCATTGCAACACCTAAAAGTCCGTTTGTGTATCTGGGCCTTAGACACTCTGAGCCTGAGTTCCCCATCTTTAAAATTGAGACAATAGCATTTTCCTACCTCACTTGGGTGTTATGAGGATAAATACATTTAAAGACTGTGAGTTGCTCAGATGTTATGGTAATGGTGGCCATATAAGTACCTTAGATACATATGTGTAAATAACTATATCAGGTGCAGAGAGACAACGTGGGTGAGGTAATATCTTTTATTGGACCAACTTCTGTTGGTGAGAGAGACAAGCTTTTGAGCTTACAGAGCTCTTCTTCAGGTCTGGGAAATTGAGTTAGTTGTCTCTCTCACCAACAGTGCTGATGGCATTCCCCCAAAGCTGCTAAAATGCACTATTGATCCTGTAGCAGAATTACTTCTGCCTATCTTTCACCTGGTGTGGAGAATTGGAACCTTGCCAACTTCCTTGGAAGGACAGTATTGTGATTTCACTTTATAAGGGCAAGGGACTGTGCAGTGAATGTAAGAGCTACGGGCCAATCACCTTGCTGTCTGTGCCAGGGAAGGTGCTTGCACATGTTCTGCTGGCACATTTGGAGCCCCTGCTGCATCGGAAGTGTCACCCCTAACTGTCAGGCTTTATGAGGAACAGGTCCACATTAGACACCGTTTTGGCCCTCTGCTTGTTGTCAGAGATACATCATGAGGTCAAGAATCCTCTGCACATGGCGTATATCAATCTTAAGGCTGCATTTGATTCAGTTGACACTTTGGAAGGCCTTAAAGGGTGTAGGTGTCCCAACCACTCTGCTGGACTTGATTAGCAAGCTGTATAAAGGAACTGCTGCCCATATACATCTTGGGAATTAGAAATTGGCATCTTTTAAATCAGTATCTGGTGTCAGGCAGGGCTGTGTCCTGGCCCTGCACACTTTTATTGGACAATCAAATCCATAGCCATTAAGACAGGTGATCTTTCGCTCTTAGACAGTGGTGAGCAACCTGCGGGTCACAAGACAGTTTGTTTATATTGACCGTCTGCAGGCACGGCCACCCGCAGCTCCCAGTGGCCAGGAACAGCGAACCACAGCCACTGTGAGCTGCGGGTGGCCGTACCTGCAGATGATCAATGTTAACAAACTGTCTCGTGGCCCACCAGCGGATTACCCAGATGGGCCACAGGTTGACCACCACTGCTCTTAGACCTTGACTATGCGGATGATGATGATGTTCTACTACAGAGCCTCAACAGGTTTCACAAGGCACTCCAGCATATGGAGGAGGAGTTGGCTAAGGATGGCCTCCATGTTAAGACAAATCTGCAAAATCTAGGATCAAGTCCATGCATGACCCCAATCTCTTTGAATAATTAAACTGTTGAAGCACTTTCTAGCTTTTGCTATTTGGGTTCTATACTCACCAGTTCCTCCAGCTCTCACATGGAGGTTCTCCACTGGATGGGCATTGAAGTGTCTGCCCTGGGTCATTTACAACAAATATGGAATTAACGTCATCTGGGCACGACAACCAAGTTCAGGATCTGTTCATACTGTTTCCTCTCCATACTGCTCTATGGTTGCGAAACATGGACACTATGCTGCTCAGACTAGACAAAGCTGGGGGCTTTGCCAATGTTGTATATTGGGCATAAAGTGGAATGGCTTCATCTATAATGCAAATGTTTATGGTTGCTCCAGTCTGCAGACTCCTGGGGCCATTGTCTGCAGACTCCTGGGGCCATTGTCTGCAGATGATGTCTTACACTTTTTGGACATGTCACTAGAATGCCACAAGACAGTCTAACAAACGCCGTTTTCTAGATGGCTTGTAACATCCGGGATAAAATTCCACCGACCGAGGAATGGAGGCAGACCCCCTATTACATGGGTTCATCAAGCCTGTTCCAGCGTTAGATTCTCCACCCGTCAAGATCTTGCAACTGCACAGGAATGGAACAAATGGCATACGATCACTGCTGCCGACTGTTTGGCTAAGCACTGAGGAAGATACGTCAGGTGTAGTCCAATCCAGAAGGCAGGATGGCTGATGGTATCACAAAACAAAATACAGAAGTGGAAATCAAGGCAGAAGAACTTCTATCCAAAATTGGTTGGCCTGAATGTGGATTAATTCAGCAGTGAATGTGGGTTGTTTAAATGGGTCATAGGCCAAGTGTAGAAAAGTTAAGTTGCGACTCAACAAATCAATCAGAACCTTGAATTTATTATTCTCTATCTCAGTAAGGCTTTATCCCTAACTTGAAAAGGTCAAATTTATACTGAAAGACATTTTCAAATTTTGCTTCTAAGTCACAAAAGGTAATGGCAAATTCAAGCTCTTCAGATGCCTTGGAGGCATCCGTGAACTATTTTGGTAGTATCTACAATGTATCCTGGGACAGAGTACTGAACTCAGTGAATTAAATTTAGCATTTGGCCGTCAGCCATTTGAAGTATATTACAAAAAACTGAGTTAGGCCTAATATTAAGGAGATCAGCATAGGCATATTTGTGTGCACTTTGCATTTCACAATTGACTCCATTGGTGGATGTCTCTCTCTTTGAGAAGAGCCTCTTCTAATTTTGAGGTTTTGCAAAAACTAGAAGGTGCAATCCTGGAAGGCACAGTAATGAAAGACAATCCTGTCTCTGATGTCCAAAAGCTAATCCTTCAGGGATGAGAAATATGAAAAAAAAGGGTTGATGTCACATGGTGATTGGCTATTTAAGAAAATTGGGCTCAGTCCCACCTGTGACTAATCATCAGTCTCCCAGCTCAGGCTGAGAAGTGTTCAGGTGATAACTTGATGATCACCTGCTCCCCATAAAAGCCAGCAGGTAGCTCAGTTGAGCTTGAGAGCTGCAGGGAACAAATAGGTTCTTGGAGGAGAAAGTGCCTAGTTCATGTGATTCTCAGGCAGATGCACTGCAGAGTGTAATCTTGAAAGGAGTAGATTAGCACCTGCAGAAGACCCCAGGTCATGGGGAAAGGATGTGATCGATATGTTGAACTTGTGTTAAATAGTTTTATTATGGGGAAAAAAACCTGACTACTTGATTAGGATTCCAGTCTTTTTTTTTTCTTCAAGATCTAGGCTAGTGGTTTTCTGTATGAGAAGGTCTAAACCAGGGGTAGGCAACCTATGGCACGGGCGCCGAAGGCGGCACGCAAACTGATTTTCAGTGGCACTCACACTGCCCGGGTCCTGCCACCGGTCGGGGGTGGGGGGTCTCTGAATTTTAAATGAAGCTTCTTAAACATTTTTTAAATCTTATTTACTTTACATACAATAGTTTAGTTATATATTATAGACTTATAGAAAGAGACCTTCTAAAAATGTTAAAATGTTGCGAAGTGGTTGTCACCCAATCAAGCTGTTTAATGTTTGTCAGCCTGCAGACCATAGTTCCGTTCACTAAAATGAGACTTGCTGCGGAGAGTCACAAGTTGTAGGAGAGTTTAGTTTATGGTTTTCTAACTAATTGCCCTCTATCCATGGAACAAGCTTTACACATTCTTCTCCCTGTCCCCCATATGGCAGAGATCCATAATGCAAAACCAGCATAGCTTTTCAAATTTCCTTTGAATACAGCACCTTGTGTCTGGATAACCACACGTATGGCCATCTATTTGGAAGGCATGGTGCCAGGTCAAATTGGTTAGTCTTGACTTAGGGCATTAAATGCCAGGCAGTAAGGGAGTCTAGGATTATGTGGGCAGCCTACATAGCACCACAAGTAACATCTGTCCTTCATTGTGAACCTTTTCTGTGTTTTTATTTGCATAACCTTTGTCACTTCATATACTTGTGCCAAAGGAAATACAGTTCCTAAACAGGGAAGAAAAGGAAAGGAAAACTCAAAAGCTCAGCCAGTAGCTGCCACCCACACGGATTGCATTGCAGCAAGCACGTAGGAAATGAAGGGGAAAGCACTTGGGAAATCAATGTGTTCTAGGAATGTTGTACTCTCTACAAGTTGTTGAAGCAGAGTGCTAGAAAATATCCAGGGTTTGATTATGGTGTGGCAATAGCCATTCCTTTAGTTAAGGGTGAAACTAGCCTCCCTTTATAGATCTGTATTTGGGTTTTTTTTTAAACTGTCTCCCTGGGAACATCTGCAAAAAGAAACCAATCTCCCTTAAATTTCCCTTCTTGTATCTCATCCCTGGGTAGATATTTGCTGGGAAGTTCTGAGGGAAAAATCAGAAAAAGTTAGTTTTTCTAAAATTGTCATTGGTGTTTGATTTTTTTCCCTAAATCTTTTTGACTTGTATTTCATTGGCCTACAAACTCAATTTTTTTAAATTGTCTTGGGGAAGTCCTTGATTTATAATAAACACTACAATAAAGTAGACATGAAAGGAATTAACTGGGGTTTCATTAGAGATGGTTTATGGCACAGGAAGGCTGAGAGAGAAGGGCCTGAGGCAGATGTGCCAAATCCATGAAAAAAAAATGCAGAAATTGATCTTCTTTTTTTTTTGGCTTAATTGGCTTATGAGTTGCTTGTTGGCTAGTTTTTGGCTTGTTGGTTGTTTTTGTTTGTTTTTGTTTTTTATCGGCTCCGGACAAGGGGGAGGGGGAGAGTCAGGGGTGCACAATGGGCTCACCACAGTCCCAGACTGCACACCGGGGGGATTTAGTCACACACAGTGTTGGGGTTCTTAGGGATTGGCTTGTTTTGGCCTTGTTTTGAAATGGGATTAGCTTGATTTTTGGCTTCTTGTGAAAGTTGGGGTGCTTATTTACTGCATGAAACTTGGCAACTGTGGTCTGAGGAGAACAGGGAAGTGTTCTTTCCCCCGCCCCAAGCCAAAGAAGCAAGGAGGAACTAGGAAACTGTCCATCTGTCTTGCTCTAGTGCTTAAAGGACACTTTGTTAATTAAGGAGAGTTTGCCATTTTGGTATTCTTTGTTTACTATTTTGTTCTGGATTTTGAATCAAGCCAAGACTGCACAACGAGCCAGAAACAAGAAATGTTCTGTGCAGAGTTGTGTGCCCCTTAAATGTCAGGATGGAGTGATTTGGTTGGGTTTTTCCCCCCCTTTTTCCTGTTACCTACAGCTACAACCTGGCCCACGCTCACACAGAGAGCTGTTTCCACATGTGCGTATGCAGTTTTAAAAATAATGTATATTTTATAAACAACATAAAAATGTAAACATGGATGAGGGCAGAAAGAGAAGGAAAGGAATGGTAGAAGTGGTGATGGACCAAGAGAGGGGACAGGACTGGGTTGCAAGAAGCTGTGCTGCCTAGTCTGCTACCTCCAGAGCCTCCTGTGTGGAGAAGGGAGTGCTTGTAGGAGAGATGCAGATCCTTAAAGAAAGAGGGGAAAGGAAAATACTGAGTTCCGCAGAGACGTAGATGCAGGGTCAGGTGTCAGTTACAAGGAAATGAAAGAAAAACATAACTGTTTGGTATGATAAATAACAATGCTAATTTTTAAAGTTAATGAATTATTGTTTTTTTTTTACCCCCAATTATTGAGGTATTGGTTTGAAGAAATTTGTTGTTTATCTTATCAGTATGGATTTCTAATGTTGAACTCAGCTGACCTACATTTTGCATCCAGAGAGGCAAATCATTCAATCCTTATTCAAACAATACTTTCATTAAGTTCAGGAATGTACCAAAAATGTCTAATGATAAATGGAATAGTACCTGCTTTGTTTAGTCTGAAAGCTGAATTTATTTCACAAGTCATTCAAAGCTCATTTTAGTAATGCATAGCTTGTGCCAACTTTACTGAGTTTGTCCTGTCCTAGTCAATTGGTAAGTCAGGAACAGTAATACTGCTTTGATTTTTCCTTTACACTGTGGAACATGAAAGTGAACATTGATTTAATGTCAAACTGTGTAGGGAAATCAAAGCCACATTACTACCCACAGTTTTAACATATGACCGTACAATATATATTTGGAACAGCTCATTTTTTTATTTAAATTGCGATCACTTTATTGAACACTAATTAATCTCTCTCTCTCTCTCTCCCCCCAGAAAAATGAGTGGCGGGTTAGCACCAAGTAAAAGCACAGTGTATGTGTCCAACTTGCCCTTCTCTCTGACCAACAATGACTTATACAGGGTAAGCACATCTACGTGTAAAATAAGTTGTATTATTAGATTAATGTGCAGCCATTATGTAAAATGTGTCACCTGTGTCGTGTATATTTTAAACGTGAACTGTCATTTTGTTACAGTGTTTGATTTAACAACAGACTGCTAAACCAATATACGATGCTCTTTGTTTCAGATTTTTTCCAAGTATGGGAAAGTTGTTAAGTAAGTATAAACATGGCCTGGCATGTTGTTTTTCTTCAAGTTGGTCTCCAATATTTAGTGCTTTTTCTTTCTTTATGTACTTTGTACACTTAACATTTATTTTAAGCATGAAGTAGAGAACTGTATTGAATCTTTTTTTCCACATTTAATACAATGTAAGCTTAATTGCACTCTTGTAACAGTTGGGAGTTTCTTGCAGTCACACTCATGAAATAAGTATACATCAGAGACTAATCGTGTTCTGAAAGTCAATTCTCTGGAGCAAACAAGATATTGTTATGTACTAAGATGCCTCTCACTGAAGTGCTTTAAATAAGACTCTTGCTTTACTAACCTTCCTCCTCACAAGTTTGGAGTCTATATGACTTTAGACATTTTTTAAATGAGAAGACATTCTAAATACTAGCCCCGGGCCAGTGATGAGGCATTTAAAAATAAGATTGTTGATCTCACCAGGATCATAGCAAAATGCAACCAGCTGGTATTAGGTCTTAGTCTCAAAATAGACTCTGAGGCATTGAAGAAAGAGAATTGTAGCTTCAAGGCTCCAGCTCCTTCTCAGGAAGATAAACTTACCAATACTTTAAAATGTAAACCATAATAAAATACATCTTCAGTATACCTTCACAATCACTAGGAAATGCCCATCAAACCACAGGCAATAGAAAAAATAACTTCTAATTCATTTAAAGTCAGTGGGAAACCTTAACTGGATATGCTTAGTGTAAAAAAGAAGCCCATTTCGTCTTTCTCTCATTTCAAAATGGAGGCTCCTGCTTCATCTCGGGACATAAGCAGACACTGATCTGTCTCTCTTTGTCACTTCAAGATTATAAAGTCCCAAGCAGTCCTTTTTCCTTAGGAAAAGAATTAGAAAAATTAAAGAGGTGAAAATGGCACAGACTGAACCAGGGACAAAATAAGTAAGAAGCCCAGTAGAGCATGTGTTGGCCACTTCTCGTATTTGTATCTTTTCTGTTCAACACCAAGATGATTGATCTGACAAGTGGCAGCCTTAAATTGAAAGCTCACTATTCAGAAAGGGGTTCCATAAACTGTTACGCCCAAATAGTAATTAGTCTTCACGTTTTATTATTCAATGTGATTCAATTCAAGCTTTATAATTCAGTTTTTTTACACCACAAGAGTGCTTTTCATTGTTAGGCCCAATCAGAGAAAATCTGTATGCTTTTTATATCTGCTATTAGGAGCAGATCCACATTTTATCTGTGCCTCTCCTCAAAAAGTGTTTGTTCTTGCTCCCTGCTATGTTCCCTCTAAGCTGCATGGCTGCACAGCCGCCTAAGAGTCAATCAAGTGCCATGCACTTGATTAGCAGAGCTGCGCACATCTAGTGATGTGTGTTCAAATGCCCCTCCCACTGCTGCTCTGCAGCTGTGTTGCTCCTGCCTTCTGCCTTGGAGCCCCTGGCCAGCTGCTCCTGGGACCCTCCTGCTTTCTGTGCAGAGTGGAGGGTAGGGGAGGGCACTGATGTCAGGGTGTCCTCCTCCCCCCTGCCCATGTACCCCATCTCTGCAGAATGGGGGACAGGGGACAGGGCTCAGGAGCAGGACAGAGCTGCTGGCAGGTGCTGCGGTCTAAACAAGCTTTCTGGTGAGTGCCTCTCTGCTTAAAGAGACAGTGCACGGTCTAGCATACATTTCCCCAGCAGCCAGCACACAGACACTGTCTCTGTGTCTCTCACATACAGGCAGGGCTTTGGAGCTGTGCTCCAGCTCCGCTCCAGCTCCAAGAAAAAACCTGCAGCTCCACTGCTCCGGAGCTGCTCCGCGCTCCAGCTCTGGGCTCCGCTCCAAAGCCCTGCATACAGGTACACACACATACACTCTATCTCTGAATCTCACACTGTCACTCACGCGCACACACAGTCTCTCTCTGCCTGCCTGTCTGTCTGTCTCTCTCTCACACACACAGACACACACCTCCAAACACATACTTATAGTGGTGGTGGTGTTACTTCTTGGTACTTCCTGCAATGCACATATATTCTCTGTAATTTTATTCTTTCAAAGTGCTGTTACTTTAATTTTTTGACTGGTCTATGAATCTCATAATTTTATTTCTCTCTCATGCTTAAATTTAATTTTTTGAGTAGTGAGTTCTAAAATGCCTAACCTGTCCTGTTGGAGTAATTATCCCTATGGTAACTTTTTAAAGATATATATTATATCTAGGTTTTTTGTTTCTACTGGTGGTGCATGTCCTCACATTACCTTGATATTGGCGCACATAACAAAATCCATTCCGTACATGGATGGAAAAAATTACAGGGAACATTGGCTCACTGTATAACTAGCAATTATATTTAATATAAAGCTGAGACTTGTGGGTATTTATAAGTAATGAAAAATGGCTTTCTAGGATTTTTTCCCCTATCAGTAACTTTGTTATATGTTTATTTTCAGAGTTACTATTATGAAGGACAAAGACACCAGGAAGAGTAAAGGAGTTGCATTTATTTTGTTTTTGGATAAAGAATCTGCACAAAACTGTTCTCGGGCACTTAACAACAAACAAGTAAGCTACAGAAAAATGCCATGGCAAAAGAGGGGGAGAGCTCAGATTTCTCAAATTCGGACTCAGGGTTTTTTTCCTTTTGGTTTAGTTATTTGGAAGAGTGATAAAAGCAAGTATTGCTATTGACAATGGAAGAGCAGCGGAATTCATCCGTAGACGTAACTACTTCGATAAATCTAAATGTTATGAATGTGGGGTGAGTAAATTACTCGATGGATCTAAAAGAAATGTTTCCATCTTTGTTCTTGGTTTATGTTGTCACTAGTCTTGCCCCACATACATCACATCATTCCTTGTGGTAGCATCATGAAGCTTACATCAATATTTTCTCCACTTCAGCAATGATTCTAGCCTGGACTTCACTGGGTATTTGGGGTCTTCTAGAAACATGCTACCTGGTAACTATAAACATATTTGCTGATGTGCAGTCAGCACTGTAATATTATAGTCAATATATCTAATGCAAACAAAAGTATCTGTTTTTTGTTTTATAACAACTGTGCTTTCTTCTATACCTCTGAAACTTCTTGATGCATTTGAAGAGGAAAAATGTAAATTATACGAACAAGCCTGTGTAGCCTTTATTTTAAACTGAATGAATTGATAGTTCTGTGGTAAATTGCAGAGAGACCAGCTCCTGTTGCTACAGTTTAAAGATAAATAGGGTGGAGATTTGGAGGCTCTAGGAACACACAAAGAATGAGGACAATAGCTACAAACACAGTTACAAGTAACAATTATAGATTACACTCACATTACATAATCTGAGAGAGTATATGTACTGGGCCAATGCCATATCCATACTCACGTACCTAAAGCTTTCATATAGTAGGGTAGAACTCTCAACAGGTGGTCATAGAGACAGGGGTGGTTCCTGCTCGGGACATCCCAATGAAGTCTTCCATGGGTCTTCCTCTCTTGGGGTCTTCCCTCCTGTACCCAATAAGGGAATCTCTTTTATATTGTTGTTCTGACCACATCTAACACCTTATGCATATTCATAAAGGTTTCAACCCTCTTTTCTTTCTGTATTTCCACACACCATGAATATTGGGATGCTCTGTTTTTCATTGGTTGTTGTCTGTCTTTATCTTATTCTCAATAGCATCTATGCACAACGTGTCCTGCAGTCAAAGCAGGACATCCCATGATGTTATAATCAGGCATCTTGCAGTCTATACAGCTACGTTGTAACATCACTTATTGGCCCATTCTTTCCAGTCATCTTGTAACCTTACTGGCATAGGGTTATTCTTCGATTACTCACTCATGTCAAGTATTTGATAGCCTACAGCCTAGTATGGCTAAGCTAAACTCTTACAGGCCTCAGCCTATAAGCTTTGCATTCGAGCCATGCTTTACTTATGTATCTACCTCCTATACACTCATCACTCCTAAATACTCATCAAGCATATACTTCAAATCTATTTAGCGCACATTGATTATATATGAAATAGCATATGAGTTCACCATAACACCAAATAACACAATGATAGATGGATGATAAAATGAACTAATTGGATGCAAGTATATGAGGGAGAGGATAATTTTCCAATAACACCTATTTTCTAAGGATTTAGATACATTTAAGCCAATTCCATACTTCAGATTAAGCTAAGATTTTAAAAACTGAGTTTTGGATCATATTAATATGAACAATATTAATAATAATAGTTATTTAAATACCCATTCTTACTATCTTAAAACCAGAAATGTCATTGCTATCATGATTCTCTGACCTCAAATACTGAGGACCACGTGTGATCTTGAGTGTAGGTTACTTGCTAGTGTATTCAGCTTTTACAACAGCCAAAAAATGTGTTTTCCTTTATAGTTGATTCCGAAGCATAACTTGTGGCTAGCGTACAGTATCACTGCTAACTTTTCCCATTTCCAGGGTAAATCTGCAAGTAAGGGTTTATTTTATTTGCATTCTACATACCAGTGCAACATTCCTCTTCCTTTATTAAAACTGCTTCCATTTTGAATTGTTTAATGTTAATTTTCCTAAGGATATACTTAGTGCCAAGTTTTTAATTGCTTCTATTAACCTATGTTTCTTTTTCTCTAAGGAAACAGGACACTTAAGTTATGCTTGTCCTAAAAATATGCTAGGAGAACGTGAGCCTCCAAAAAAGAAAGAAAAGAAGAAAAGGAAGAAAATAGTTGAACCGGAAGAAGAACTGTATGGGCACCTACATTTAAATATCCACTCTTTACTCTTATTGTACTGTCTTTTTAGAATGAAGTGCATCTATTTTATATTTTTACTTTTTACTCTATTTAGTGAGGAAGAGGAAGAAAGTGAAGATGAGGGTGAAGATCCTGCTCTGGATAGCCTCAGCCAGGCCATAGCTTTTCAGGTACTAAATTGAATTACAGTATGTATCCTTGTTTCTAAATAATTTTTAAAACAACTTCAAATAAAAATTACAAGCATCTAGACTATATTATACACAGCAAAGAACTCTATATCTATACAGCAACCCTCCCTTCTGTGGTATTCTGGAAAGTCATCCTCCCCATTTTCTAATCTGTGCAAAACATGGTGAATATTGTCCTTTTTTTAATGCTGCAACCATGTCCAGCCCTTCCTAAAATCACTCCACTAGTTTGCTGTTGCCACCCATGTCAGATCCAGACTCCTCATTCTTACCTTTAAGATTCTTCACAATTTTAGCTGTCTATCTTGATGTTGTCACTTCTGCTCCCCCAACCCTTCTTGACTCCTGTCATAATATTTGCTTAGCTCAAAAAGGATGCCTCTCAAAAAGCCCTTTTTCAAGACTCACTTATCAGTGTAACTTTATAGGATTTAAAAAAATCTAATCCATCATGACACATATGATAGACTCTCAGATTTTTTTTATTTAAGTTTATTCTGCTATCAGGTTTTGTTCCATTATAGAGCCCGCCATGAAATATGGCTCTGTGTTCAGATTAAAAAATACATACACAAGTTCAGGGAGGCTCAGTCTTATAATTATTTATTATTATTGTGGTAATTCATAGATCTTAAGACCAGAAGGGACCATTAGATCATCTAGTCTGAGGTACATAAAATCTCCCACCATCCACCTCCCCAAAAAAGTCCTTCACTAATGGAAAATAGAGGTCGAGAATGTAAACACTAAAAAGTCAGTAAATACTTCATGTACTTCAGTACCCATGTGAGGTATGTATAATAATTGGGGTAAAGGAGTGGTCCTGGTAAAATCAGAACCAGCCAAACCTTCAGCCTTTACTTGAACAAAATAACTTTTATTTTGGGTATGGACTGGTTCGTTCATTCTTTCAATGACAAAATCTCAGTTCCTTGTTGTTTCCAAGGTTTCTCTACTAATGTCAACCCACAATACAAAGTATACTTGGCTTCAAAGGGTTTCCAACATATGCTGTAGTCTTAAGGCTCATCGATATTTGCAAGTAGGTCAGTTCCTTACAGTGATTGTTGGCAGTGGGTCTTCCTGCACTGGTGCAGAAGACTGTTTACCCACTAGCATACAAGGGACAACATTGTTTTCAGCATCATTTCAGAATTCATTCTGCCTCAGGTAATCAGTCCATTTAAGAATGCTAATGAGCCCTAAAATTATTTTTGTTTAATTGTTGTTCCCAAAGAGTCTAATACACACAAATTAAATATGACACCAAATAGTATTTGCATTACTGCATTTAATGTATTGCATAGCACCTATTACTTTTTATCAAAATAATAGCTCATATTTTCCATTTTTACAATTGCATTGTAGCAAGCCAAAATTGAAGAAGAGCAGCAAAGATGGAAACAGACTGCAGGGGAACCTTCAACTTCTGACGATTCGAGAAGGCCACGGATTAAAAAAAGTGCATATTTCAGTGATGAGGAAGAATTTAGTGACTGATTTATATATACAGAGAGAGTGTACATTTGTACAGTATTACAAAGCTGTCTAATATAGCTTTGTTTTAGAGCTAAAGAAAGTTGCTGCTAAAATTTATGCTATTATAAATTAAACAAAAATACTAATTTCTAATTATACTTCTAATGCAATGTCTGGTTTCAAATATCATGTTTCTGGATTTTGAATTAGAGTTTAGCATCCTGAGTTAGACCTGGCTCCTTCAGCATGCAACATTGAGGCCTTAATGTGAAATTTCAGCCTTGGATAGAGGGACCAACCCAGGGCTTGTGCACCACTTAAGTTCTGTTTAAGGTCTATTTGCAAGTGGAGCTTCAGTGATGTATAGGCCTTGCTTTGGTCCCTCCTCACGGGGCTGAATTTCACCCTTAGTGACCATTATTCTAAAGTGTAGGCTGTTATAGTAGGATAACTGCAAAATAGAATCTAAATTGCCAACTGCTATATTATAACTTTAGTCAGTGTTTGTGAAACAATTTAGCAAGTTGCTGTTGTTTAAGAGGAACATTAAAAGGCTTTATTCTGTTTTTGTTCTGGATCTATGTATAGTTTTAGTAATTAATCATTGCTTATCATAAACCTAATATTGAAAATACAAACTTTCTGGGAATCACAAAAGTTAAGTGAGATGTGGTGTTCAGGAATGTTGTTTACTGAAAATCTCCATGAGAATTTTTTAACGATCGCTGGCAATTTTATTGGTGTTGCATTAGAGGAATACATGTATTTTTAATGAATATGCTTTCTTTTTTAAATAAATATTTGAAGACTCTCAGTAGGATGGAGGGCTTGCTGCTGCACTCTTATTCAAGTGTAGAGACATTGTAAACAATTAGTAATTTAGTCAGACTATGTCAGATCAAGGCTAGGTGACAGTGCATGTTTATGCTAGCAGTTCTCTATCTTGGTATTTATATTGTCATCATCATTATGATACCAGAATACTAATAATATATAGTGCTTTTTTAGAGCTTTATGTTCAAAGCTCTTTACAAACACTAAGTAACTTTTACAATATATCTGGTAGGTAGGTATTATCCCCAGTTTATAGATGTGGAAACTGTAAATAGAGAAATGAAGTCCTTTTGCCAAAAGCTACAAAGCAAGCCAGTGACAGAGCTTGAATTAGATATTGGGACTTCTGTCTTGCTGCTGTAATTCCTTCAGACTACATTGCCTTGAAGGTATTTAATTAGTGAAAATTCTTCCCCGTTTAGTCTGATGTCACTGCACTATGTATACTTACTTTTTAGTACATATACAGAGCAAATTGATTGGCACCTTTTTAAGAATCAAAACATATACTGGTTCACAGGGCCATCCCTAGCTATTTTGGTGCCCTACGCAGCCCCTCCACAGGGGGAGCTGTGTGGGGACCCAGGCCTCCACAGGGGAGAGTGCGAGGGGACAGCTGGTCCCAGGCCTCCGCAGTGGACGGGAGGGGGCTGGTCACTTCCTGTAGGAAGTGGAGTGACCCAGCCCCAGCCTGCTCCACTCCCCTGGCTCCCAGCCATGCTGCTGGCAAGTGCTGGGAGGTGGTTCCTCCCCCCCCGCCCCCCAAAGCCTGGGAGCTAGGGAAGAGGAGTGGGCTGGGGCCAGGTCATTCCACTTATGATGCAGTGAGTGCAGGGTTGGGCCTGACTGCAATCTTCCGGGGAGTGGGGACGGGGCTGGGGCGGGGCTGGGACAGAGAAGAGGTGGGGTGGGGGCCCTGGGGAAGAGCCGGAGCCGGAGCAGGGGCTGGAGCAGCATACAGCTGCGCAGGGCACCACCCCCGTTCAGTTGATGACATTGGATTCAGACACTTTGATGATCTCCTGCAGGTACATTATCAATATGGAAGGGATTTCTGTCTGTCTGTCCACACACATCAGCTGCCCCTTCAACATCACCAGGATCTTAGTCATCCATTTTTAACAGTGTTGCAAAAATACAGCTTTCATTCTTACATGCCTGCAGAAGAGACCCTCTTGCTGTGCCTGAGGATTGTGACAAACCAAAAGAGTTCTCTTCCAAAGGCTGCAGAAGGCAAATCTGGACCTCCCTGGGCATAGATCCTTCTTTAAAATCTCAATCTTAAATTTTAATTAAAACTCAAATATGTACTTTTAACCAATCTCTTTTGGTGCTATTTTGAATTGTGCCAAGAGATAAAGTAATGAGTTTGCTGGCTTCCCCTTTTCCCACTTGCACAAAGGTTTAGAAAATGGCAGTGACAGAAGAAAGATGCACACTGTTTCTGTGACTGCTTCAGTCCTATGCAGAGGAGACACAAAGTACTTGTTCTACCCAAGAACCATCATCAAACATCCACATGACCTTCCTCTTGTGTGTGGTCAGGCTAGTTGTCTCTGAGGCTCACCCCAATGCTTCCTGTTGGCCACCAAATGAGTTTCCTACAAAGCAGTTAGAGAAGGTTGATGGATTTTCTACCCTGGCTGCTTTTTGCCTCACAACCATCTGCCCTGTATTTGCTTCTGTTAGTATACAGTAGCAATTCAGTGTAGATCATCTCAGCTGATACTCCTCTCATAGAAGTATTAAAAGGACCTGGAATTGCAGGTGGTGTGGGTCGAGGAAGAGCTAAAATCAAATCTGTTTCTGCTCAGAATTAGCATCCAGGACATAACTGATCTTCTGCCTCCTTCTCCCTCCCTTAATATCTCCCATTTCCTCCCTTACCCCCTTTCCACAGAAATTTTCTTCTCAGGTGTTTGAGGGATTTTTTTTATTGGTAGCACTTCATAGCCTTCCTGGTTAACCTGTCTAGGTATTACAAGATGTCTAATTCTCTTGCCACCTTCATACTTACATCTGACCTCTTCTTGTAATCAACTTCCTCTAAGCCAGTGTTCTCAACCTTTCCAGACCACTGGACCCCTTTTCTTGCATACCCCAAGTTTCACCTCACTTAAAAACTACTTGCTTACAAAATCAGACATAAAAATAAAAAGTGTCACAGCACATTATTACTGAAAAATTGCTTTCTTATTTTTAGGATATAAAATAAATCGATCGGAATATAAATATTTCAGTGTATAGCAGCAGTTCTCAATTGGGTCTGGGGCTCTCTGCTGGGCCGCAAGCAGGTTTCAGGGGGTCTGCCAAGCAGGGCCAGCGTTAGACTCGCTGGGGCCCAGTGCAGAAAGTCCAAGTCCCACCATGTGGGGCAGAAGCCTTGGGCTCTAAGTCCCACCACCCGGGGATGAAGCTGAAGCCTGAACAACTTAGCTTCATGATACTCCCAGTAGCGTGGGGCCCTGGGCAATTGCTCTGTTTCCTACCCCCTAACGCCGGCCCTGGATTTCATATGCAGAAAAACATTTGTTGTGGCACAGATGGATCATGGAGTTTTTATAGCCTATTGAGGGGACCTGAGAAAGAAAAAGGTTGAGAACCCATTGGTGTATAGTATATAGAGTAATATAAAGTCATTGTATGAAATTTTAGCTTGTACTGACTTAGCTAGTGCTTTTTATGTAGTGTGTTGTAAAATTAGGCAGATATCTAGATGAGTTGATGTTCCCCCTGGAAGACATCTGTGTACTCCCAGGGGTATGTGTACCCCTGATTGAGAACCACTGCTCTAAGCCCCTGCCAGAACAGACCATGCACAAGAGGGAGGAATTAACAGGCTAACATAAAAGTACTAGAGGAAGAATTTTTTATCTAATAACTCTCAAGGCAAAATAGCAGAAAATCAAAGATCAAAATCAAGGGAGCTTCAAAATTGAAGCCAGAAAGTAAGGGTAATAAGCTGCTGTACTAAGACTTTCAAGAAGCCTTTTCCTTGAGGATGTAAAAAGGAATTTTGCTTGTTTTTACACTAGGCATTTGATGAGGTAATTAAAGCAGAAAGGGAACACTAGAGTAACCCTTCTAAAATAGATGCAGCAACAGTCCCCTTGTAATAGATGCAGTGATTTCCACCAAAGGATTTCCCTCCCAAAGAGTTCGCAGACATGAAAGAGAAATCTTTCCTAAACTATAACTTACACAGACTTGGCATTAGCTCTGAAAGCTTTAGATGTGTGGCTCTGGCCTAGAGGGATGAGCTCATAGTAGCCACTCCCTCAAAGGGAAAAGAATTGAAAGCCAGGCTAAAAAAGACCTCTCTGCCCTTGTTGCTCAAGGCAGATGAATCTCTTGATTCCCTCAAATCGCTAGTTTGGTCCATGGCCTTGAACACTGGTTTCAGGAGACGTACATGGCTGTGATCATGGAAGGCTGACGCAGGTAAAGACTCAAGGAGTTGGACAAATTTATTTTGCTTGAGGAGACTATCAGATTTTTTTGATTTTTCTCCAAAGGCAGCCCACACTTAAAAATAAGAAGGGAGGTAACTTAAAGGGGAGCTTCAGATGGCAGAGAGAGGAAATCTTACAAGACGACTGTCAGAACAAACATTCTGTCGCCACAAGAACTCTTCATGCCAGTTCAGCCTGTTGAGAAGTGCCTGACTCTCAAGACCGAACCACGCAGTGAGTGCACTTGTGAATTTTGTAACCCGACAGAGACATGGTTAACTTAACCAATTGTAAATTACACAGTTCAGTCTGTGTCCACCTGGTACCTTATCTGCCATCACCACTGTGTTTTTGTATCTACATCTACCAGGCTTCCATTATGTTCTTAGGATTGCATCCAGGCCACTACCCCATAGTGCCTCAGTAAAGTACTAGTAGAAGTGGTAGATGTGGTTAAATGGCAGTAGACAAAGTACAACAGTCTGGACAGTGGTGTGAGAGTTACGTCCAGCAACGCAAATTACAAGCAATTGAAGCCCATTTGTGGTTTCTGGGTGACAAAGCGCTCTGGGATTACTTATATGAGTTTGATAGAATCCTCAGAGGTCAGGCACACAGTGGCAAATTTACTGCACAGGAAGGTGCATTGTGTGCTGTTTTCACTGCACAGTTAGGTGTGTGTGTGTGCAGGGGGAGGAGTATATTTACCATTTGTTCTCTATATAAATATATATATATAACCATCTGTATGCACAAAAAGGTTAAATTACCCTCTGTCTGTAAAGGGTATTTTCATTAAAATGGCAGTTGCCAGCGTTCACATAGCTGTCCAGTTCATATAAGTGGAGACTTCAAAACTTTTGTAGTATTGTTAAAATATGTGCTTATAACTTATTTGTTTAACTTATATGCTCTAATTATGTGGGTTTTTTTCTGTAGTCATCTAAGAAAATCCTATAAATTACTGCAATTTTCCTTTAAAGAAATGAGCACAGTGGGAAAGGTCTCAGCCTAAACAAATGCAGACGAGCTACAGAGTACAGTCACCAATCTCCCAGAACCTGAACAGGGTAATCTAGAAAATACAGGTTGAGAAGAGTCTGTATGTATGATAGAGCAAGACTATGTTAAGCTTAACAGCTGCACAAGTATTAAGTACTGTGTGGACACACTCTTACCATGAAGCTCCAAAGCATTACATTACATTTTTAGAGGTAGTATTCAAAGCAGAGTAGAACTGGCTTCCAGCACCTCATGTTAAAGGCAGAGACTGCCTTTATTAATATGAAAATCATCAGCCTTTTGGTGGTAGGGCTCGTGATGCTATGCTAATGCATGAGGACAAATTGATAGGAACTAAACAAGGATATAATCCCAGAAAGGAGCCCATTTGGACTGCCCTAGCCTCTGTGGCATCTGCCCTGTGTGGATTTGATTAGTTGACAGAGCGCCATCTGCTCAGGATGCCTGGGGCCATGAGTGCACACAAAAACTGACATGACTGCTGGTGGCATATGGCAGTTAGGAAAGATGAGAAAGTGCTGTGGATGGTGGTGGTGGTTTTGCGTTCATGAACGATGTATCTGGTAAAATGAATTATTGCAACCTCTGTTGAAGTTATGTTTATTACAAAGGTGTGTTCTTGAAAATAAAACTTAACGATTTATTTTGATCATCTCTAGCATATCTCCTTTGAGCAGAGAGGTGTTTACTGTGGGAAGCTTTCCAGTTGATAGTCCATTACAGGAAAAACATTACAGACCCAAATTATTTGATTTGCGTTTAGAGCACAGCAAAGGGCGGATTCTGGACCAAATTCTCCTGTGGAATCACAGAACACATAGGGGCTCCAGTGCAATATTCACTTTCATACTTAATTGGTCTGAGGCTGTTGCAGAATTTCCAGCCTGCGGCACTGAAGTGCTGCAGATCCAGGCCTGCCCAATTTAGGTCAAGCTTGCCGTGGAGTACATGGGACTCTGGGGATAGATCACTAGATACATTTCTCGGTTCTGTTCATTCCCTTTGAAGCATCTGGCACCAGCCACTGTCAGAAGACAGGATACTGTGCTAGATATCTAGATATACTGGGCTAGGCACAGTATGGTCATTTTTATGTTTTTAATTTAAGATCAAGCAGCCCCCACTCATCATTTGACTTATGTTATATTCTTCTGTTTGCTTTTTCTGCAAGATTATATATGTTTTGCATGCCTATTTAATACCAAAATGGTACACGTTACAACACTTTATCATTGACATCAACCTCACTGATGAATTTACCCCAGTATTTGTTGTTCAGACTATTCTGAAGATGAACTCGCTACTTTAATTTCTGGGTTTGAAAATTGGATAAAGTTTGGGAGGCATTTTGCTCCCCTTATCAGCATGGGGCAGTAACCCATTGCACCTGGGTCTTCCTACTCCTGCAGGGATTTGGGAGTCAGCTACCAATTCAGCAGCATTCCCTCCCCCCCCACACACACACACATGGACCCTGCAGAGGGCACTTCAATGTTCTAGGGTCCAGATGTGGAAGGAGCCGGAATGGGCAAGACAGGGGCAGAGCCAGGTTGATATACATTCCCAGATATCTTTTCTATAGGGCTCCACACCTAAAAACCCTTTCCATGAGGATTTGTTAGAATTAAAACTGATGGAGCATCACAGCCTGTGGACGTTATGTCCAAACTTCAAATGCCAAAGAGTCAGTTTCACAATCTTGACTTTCATAGGTTTTGTAAAAGCTAAGATACTATAGAACAGTTTGCTTTGGTTTTTTGCCAGGGCAAATGGGCCTGGCTGCATATTTATGGCAGTGCTCGAGTCACACACAAAAAAGTGCTGGAATTCATGATTTTGACAATAAGAATAACAGTAAATTTTTTTTTTCACACTTGAAAGATGCGCGCTCTCTCTCTCGAGATATATATATATATATACACACCCCACATTCTCCATTGTCTACGCAAATATATCCCAAATATATTGGTTTGTTCCTTGTGCTGTCTCTTCAGGTATCCATTTCTGTGATTTTGTGTCATCTGCTGATGAAAGCCTTGCAAGCCACCTCTTCACATACAGTACTGTGTTGAAAGAATACACAGGAGGTCCAAGCAAGCTAATGAACATCAGTTGTGCAAGCTGAGGTACTTTGAAATAGTTGCTTAAGGGGGTGCAGATATTGTTCAGCATGCTGAACCCTCTTTCTGCATCAGTCAATGTCATGGAAATCATTTAAATAGCAAACACTAGAAGTCTGAGATCACTGAGGACCTCTTTGCCTTCGCGGTAGATGTAGTCTTACAAGCTTTCTTTAATTTCAGATGTAACTTTTCACATAATTTGTTCACTTCTTCTTGCCCTCATACCAGGGAATCTCTGTATCTACTGGCCAGTTACTCATACCTAAGACTTGTATCTGATCGATCGACTCATTGAAGTTGGAGGCATTATGTTGATTATGCCTGCCAGGAAGGATAGAGCAATTTGAGACCACAGTGGCAAGTATCAGTGATCTAAGATTGTTGGCTAAGCTAAAGACGAAAATGTTGCTGGCTGATTGTTTGTGGATGTATGCATTTTTCAATAGTGGTACTGACTTGAAATCCTGTTCAGCAACAGCTTGCTGTGGTTTTGGATATAGATGGGGGAGCTTCTTGTTTCATCTTCCCAATTTCCCAGACAGTTCTATTGACCACTGGATACACTCAAGCTAAAGTAGGTGTTCCGCCACTTTAGTTACCTCCTCTAGACTATCCATCAAAAGTCCCAATTTCAAAACAAACTCTTCAGAGGCCAGTGACCTAGTAAGCCCCTGGAAAGTCTTTTGGGTCTTGGCATCATATGACTGATCTTCAGACACAAATGTGAAATGTGTGTGAAGAGCTGTATAATTTTCCCAGACAGCCACTACCACGCTAAAAGTGGAAGTCACCCAACATACCCTCTGAATTTTTCTGACTTTAAGTTGTACAGCAAATTTGGAGGCACAAGCACTAATTTCCCATTGGTTTTTGAGAGACTGGCTATAAAATGAGTGCACCGAATCCATTACAATTTTGAAGTGATTTATTCATCCAACTTCCTCAATGGTATTCCCAATGCTAAGTTCATTTCTGTGACACAGACAGTACCACTGAATCAGATTGGTAGTTCTTGGCTAAACTAGTCAGCACTCCACTTTATGTCTCAACCATGACACTAGCACCATCACTACATGCACTGATAAAGTTCCTAATCAAATATTCATTGCAGAAACCATGTTTTACTAAACAAGCATTGATTGCCATAACAATCATCCCTGCATCACTTCCTTCTCATTCAAAAAAAAAAAAAACCAGCCTCGGAATGAATAACTGTACGTATATAGAAAATCAACATCAATTTTGAAGCTACAGTAGTCGATTCATCGTTGAATACAGAAATGTTTGCCCCTGAAGTAGTAACTTCATTATAAGGTTCTTTTTCACATTTCCTGTCTGATAAGGTC
Source organism: Mauremys mutica (assembly GCF_020497125.1). Lineage (NCBI taxonomy): Eukaryota > Metazoa > Chordata > Testudines > Geoemydidae > Mauremys > Mauremys mutica. The sequence goes on along the minus strand of NC_059072.1, from coordinate 55,695,756 downwards.
TGCAATTTCATGGGCTGACCACTCAGAATGCAAAATAACATCCATATCTAAACTATTGCTTCATTGCAAATCACCAAAGTCAGGAAGATCATTCAGTGGTGAGACTTTTTTTGCATGTAAGTAAACACCGTGGAATACTCTACCAGTAGATTCATACAGATGTCTTTTTTGTTCACCAATGGCATTCTCTGGAACATTTTTCTTCGCATGAAGTCCAATCCAAGAGGCCGCAGCATGTGTTGCATTTTTCCCATGTAAAAACGTTTTCTTTCTCAGTGATGTGTGCTGTAACCTAGTTATATCACCATAAAATCCAACACTACACCTGCTCCACTCATTTGAAGTCTTACAAACATTCTGTCTTGTGCTTGCGCCTTAGCCTCCAACCTCTTGGCAAACCCAGCAACCAAGTTGCCCACCAGTAAAAACCAGCCACAGCCTTGAAAAAATAGCTGGCCTGCTTTTCACTCCAGTAAGAAGGAAATCCTGCTTTCAGTGGTGATGAGCATTCATGCAGAGCTAAATGCAAATTAAATTTGACATTTTTTTTCTTCTGTTGATTGATTGGAACTCGAACAAGGGGCAGGGTTGGAAATTGGTGAAGGCAGTGAGGCAGTTGCCAAGGCTGCAAGTGCCAGGGTCACAGAAGAGTTGCAGGAGGATGTTTTTGACAATGCTAAACAGAATGGAGATGATGTTGCTACTGAAACATACGAGTTTAAAAACAGTTCACATAAATTTTAGTTCAAAATCTGATGATGAGACTAATCAAATGACATGCAAGATGCTCCCACTAGAGCTACTGTCATATCCCTCCTTTAGGACTATGTAGCCAAGGAAAGATAGCTCTGCAGAAGACAAAAATGGGTGGAATTGACATCACTCAATGAAATGAATCAAATTATATGTAATACCACCCCTGGCACCCCCAAAGTAGTTTCAAACTTTCCACTCCCCGGGGCTTTCCCTCTTGCCTTCTACCTGAACCTCTCTTAGTGGCCAACCACTTTTCATCTTGATACGACAAACCGTTCATGAGAATAAGCTGTTAACAGGAAAGTTTACACAAAAATAAATTTTAAAAAACCTGACCAAAATCCATCAAACTTACCTTTGAATGTCACTTTTCTGTTTCTTGCAAGCAAGAGAAGAATATGACAGAATCCCTGTGTGCTTTTTAATCATTTGTAATGTCGTCTTTACCCACAGAAACAAAACATCAGTTGCTCATGCATGCGTCAGTCAGACTGACAGGTCATCAAGTCATTGACCAGAGCTCCCATGGAGGTGCCAGCCACACATACTACAATGCAGGGGCACCATGTCCATAACAAACCTGCACAGGCAGACCTGTTTCTTTCCACTGTTTGGGGTAGATCAATTCCTACCACAACCGCAGGCCATCTCCTGTTCTCCCTTGAAGCCCTGTTGATCCTAGTCAGGGTCAACTCGCCCATGGGCAGCAAAAGAGGAGGGTGGTTCACTCCTGCCAGGACCCATCAGTCTATAGAGCAGTAAAGAGCTCTCCCTTGCCCACCTTGGTGAAGGGGTGCTAGTGGCACTGACCATAGGGGAGACAGGGACATGGGAGGCACTGGCTGTGGGCTACATTCGCTATTTAATGGGGAGGGCAAGGGAGACACTGACTATGAGGAAGTAGAGACATGGGGGATCCACTGCCTCCTCCATGGCTTCTGCTTCCAGGCCTGTTCCTGACTGTTCAGGTTACTAAGCCACCATCTCACCTCCTGCAGCAGGGAGCTGGGTCTAGGGTGCTCTGAGTGCACCTGCCTGCTGCAAGGTAAAGACAGAGCCAAACTGTGACATCGCACAATTACCCGAAGTACTGGAACACCATTCCTGCTCCCCAAAAAACAGTCCTGGAATGCTGTTCTGGAGTGTTCTGGCACCACTTGAGCACTGATTCATAGGAAGTTATCTTCATGCTCCTAGCTGGCTTGTCTTGAGAAGCAGGGGCACTTGTCTGTTGCTTGAAATATTTGTTGCAAACTAATTTCTGCTATATTCAGAGATTTGGGGAAAAAATCAGCAAAGGCTAATTTACAAAGGTCATTCCAGTTCTTCATTAGCTGCCATATAGAAACTAGATAGCACATCTGAAAAATAGGTTTCTTTTATTAAAATTGGTTAAAATAGGGCAGAGAACTGTGATTTTTTAAAAAAAAAGTTCCTTGAGTTTTCATAAAAATTAAAAATCTATTTTTTTTTAAATTTTGCAGTGTATAAAAGTTTGATCACAACTGGTCAAAAGGGGGCAGTGGGGTTGTATTTTTAAAATCTCATCCATTTTTTTCCTAAGGGCTTTTTAAAATCAGATTTTGAAATTTTTTGACTAGCACTAATATCTATTTATTTCTTTCCAGCAGCATTCATGATGTGCTAGGAGTTCCCAGGCATTCAAGAAGGGATGGTCCCTCCCTGAGGTGCTCACTTTTTAAAGATAGAGAAATAGTCAGAAGTTAGTGAAAAACAAATAATCATTTTATGTACAAATCAACTAGATTCACTGTGAGCATGTCTTTAGGGGATACTTAAATGCAGACAGGATAGTGGCCTTGTGGACTATCTCCAGAGAGGTTGTACCATGCATAGAGTTCCATGTAGGAGTACAAATGAGTGTGTGTAAAGCTGACAAAAAGAACCAGATGAGACTGGGAACTTTGGCAAAGTGGAGACCACTGTGGGAATTGGGGGGAGTGAAGCACAAACACAATGGAAATTGAAAAGTGATGTACACAAGTGTTTTTAAAATTAATGTTATGGCAATACCAATAGGGACTTACAAGGAGACACAAGAGTTTTAGAACATATGTCTTAGGGAAGGTTTGATCTCCACATCCACATTCCACTCTTAAATCGATGATCAGATTTTCAGAGGGGCCGAGCATCAAAGCAATAAGTCAATGGCAGCTGCAGTGCGCAGCATCTTTGAAAAATCAGCCAAGAATGACTCCCCAGAGCATATCCTCTAGGTGTCTATGCTTATTGTTCAAGAGCTTTCTAGCCAACAAATATTTTTCCAGGCATAATGATGCTTCATGAAGCAGACTGAGTGATGCCTCTTGAGTTCATCTCTGTCTTCCTGTCCATTCCTCTTCAGTGGGATTATTACTGCCCGAGGCCTGCTTTAGTTCTTCAAACTGTCTGGATGACAGAGTCCCCTATCTATATGCACTTCATTGCTGATTCCACTTATGCCCAAGGGTTTTCTTCCGTTCATGACTTGCTGTTTGTTCTACCTTCTACAAATTTCCTTCCCAGCTTTCTTGTCCTCTCAAGTACAGCAGTTTTCCAGTCAGATATGTCTATTTTTTTTATTTTGATACAAGTCACCCACAGATCATATGAAAGATATGTCCCATCTTAAAATGTCTTGAAACCACTGCAGCAGTACCCTACCTGCAAGACATTTTCCCTGTTGCATTCTTGTTTTCCAATTTTGTCAATCATTCACATATTTTGACCCAATTGATTTTACACTGAGCTAATTTATCATCCTAAATTAGGACCCAATTTTACAACCCAAGTAGTTTTTATTCATGCAAATCCTATTCACTTTCCATAAACTGCTACTGAATAAGAAGAAATTCAGTTGCCAGGTTTGTCAATTTGTCACCTTTGGTTATCACTACATTTTAAAAAAATGTAGAAAATGTTGTAGGATTAATGTAATGTAATATCTACTATCTGGCTATTTACAAGGGATTTTTTAATAAGGAGAATTCATCTTAAGTTTTGTTCTCATATTGTCAATAATAATAATGAAGAAGGAAAAAGAAAGCCATGGTCCCTTCTGACCTTGGAATTTATGAATCTATGAGTCTATGAGTTTGCTGACAGTTTGCTTCAAAACTTTCCTCAGCCATCTCTGTGTATCTCTCTCCCTGAAATATAACTCTTGCAGCTTCTTGACATAAAATGAACGGACTAAATTGAATTCACTAAGGTGATTAAAACATACACAGTCAGCATTAACTGAATTATAATAAAACTGAGTGATGAATCACAGAAGATAATGCACAATGCATGTTGATGACAGATGCACAGTATTCAGTCTTCTGCTGATGAGAGGGGCCAATGAACTATGTTTCAAATGTCTCGACATACTCCTTTGGAAAATACCCAAGTATGAATTTTCGTACTTGCTTCCAGACAAAATTATGTGTGTTTGTCAATTCCTGTTTATAAAAGATAGATTGTGTTTCTACATTTTGGCATTACGGTTGTGCAGTATATTTTGCTGCTACTATCTTAAAAGGTTTATCAACCTTTTCACTTATTCTCTTCTTTCCCTGCCCTTTTTTCTCCTAACTCGAGAATTTAAGAGTAAAATACATACTCCTTTCAGGCTAAGACCTGGCAGGTAAACTAAGGTGTGCGTGTGTGTGCTTGTGTGTGCATGCACACATACATGACTGGGATTTTGAGTTATGTCAGAGACGATTTCAAGGGTACTATTTAGGTTAACACAGCTCAGCATATATTTTCTTTTTAATGCATTTTAAATACACATTAGCGGATGGTCCATTCTACGGTGGGCTATAATAAAAATAACCATAGACTTGTTGTGCTTATTCTGCATTTCAAGTTGGATTTTTATAGTTCAATACTCAGACTGTTCCAAAGGGTTCGTGTTTTCTTCCAGTATCTTTCCAACACATGAGTGCTGATTTAAGAATTGTTGGTCTCAGTTCATACTTACTGCAAGTAGATTAATCTCTGCTTCAGCCAAAAGAAAGAAAACTGTATGAAGGATTCAAGAGAGAACCCCATTTGTTAGACATTATCATCTACATCTCATCTATGGTCTTGCTAAAGAAACTTGTGTTCAGGAGAGTTATATGAAGTAAACAAACCACCTTTCAGGTAAGAGGTCCACATGGTTATGCTAGTTGGTCTCCCAAACCATTGTTCTCATTTAGGTTGAATTCCCCTCTCAGTATGATTTCATCAGTACAAATGAGAAGAAAATGTGTCTCAGTGGATCTTTGATTAGTGTCACCAAAGAACGGTATCAATAGGAAAAGAAATCAGTAGACTAATACGTTTATTATTTAGATTTAAATCAAAGAGACTTAAAATAAGAGCTAACTGCTGCTGGGCATCTTTATTTACTGTAATCCCCTAGAAATTGTACATCAATTACTTCTACTGCATTTTCATCCTCATTTGGTCTCTGTGTTAGTGGAATGTGCAGTGACTGAGAAGGTGAAATTCAAGCTCCCGACTTTGGTCCAGGGTGTGGGTACAGCTGCTATACAGATCTGTGGCCTGGAATAGAGGCCAGAGCCTTTCCATGGCAGTTACAAGGAATATTTGGTTGACTGGATCCATGTAAACATAGATCTGTAATCCTGTCCCTTGCCCATCCTCAAACCACTCCCTATGTTGAGGCCTTCTGCACTGGCTTAGGCAGGGTAGTTCTCAGATCTTTTCTTTGGCATGTAGGGCATGTAGGCTCAGCCAACAGATCCCCTCCACATCCACTATGTCAGGCATAAATGTTACAGAGTGCTTTGTGCCAGCCACCTGCACCACAGATTGATTTCACCCAGAATGAGTAGTAGAACCAGGCAATTCGCCCCTTCCCAAAGCTAGACTGGACTTTGGAAAGTCTTGGTTTTCTGAGTATTTGCTGTTTTCGTCTTTGTCACTTTCACCTCAGAGAGCTGGTAAGGATATGAAGTCCTTCACCTGTAGGTCTCTGCTATGAATTTGTCCCTGGCTGACAGTGACTGATCGTTGGCTGTTTACTGCTGACGAATGTTCAATAGCCTATGTGAGAGTCAGTGGTTTCAGTCCGGTTCCTTGTGACAGGTGTCCACATAACAAAAATAACATATATGGTACTAGCTGGCAAGCTTCTTGGTTTTTCATCTGATATTGCCAAAGACTGAATACGTGTGGAAACAGGATTACCCTCTGTGATGCTGACTGAACACTGAACACTGACACATACATAACTGGAATGTGATTGTGGAGATCAAACCTTTACTAAGATAAATGTGTTTAGTACAGTGGTTCTCAGCTTGTGTGCTGCTTGCGGAACAAACAACACACAGCTGCGGCCCATGTGACATCCTCAGGGCCATAAAGGAAGTATATATATTATGTGGGCTACATCCACACAACACATAGAGAACTGCATATGGGCCCACAATGGTAAATAGGCTGAGAACCACTCATTTAGTGTTTAGACTTTATTGAAGGCTTGAGAGTTGCTGCATGCATTAATCTCACTTATAACATCTGTGATGGGGCAAGGCCAGATGGCTACAGTAAAGTAGTGAGGAACAGGTATGTTAACCCCAGGCTAAACAAATCCCTAGTACCATGGTAACCAAATGGCAGTTGCTCCAGGTTAATCAAGACACCTGGGGCCAATTAAGATCTTTCTAGAAGGCAGTAGAGGTAGCTACATTGATTGGGACACCTGAAGCCAATCAAGGGCTGGCTGGAACTAGTTAAAAGCCTCCCAGTTAGTCAGTGAGATTGGTGTGAGGAGCTGGGAGCAAGAGGCGCAAGGAGCTGTGAGTGAGTGCTGCTGGAGGATTGAGGAGTACTAGCATTATCAGATACCAGGAGGAAGGTCCTGTGGTGAGGATAAAGAAGGTGTTTTGAGGAGGCCATGGGGAAGTAGTCCAGGGAGTTGTAGCTGTCATGCAGCTGTTACAGGAGGCACTATAGACAGCTGCAATCCACAGGGCCCTGGGCTGGAACCCAGAGTAGAGGGCGGGACCGGGTTCCCCCCAAACCTCCCAACTCCTGATCAGACACAGGAGGAGTTGACCCAGACTGTGGGTTCCACCAGAGGGGAAGATCTCTGAGGTGAGCAAATTCGCCAATAAGCGCAGGACCCACCAAGGTAGAGGAGGAACTTTGTCACACATCTGTATCCCATATTGTAAGTTAATATTTGAGTGCTTGTATTGTAAGCCCCTGTGACTGTGTAAAACATGAGACAGGAGAGGGACATGAACTAGAGTGAAGTGCCAATCTGCAGCAGAAGGTGTTATGTCCTGTCCAACAGGAAAGGTCCATTGACATCAAACAGGCTATTTTCAGACATTAAATAGGACAAAAGACTTTGTTGCTCTGCTCTTTGCCCCCCCCCCTCCGCCCCCTATGTAGATGAGTCATACAAGTGGATTCCTCCCATCAGCTGAGTTTGCAGCTCAGAGCACATTGCAGGAGAGAGATAAAAACCCCACACAGAAGGAACTGATTATCTCTATACTTCTTGGACTCTGGAGGGCAAGGTTTTCTAGGCACAAGAGGTCCCCAGCGGCTTAGCCTGGTTTAGCCCTGAAGGATATGTAGCCCAAGGTAGGGTTGCCAACATTCTAATTGCACAAAACCGAACACCCTTGCCCCACCCCCTTCCCTACCCATTCCCCACTGTCCCACACATGCCCTGCCCCTTCTCCAAGGCCCCGCTCCCACTCACTCCATCCCACCTCGCTCTGTCGCTTACTCTCCCCCACCCGCACTCACTTGCTCATTTTCACTGGGTTGGGACAGGGGGCTGGGTGCAGGACGGGGTGAGAGCTCTGGCTGGGGGTGCGGGCTGTGGGGTGGGGCCAGGAATGAGGGGTTTGGGGTGCAGACGTGGCTCTGGGCTAGGGCCAGGAGGTTCAGAGTGTGGGAGGGGGCTCAGGCAGGGTGTGGGAGGGGGTATGAGCTCTGGGTTGGAGGTGCAGGCTCCAGGGGAGGCAGAAATGAGGGGTTAAGGGTATGGGAGGGGGCTCTGGCTGAGGCAGGGGGTTGGCTGCAGAGGGGAGATGGGGGCTCCATCTGGGAGTGCGGGCGCTGGGGATAAAGGGCTTGGGGTGCAGGAGAGGGCTCTGGGCTGGGGCTGAGAGGTTCAGAGTGCAGGAGGGGGTTCTGAGCTGGGGCAGGGGTTTGGGGTGCAGGAAAGGGTGAGGGCTCCAGGCAGCATTTACCTTGGTGGGCTCCCTGGAAACAGCGATGTGCCTCTGGCTTCTGGGTGGATGCACAGCCAGGCAGATCTGCACACTGCCTCCACCCACAGGCCCCACCTCCGTAGCTCCCATTGGCTGTGATTCCCAGCCAATAGGAGCTGCGGATCCAGCACTCAGGGCAGGGACAGCACATGAAGCCCCCCTGGCTGCACCTCTGCCTAGGAACTGCAGGGGCATGTAACTCTGCCAGTGTAGACATACCCAAAGTTTCCTATAGATAGACCCCCTGCACAGATACAAAATTTGTATCTGCATCCAATCCACAAAAATGATCTGTGGATATAAAGAGGATAGCTGTGGATTTGCAGGACTGTACCTACAGACACCCTGAAGACCTCTGCTGGGCATAGTCTGCTTGTCACAGGGTAGCTGGCTCCTGAGGGCAGTCACAGTTTCAGCCTACCTGTGACAGAATCTGCTAAAGAGAATGAGCCAGCTATTGAGGGATAATTGATTGCCTAAGTAGCTGGGCAGTAGTTAATTAATTAAGGAACAGCTGGGTTCAGGCAGGAGAGAATACAAGAGGAAGCACCTGGGCAGCCTAGCCAGCAGCTCTTCACTCTACTCTGGCCCCTACATAAGTGAGATGTTTGAGGATGCATAGATGCTGCTGACCCCAGTGAGCTGTTCAGTGTTTGTATTTATTTATTTAACAAGCCCCTTTAACAATGGGGCTGTGCAATTTATTTATTTAGTTTGAAAGGTGCAAGAAATAAAATTATTCAGTGTGTCATATGGAGGTGGGTTCTGCCTGTGGAGCCCCTATTCACACCCCTGTCCTGCCCAAGGCCCCTATTCACACACCAGTCCTGCCCAAGGCTCCTCAGTCCACAAGACTGTCCCCATGATCTGGTTCCATTACATTTATAGCCTCCTGGATTGAAGGCGGTGAGGTGGAAGAGGGTAGAATTTAGCCTAAAAGAAAAGAATGGAAGGTAGAATAAAGGGGCGGGGGAGGGAAGTAGAAAGGGCAGATTGTGGGGAAGACATGTATTTCATAGACCTTTTGCATTTTTTCCCTAACAGTCAATGTGTAATTCCAACTTTTCCCCAGACAGGGATGTGCAAGTCTTTCCCCACAAACTGCTGTATAATCTAGATTAGCAATCTTCTAGATAGAGCAGATAGCCACAACATGGTGATTTTGTCAAGCCACTCTGAGTAACCAACAGAGAGCTCCTGGGCTCTGGTGATCTTTCATGGGGTTCTGCTAAGATAGCTCCCATAGTTTCTGTATTCCTAAAATATAAGTACTGCTCAGCTGACTTCTTGAGAGCCATCCCAGCATCCTTGATTCCTTGTGGTCTATTAGTAGAAAGGATTTTCCTGTCAAATGCTGAATTTGTTTCAGAATCATCCTGCTCATAAGTAAATAAGATTTGTTTGGGGCACTAAACAAATGTTCTGGACAATACGGATACATTTAGTGCGTATGGAGGGACCAACTGGAATTCTACAAACTAAGGAGTGTTATTCACTCCAGGGAGCGGATGAAGGGCAATGATGCTCCCCTACCCACTTCTTCTATTCCATACATAATATATGTTACTTATGACAACATAGCAGAGGGAAAAAAAGATCTGAATATCCACTTCTAAGAGATGGATGCCCTGGAGCTAGAGAATCACAAAGTAACTCCCACGGGAGAAGAAGAATGGGATTAACGAGGAGAGTAATTTTTGATTGTTTTATAATGACCTCTGGTATGATTTTCTTGGTCAGAGGGTAAAAAAAAAAGAGCTGTTTGCTGTGCTTAGGGAATGTGTAGAATACACTTCATGCTAACAGGCAAGCGGAAAATGAATGACGTAGAAAGTGATAGGATGATTATGGAATGAGTGTTTGTGTGAGTTTCTCCACATGTTTTAGTGATGATTTGAAGACCAAGTCTGAGTTTGCAGGGATGTGGATTGATTTTTTTTTATTTGCATAGTTCCCAAAGTGTAAAAGCCACTTTATAGACTAAACAAAAAGACTTGATCCCTGCCCTGAAGAGTTTACAAGTTAGAGACATAACAAGCAAATGCAAAACACCCTCCACTTCTTTTGGCTAACAGGAATCAAGGCTGTGGGCACAAGAGCAAGACCATGGCTGAGCTATGACAATTTACACCAGCTGAGGATCTAGCCCCACATGTTTGCACTAGATCAGGGATCGGCAACCTTTGGCACACGGCCCGCCAGGCCGATCGTGGCTCCCACTGGCCACAGTTCGCCGCTCCAGGCCAATGGCGGTGGGAAATGGTGTGGGACGGGGAATGTGCTGGCCACCACTTCCTGCCACTCCCATTGGCCCTGGAGCGGTGAACTGCAGCCAGTGGGAGCCGCAATTGGCCAAACCTGCGGACGCAGCAAGTAAACAAACCGGCCTGGCCCAGCCCGGCCGCGTGCCAAAGGTTGCCGATCCCTGCACTAGATGATCAAAGATAGACCTTTTATGGGATTTTGCTTATTGATTTAAAAAAACCCAACAATTATTACCCTGAACTGCCCAAAAGTGAGCTTGGTGTTTCATAAACACATGCCCCAAAGCATTTACAGTCTAAATAAGACAAGATGCACCAAGGAAGGGTCACAAACAATTGGAGATGGCTTGGGAAATAGTAGGAAGGGAAGGGCACAATAATAAGTTTGTGGTTGCTCAGGTTAGGTAAATCCATATATTGACAGACTTGGGGGCAAAGGCAAAATGTTGGTCAGGTGACACACAAAGCATTGGAATAAACAGCTCACTTTACACCAGGGTTCAGCTGTTTCTCCTCAGGTAGCTTCTTCTTTGTAGGGTTCTATTGTTGTTGTTGTTGCTGCTTCCTCTCAGCTAGCTTCTTCGTAGGTGTCTTGCACCTTCTGCTCTCCTTCAAAGTCCCAACCCCACTCCCGTTTCAGCCTGTCGGCTGTCGCCTTTATATTCTGGTTGGTCTCCCAGGCTCAGCCAATCAACTTCCATCTTTCTGCTGGCTCTGCCCCTAATCCTGCCCAGTCACGTGTACCTACACATGCCTGGTAGCTCCTCCCAGTCACATACACCTCTATGGGGCTGTCAGTTGTCAAAGTTAGGGCTTTTTGCTGAGTCACTCCCTACAGGAAATGGAATCTAGCATTACATCACAGGAAATAAAATTATTACATCACAGGAAAATGGAATTACTACATCACCCTATCTTTCTCAGAGATGGACTCTTCCATTACATCATCCCTATGTCCGCCATTTTTGTCAGCCATGTTGGATTGTCTAACTATAAATTATTATTGTTATTTAATCAAAGCTTTAATTTTAAACTAATTACTGTTTTATGCACTCCAAAGTGTCCTGATACTATCACCGCTCTTTAACTGTCCAATGGAGACAGTTATAATTTTTCCGATTTTTAAACCCCTTCCAAGGTTTTTCTGCAAGCCTTTATTTAAGGTGCTGTAAGATATTTCAGACAGCTAAAGGCAAATTCTCTCATTATAAAGGGTATCATGAGGTATTTGAAGTTCCCATAATGGGAACAGACCCCCGTGTTCCATTTATTCCCTGACCGGCTACTGACCAGGCTGTAGGCCCCTTGGAGGCCCAGCTTGGTAAAAATCCCTACAGAACGAAGTCCCTCAAAAAGTTCATTGAGTGGCAAAGGGTACCTGTTTCAAATGATGACCATGTTCAGAGCCTGAATGTCCATGCAAGGGCACAAGGAGCCATCTTTCTTAGCCACAAAGAAAATCAGGGCTCCTGCTGGGGATGTGGATGGGTGGATGAATCCCTTTTTCAGGTTCTTTCTAACATACTTTCCTCTCATTCCAGCTCAGGCTCTTAGAGGACGTCAATATGGCCAAATAGGATCTTGGCCCCGGCTAGAGGACTACAAGGCAGTTGTAGCGATGATGCGGGCCAGGAGGGGGGAGTATGTCTGCCCTCCCCTTGTCAAAAATGTCTGCAACGTCCTGGTATTTCACTACCATTGCTTGGATAGCACATGTCTGGGGTTTCATGGAGTTCACCCCCGCAGTTGTGAAGCCCTCGGAAGGGCAGTGCGTCTTTGGGGCTGAACTGTAAATAGCTTCTGATTTGAAGTTCATGGAAGCTGTATTGTTGGCAGAATAATGAGCAGAACCTCGCCAGCCTTCCAGAGAATATATGGGTCAGAAGTAGTAAGTCAGGTGATCCTGAGCATGACTAGAGAATATGGGGAATGCATCAGACTAAACTGCAGGATCTCAGTGTCCCTGCAGGGTGGTGACTTGTAAGGGTGCTGTCTAATGCATAACAGGACCCAAGGAAAGGAGCACCCCATCAATGGATTAGACCAGGCTGGGGACAGCCTTGCGCTGGGTTGGAATTCCATGAGCTGAAGCAAAATCTGAGTCCATAAAACAGCTGGAAGCACCAGAGTCTCTTAGTGTTATCAAACTGATCTCTCACATGGCAGAATGTCGCAGACAAAGCAGAAGTAGAAGGTGCATCAGATGTTGATGGACTGCTGCTAGGGTACTGGTGGACAGGCATGGAGGCCATACGCATACAGTCTTGGGGGAAAATGTCAGCCCAAATGGTTAAAGTTTGGCAACGTTATAAACAACTGAAAATAGGGTTTCATAATAGGAAGTGTCTGGAAATCTTAAGTGTAGGCAACCGACACCAACTCCGCCTATAACTATGAGAAAATCAAAAGAAAAAGTTCACCTTATTAAATATGTTTCATACAAACCCACTGTGCCTCGCCTCTCCCCACTGATGAGATACTGTAATGAACTTGCTGGCTTGTTACTGGGCTCTGTGTTTTAACCCCTAGTTCAACACCTAGCCAGCAGAGAGCTCCATAACCTCCAGAGTACAGGAAATGGGAGCTCAACCAAAGGTCATAGGAGACCTTGCTCAGGTGAGGGCTGGGGACTAGAAGCTGGGTGGAGAGGGATGTTGGAAAGCAAGAAGCCTGAAAGGGGGTCTGGAGGGCCTGAAGCTGGACAGAGACATACCCTGTTGCTGTCAGGGGTCCAGCAGTAGTTGCCAGAGGAGTACACAGGGCTGCAGCATTCAGGCAAGAGGACAATGAAAACAGATCACAATGAGACAAGTTTACTGTTATACATGAGATGGTCGAGTTCAGGATCCTGATACAAGGAAGAAAGGAGAGCAGTAGAACAGAGACCCTGGACTTCAGAAAAGCAGACTTCAACTCCTTCAGGGAACTGATAGGCAAGGTCCCCTGGGAGAATAACATGACGGGGAAAGGAGTCGAGGAAAGCTGGCTGTATTTTAAAGAATCCTTATTGAGGTTGCAGGAACAAACCATCCCAATGTGTAGGAAGAAAAGTAAATATGGCAAGTGACCAGCTTGGCTTAACAGTGAAATCCTTGCTCGTCTTAAACACAAAAAAACAGCTTACAAGAAGTGGAAGATTGGACAAATAACCAGGGAGGAGTATAAAAGTATTGTTCAGGCATGCAGGAGTGAAATTAGGAAGACCAAATCACACTTGGAGTTGCAGCTAGCCGGAGATGTTAGGAGTAACAAAAAGGGTTTCTTCAGGTATGTTAGCAACAAGAAGAAAGTCAAGGAAAGTATGGGCCCCTTGCTGAATGAGGGAGGGAACCTAGTGACAGAGGATGTGGAGAAAGCTAGTGTACTCAATGCTTTTTTTGCCTCTCTCTTCACAGACAAGGTCAGCTCCCAGATAGCTGCACTCTGCAGCACGGTATGGGGAGGAGGTGACCAGCTCTCTGTGGAGAAAGAAGTAGTTCGGGACTATTTAGAAAAGCTGGACGAGGACAAGTCCATAGGGCCGGATGCACTGCATCCGAGGGTGCTAAAGGAGTTGGCCGATGAGATTGCAGAGCCATTGGCCATTATCTTTGAAAAATCATGGCGATCGGGGGAGGTCCCGGATGATTGGAAAAAGCTAATGTAGTGCCCATCTTTAAAAAAGGGAAGAAGGAAGATCCAGGGAACTACAGGCCAGTCAGTCTCACCTCAGTCCCATGGAAAAATCATTGATTCCTCAAGGAATCAATTCTGAACCACTTAAAGGTGGGGAAAGTGATCAGGAACAATCAGCATGGATTCACCAAGGGCAAGTCATGCCTGACTAACCTAATTGCCTTCTATGATGAGATAACCGGCTCTGTGGATGAGGGGAAAGCGGTGGATGTGCTATTTCTGGACTTTAGCAAAGCTTTTGATACAGTCTCCCACAGTATTCTTGCCAGCAAGTTAAAGAAGTCTGGGCTGGATGAATGGACGGTAAAGTGGATAGAAAACTGGCTAGATGGTCGGGCTCAACGGGTAGTGATCAATGGTTCCATGTCTAGTTGGCAGCCGGTATCAAATGGAGTGCCCCAAGGGTCGGTGCAGGGGCCGGTTTTGTTCAATATCTTCATTAACGATCTGGAGGATGGTGTGGACTGCACCCTTAGCAAGTTTGCAGATGACACTAAACTGGGAGGAGTGGTTGATACGCTGGAGGGTAGGGATAGGATACAGAGGGACCTAGACAAATTAGAGGATTGGGCCAAAAGAAATATGATGAGGTTCAACAAGGACAAGTGCAGAGTCCTGCACTTAGGACGGAAGAATCCCATGCACTGCTATAGACTAGGGACCGAATGGCTGGGCAGCAGTTCTGCAGAAAGGGACCTAGGGGTTACAGTGGACGAAAAGTTGAATATGAGTCAACAGTGTGCCCTTGTGTAGCCCAATAATTCTTAATTTCTACTTCACCTCTAAAGCATCTATGCTAAGAAGGGTTTAATTCATAACCAGTTTCTTTATAACTATACTTCCTCTAGCAGAGGTGTGAAATTCACTCTAGTACTATTTGCTGCAAAGTGCATTAGATATCATATCATATCATATCTCTTAAAGAACTGTGATATTTTGTAACTTTGTAATCAAACTGCTTTTAACATTTTACATTTACTTCTTGTTTTATTGGTTTTAAATAAAAGGTCTTGTTTGACTAATTCTGTCTCAGTATAGTTTTTCTGTCACATAACCCAATCTCCTTGTATTAAATTCTGTGAAGCCTGATTCAAGACGAACTTTTATCTTCTGATCACACATATTGGCGAGCCATACCCATATTATTAATACTTATTAATTATTACTAACATTACTAATTAATTAGAAAATTAATTATTACATACAACCAAATTAAGTGGATAAATTCCACTGTCCCTACTAACCCTCCCCAAATCAGGCAACACTTGTTGCCAAGAAGGCTAATGGCATTTTGGGTTGTATAAGTAGGGGCATTTCCAGCAGATCGAGGGACACAATCATTCCCTGCTATTCAACATTGATGAGGCTTCATCTGGAGTACTGTGTCCAGTTTTGGGCCCCACACTACAAGAAGGATGTGGATAAATTGGAGAGAGTCCAGCAGAGGGCAACAAAAATGATTAGGGGGCTGGAGCACATGACTTATGAGGAGAGGCTGAGGGAACTGAGATTGTTTAGCCTGCAGAAGAGAAGAATGAGGGGGGATTTGATAGCTGCTTTCAACTACCTGAAAGGGGGTTCCAAAGAGGATGGATCTAGACTGTTCTCAGTGGTAGAAGATGACAGAACAAGGAGTAATGGTCTCAAGTTGCAGAGGGGGAGGTTTAGGTTGGACATTAGGAAAAACTTTTTCACTAGTAGGGTGGTGAAGCACTGGAATGGGTTACCTAGGGAGGTGGTGGAATCTCCTTCCTTAGAGGTTAAGCTCAGGCTTGACAAAGCCCTGGCTGGGATGATTTAGTTGGGTTTGATCCTGCTTTGAGCAGGGGGTTGGACTAGATGACCTCCTGAGGTCCCTTCCAACCCTGAGATTCTATGATACTCTTCTACTGGGCTGCCTTTAGGGTTGAATTATGAATGGCTGGTTGATCTTTTGCTTGTAAATGTTAAAGAAGTTGTGCCCAAGATTATCTACACCTTTTATTTCTGGCTGCTCTAGAAAGGACTCTGAGGGGGCAGCACTTGGGGCGGGGACAGCATGTGGAGCCCCCTGGCTGTGCATACGCATAGGAGCCAGAGGGGGGACATGCCGCTGCTTCTGGGAGCTGTGTTGAGCGGGGCAAGCCCCCGACCCAGCTCCCCGGCTGGAGCGCTGGAGCAAGGCAAGCCCCAGACCCCATTCCCCAGCGGGAGCTTGAGGGCTGGATTAAAACATCTAACGGGCTAGACGCAGCCTGCGGGCTGTAGTTTGCCCACCCCTGGGCTAAGGCCTTAAAGAGCCTAGTGCTTGGGGCATATACAGCATTTCCTGCCAAGCTCATAGTATATCTAGTGTACTACCAGACATTTATGGGATTTCTGTACCACAACACTCACTGCAAATCCCACAGAGGGGTCAGGTTCAATACCACATCTCCACTTGTGAACCAGTGAGAGTATCACTTCCATGCAGCGTATTTTCTGTACATGGGTGCCATGTTCATGAGACCTTGTCTAGATGTGTCAGCTAATATGTAGGCTAACATGATTTTTAAAATAACCCCTTTTTTTCCTAGTCTAAAGAAAGCCTAAGAGTGAAATTGGCTTAGAATTTGAACAGTAAATTAGAAAAGCATTTCTGTATGGACATTTATATGCTGACAGGGGGAGGAGGTGTGTGATAATAGAGTGTGATGGAAGGAGCAACATTTTGAGGGCTTTTATTCTAAAAAGATGTAATATTTTGCTAATGGGAAACCACCATATTTCTTCTATTCTAAGAATATAAGAAGCTGGAGTTACACATCTTCTAACAATGCTAGTGTCTGAGTCAAGTTTCCACCTAGGAAACTGAAGCTATGTGACATTTTAACCAAGAAATACCAAATTGTTTCCTTATTTGCTGCTTTTCACATAATAGCAGATGATAAACTATGGAAGATGGATGCAGCTTAAAATGTCTTGCTGAATAATTGATCATCATCCCTCCAGGCTACATCAATGGATGAATGGATGTGTCAGTTATGAAGACTCTGTCCCCAGCTAATGCTCTTAATTGGCAAACAATTTATCTGAATTTAAAATAATTTTTTTTTTAAATATCCTGTTTATGCCAAATAGGATTTCATAGTTTGCAAGTCATTTTTTTTCTGATTAACATTTGTTCACCATTTGTTCATTTGTATTATTATGGCTTGATGCCTCTGTAAAAACAATGGATGAAATCCTGGCTACATTGAAGTCAGTGGCAAAACTCCTCCTGACCTTATGGTAGCCAGCAAACCTGTGTTATTTCCAAAATGTAACACTTCTCTCACTTTCTTAATGTGAAGGGAGCTACATGGAATGAACTCAGATGCTCTAGGTAGCGGGCAAACCACCTTTCACCTAATGGAACAATTGGGAGGAATGCCACAAGGGCATTTGGGATGGCTTTGGGTTACAAATCACTCTAGTATTTGAATGCAGGAGTAATTAAATGTTGTTACCCTTACTGTATAAGTAAAGGGAAGCAGAACTATGCTTTAGCATGCCTGGCTAAACTGAACCACACCCAGATAACAAATACCAGTGGAGATGAGCATGGATAGGGACAGGTGTTTCTAGCTGGTGGGATGGATTCTGTCTAAAGAGTCTTAGGACACATCTACACTGGAAAAGTTATAGTGCCGGCAGTTACAGTGCCACTCAGAGAGCACAAAAGGAAAACCGCTGTTGTGTTCACACTGCGTAATAGCGTGTTCACACACGTGTGGCACTTGCAGCGGTGCACTCTGGGCAGCTATCCCACAGAGCACCTCTTTCTCTTTTGCCGCTAAGACTTGCGGGAAGGCAGATGGGGTCATGGGTCATCCTGGGTCCAGTCCTAATGCCCCGTGATGCATTGCTTCGCATCTCAGCAATCCCTGTGCTTCTGTCCACATTTGGCGCCATCTTTCAATGGTTTGTGTACTGCACGCCCTGCCTCTTTCAGGCTGCAGGAATGGATCCCGAACTGCTGACCAGGATGCTGCTCACTCTGACCAACACATCACGAGTGGCAGTGGAGTTATTCCTTAAACTACAAAGTCAAGAGGAGTGTGACGTTGATCTCACCATGCATAGTAGCTATGACACAAGATTGCTTGTGGCATACATGGAGGTGCTGACCACAGTGGAACGCTGCATTTGGCCTCGGGAAACAAGCACTGAGTGGTCGGATCACATCATCATGCATGTCTCGGATGATGAGCAGTGGCTGCAGAACTTTTGCATGAAGAAAGCCACATTCATGGGACTGTGATGAGCTCACCCCAGCCCTGTGGTGCAAGGACACAAGAATGTGAGCTGCCCTGTCACTGGAGAAGTGCTTGGTGATTGCACTGTGGAAGCTGGCTACTCGAGACTGCTACCGTTAGGTCATTAACCAGTTTGGAGTGGGAAAGTCGACTGTTGGAGTCATGTGAATGGAAGTGTGCAGGGCCATTAATCATATCATGCTCCAAAGGACTGTGATTCTGGGCAACGGGCATGACATTGTGGATGGCTTTGCACAAATGGGCTTACCTAATTGCGGAGGGGCGATAGATGGCACACACATTCCAATTCTGGCACCAGACCACCTAGCCACAGAGTACATTAAACACCAGAGGTATTTGTCAGTGGTTCTCCAGGTGCTTGTGGAGCACCGTGGGCGTTACACAGACATTAATGCAGGCTGGTCCAGAAAGGTGCATGACACATGCATCTTTCAGAACACTGGCCTGTTCAAGAAGCTGCAAGTAGGGACTTTCTTCTCGGACCAGAAGACCACCGAAATGCCCATTGTGATCCTGGGAGACCCCGCCTACCTCTTAATTCCATGGCTTATGAAGCCATACACAGGGCAACATGACAGTAGCAAGAAGCAGTTCAACAACAGGCTGAGCAGGTGCAGAATGACTGTTGAGTGTGCATTTGGCTGTTTAAAATCCTACTGGCAATGCCTGTATGGGAAACTGGACATGACCGATGATAATATTCCTATGCTTATATCCGCGTGCTGTACGCTCCATAATATTTGTTAAGGGAAGGGTGAAAGCATCACCCAGGGCTGTACTGCAGAGGCTCAGAGCCTGGAGGCTGAGTTTGAACAGCCAGAGACCAGGGCTATTAGAGGGGCACAGTGTGGGGCCATAAGGATCAGGGATGCCTTGAGGCAGCAATTTGAAGCTGAAAACCACTAATATTTGTTGCTGTACTCGGGACTGCAGTGCTTGTAATGCTAGGAGGTGATTGGTGCACATGATGCAAGAAGGGGCCTTAACATAATTGTATGTTGCTTTGCAGTGCTTTTTGCTTTCACTTGAAATAAAGATTGCTTCAAACAAAATTATTTTATTAAAAGACGACAACAACCAGAGGAGAGAGGAGAATGGGGGAAGGGAAGGTCTCAAGAGAAGGAGGGGTCCCAGGACGGCTATAGATTTGTGTATGTCCAGGGATCATACCCAACCTTCTCCTTTGGAGTGCAATGCAGCGGATGCTGTACTTCAGCAGGGCCACACTGCAGAGGGATGGGTGTTGAGTGCAATGAGTAGTGGGAGTCCACAGTGCTGGACTGTGAGGAGGGAGGAGTGGAATGCTGTGGGTACAGACTGGAGCCTAGAGGTTGATGAGAATGTGTTGGCGGTGTCTGCAGGGGAGCATGGGAAAAAGTTTTGCGACAGTGGCTGCAGGGGAGGATGGGAGCAGAGCTGCTAGGTTTGAAGAGCTAGTATTGCCTTGAGCGTGTCCACTTGGCTCTCCATAATGTTTAAGAGCCGCTCCATGGCTTCTTTCTGGTGTGCCGCATTCTCCTTTCGGTCCCTCTTCTCACTGTCCTGCCACTCCTTCAATTCCTGTTTCTCGGCGGCAGAGTGCATCATAACCTTACAGAGAAAGTCCTCCTTAGTTCTTCTTGGCTGCTTTCTAATTCTGCGTAGCCGTTCTGCTGCCGATAACAAAGAGTGAGCCTGGGCTCCCAAGGTCATCTCTGTGCAGTTTAAATGCAACATTTTACAGAAGCAGTATTGTTTGCAACACAGACAACACTGATTCAGTGATTTAAAACACAGCCAGTACTCACACAACTGTCACTAACTGGCTGACCCCAGGCAAGCACACATGAGCCACAAGATCCCCTAAATGGTGAGTAGCTGCAGGGGCAGGGTAAATCACTCTTCCCGGCCCCTGCTGTACAGTGGGTACGTGGCTCTTGGGGAGACCCAGCACTGTAAGAGGGGCCTGATAATCATTCTTGTCCCAACACTTTCCATAGGAGGTGATCATTATGGAAGATATCTTGCTGCTGAGGGTGAGCAGTGAATCAAGGGAGGGCCTTCTCCAAGACTGTGGCTTCCGCCCTGGCCCTTATGCAGCTCGCCTGTGTGCAGCAATGATCCCTCCATTCCTCCACCACCCCCGTGATGGCAAAGTAGTGCGGGAAAGTTACCATTAATGGGGCAAGAAACAAAGCAGCTCTGCCAAAGAACCTGCGGCAGCAGATTGCCCAGTATCTCCATGAGAGTTTCCTGGAGATCTCTGAGGGAGATTCCTGTTAAGTGAGGGAGTCTATCAACAGCCTGTTCCGCCGCCCAGACTAGGCATGCGGTGGGAGACAAGCCTGCTTTCTGCAACCCTCCTGCCCCCAACAACTTGCTTCAGCAATCCCCAAAGTCAGATCTACTTACCAGGGGCCTCTGCTCCTGTTTGCACTTCGCCAAGATCTGACTGCTGTGACTGGCTAGGCTCCTCCGGGGTAAAAAAGAGCTCCTGACTGCATGCATCTCTGGCCTCCGAGTCATCCTCTGCTCTGGTTCCCCCTCCCCCTCTTCATCCAAGATTTCCTCCTCCTGGCTCAGTCCACTCTCGACTGGCACGCAAGCCAACAATGTATCCACAGGGGCCTTCGCAGTGGAGGTGGGGTCGCCACCGAGTATTGCGTCCAGCTCTTTGTAGAACCGGCAGCTCGTGGACGCAGCACCAGAGTGGTGGTTTGCCTGCCGTGCCTTGTGCCTTGTGCCTTGTGCCTTGTTCTGCAGCTCCTTCACTTTTACCTTACACTGCAATATGTCCTGGTCATGACCCCTTTCTATCATGCATCGTGAAATCCATCTGTAGGTATCATGATTCCTATGGCTGGAGCGCAGCTGGGACTGGACAGCCTCCTCTCCCCAAATGCCAATGAGGTCCAGCAGCTCGGCATTGCTCCAAGCGGCGAATTGCCTGCCGCATGGAGCAGGCATGGCCACCTGGAAAGATGCACTGAGACCACTGCATGCGTCACTGAGCAAACAGGAAGTGGACTTTCAAATTTGCAAAAGAATGTATGGGGTGGGAAGGCCAATTGCAGCGCTGTAATTGCCATGATGTCTACACTGGAACCACAGTGCTGTAGCCCCGCTGCAGAAATCTCTATGCATCTTGTCTGGCTGTTTTTTTGTAGAGCGCTACAACTGTGCAATTTCTGCACACTAAATGGCTTGGCAGTGTGTACACCTCAGGAGTTACAGTGCAGAAAGCTGCTTTACTGCACAGAAACTTGCCAGTGTAGACAAGGCCTTAGACACCTCTCTAGCATTTAAAGACAGAGCTGACTAGACTCAACTGAGAGTTCTTGTTTCAGGTTGGTGATTCCCTGACTTGACATGACCGCTGAGCAGGTCTAGGGACTGAGCCTTAGATCTTGTGTGGGGACAGTGTTGCAGCAAAAGACAACATAGAAACTACAATGGCAGTGAGGTTCCCCGCTATTGGCTGAAATCACTAAATGCTGGGTGATATGGTGGAACATCAGAATGTGATATTGCAAAGAGCTGTGGCAGAGCGGTGGTAGAGAGACAGCAGCCACTTGCAGAGGCAGCAGCAGCAGAGGCATTTCTCAGGGCACCCCAATGAGGGGGCAGCCCTCCGTGAGTGGGGTGCAGCAAAGTGAGAGGAGTGGCATATTAAGGGATATTTGTTTGCAGGGCTGGCCTTACCATGAGGTGAACTGAGGTGGCTGCCTCATATGCCAGACTGTGGGAAGGTGCCACTAGGACCCAGAGTGTAGAAAATTGTGTCTCTGCTGCTGCATATGTATTCTCTCTGCTCCAGATGCACAGAGATGGTGGAGTGCTGTGCTGGAAGAAGGAGGGCACAAGAGACATAACAGGCAGGCAGGAGAAAAGGTGAGAGAGAATAGCAGAAAGCAGCAGAAGCTGCCAGGAGAGAGAGGCAGAGGAGCCTCTTATGTACCTCTCTAGCACCCCTAGGAGCTTGGACTGATTCACACCAGCTCCTCAGGGAGCTTCCAGTTTCCTGCTGCTTCCCTGAACCCACTTGAGGGGAACAGGCAGTCAACTGAAGTAGTAAGAGCCAGTTAGGCCCTTAAGACGCTGATATCTTCCCTCACTCAGGCCCTGCTACCAGCCTGCTTATTTGTCCCCTTCAGCTGAGTGTTGAGAGCCACTATTGCTGGCACAGAACAGCAGTCATAAGTGAAAGAAGAAAACACCCCTCTTGGGCAGCATTCAGAAAAAGAAAGAAAGCAAAGGAAGCTTTTCTATCTAAGCAGGAAGGAGCTTTCCTGAGATACATCGTCACAAATGTTCACAGTGAGGATGTGAATGGTGAGGAGACGCCGGATCTTCCAGTTAGTCAGAGTGCAGGTGACTTGGCAGCTACTGTAGCATCCATATCTCCATCTCAAATGGATGTAACCATGCACATTCCTAGAGAAGAGTGTAGTGGAGATGCAAAAAACAGCTGCTGCTGAGTTTAGTTCCTTAAGTCTAGATGATCCAGGACTGTGGATCCACTTGAGCAGTAGCCTTTTGATGGATTTCCTTGTACTGCATGGGCCACAGCAAGTGAAAAACTTCATGTTCCCCAAAGACAATGAAAATAGAAGTTTCCATCCAACACATTACTGGCATGAAATCCCCAACAGTGACAAAGTGGAAAGGCCATGGCTTATGTACTCAAAAACCCAGAATACTGCATACCGTTTTTGTTGCAAACTCTTGCAGTCTAATATTCCAGCCACATTGGGTTCTACAGGAACAAAGGACTGGATAAATCTGGCTAGAAATCTGGCATGCCATGAGAAGGCAGCAAATCATCAGAGAGCATTCCATAGGTGGAAAGAGCTTGAGATGAGACTAAGGTTAAAGGTCACCATAGATGATCATCATTAACAGAAGATTGTATCAGCGTCTCTTTACTGGCAAAATGTTCTGAAAAGGCTCATTGCCATTGTGAGAATGCTTGCTACCCAAAACCTAGCACTGCGTGGCACTTCAGATCAGCTGTATGTGCCAAACAATGGAAACGTCCTTAAAACTGTGGCGCTGATGGCTGAGTTTGATGCTGTACTCCAGGAGCATCTAAGACGAGTCACCACCCAAGAAATGTACACACGTCACTACCTTGGAAAAACAATTTAAAATGAGATCATACAGTTACTGGCAACAAAAGTCAAACAGAAGGTTGTGGCAGATCTGAAATCAGCAAGATATTACTCTGTTATTTCTGGACTGCACACCTGACATCAGCCATACAGAACAAATGTTTTTAATGGTGTGTTTTGTAACAACAACAGAACCTAGTGAAAATGTCCCTGCAATGGTGACTGTCAGAGAACATTTTCTAGAATTTATTGACATTGATGATACTACAGAAGCTGGTATGACAAATGTGCTTCTTAAAAAGCTGGAAGATACAGGAATTGCGATAGCTGACATGAAAGATCAGGGCTATGATAATGGTGCCAACATGAGAGGAAAGAACAGAGGAGTGCAGACACAGATCCGAGAGTTAAACCTTCAAACTTTTTTTGTCCCATGCAGTTCTCATTCACTCAACTTGGTGGTCAGTGAAGCAGCATCAGCTTCTAGTGAGGCTGATTAATTTTGTAATATAATTCAAAGCATCTATGTATTTTTCTCTGCATCAACTCATGGATGGCAAATTTTGAAGCAACAGCTGGGAGCATCCTCTCTGACACTGAAACCACTGAGTGCTACACGATGGGAAAGTCGAGTGGAGGTGATAAAGCCTATCAAACACCAAATTGGGAAGATAGATGATGCCATAGTTGCCATTATGGAGGATAATGCTATGACAGGAACTGTTCATGGGAGAACAGTGGCAGAGGGAAATGGAATCACCAGAAACATACATAACTTCAAATTTCTGCGTGGCTTAGTGTTGTGGCATGACATACCATTTGAAATAAATGTTGTAAGCAAGAGACTCCAAGTTGTTGACCATAATATATCTGGAGCAATGGAACAACTGGACAAAGCAAAGTCATACCTGCAATCTTACTGGTCAAATGAGGGATTTCAAAACGTTCTGAAGAGTGCACAGAAGTTGGCAGAGGAACTTCATACTGAAGCTGTTTTCCCACCCGTTCAAGAATACAAGAGTCACCAGAGAAGATATTTTGATTACGAGGCACGGGATAATTCCATAAGAGACCCCAAACAACAATTCAAAGTTGAATTCTTTAACCAGGTGCTAGATTGTGCAATACAGTCAGTTGAAGAACGTTTCATGTAGCTCAAGGAACACAGCAGTATAGTTAGGATGTTGTATGATATTCCCAAACTCCTCACTATACCTGAAGAAGACCTACACCAGCAATGCAGGGCACTAGAGACAGTGTTGACACATGATGACATGTGCAATATTGATGCAAGTGATTTAGGTGATGAACTGAAAGCCCTTTCAAGATGCATTTCAGCAGGATCAACTCCAAAGGCTGTTCTGAAATATATGTGCACAAATAAGATGACCACCCTCTTTCCAAATGCTTTTGTTGCTTTGCGCATACTTCTAACACTTCCTGTAACAGTTGCCAGTGGAGAACACAGCTTCTCCAAGCTGAAGTTAATAAAAACACATCTACGCTCCACAATGACACAGGAGAGGCTGGTCGGCCTTGCAACCATCTCAAAAGAGCATGAACTGGCCCTGACTGTGGACCTTCAGGAAGCAGTTCAAATCTTTGCAACCAAGAAGGCACGGAAAGCACCACTTTGATTGTTCAAACAGATAAAAATGCCAGTGTTTACTATGCAGACAAGAAAAGTGACATTTACTGTTCAGGAATTTGAAAGTTAAGTGTTACTTAAAAATTTTTGAACAAGGCATTTTAAGTTGTTAGTTCACCTTTATTAGAGTAGGTAGCAGAGCAGTACCATGAGAGGAGTAGAACAGGAGAAGGCAGAATTGAGACCTTTCAAGGTTTTGGCCCAAGCAAAGGGGCATGGGGGCCTCATTTGAGCTCCCTGCCTCAGGTGCCAAAATGTTGTGGGACGGCCCTGTTTGTTTGTCAGACTTTCACACAGCAAGGTGAGAAAGTGAGGCACAGGATACTGCCCAACAAAACTGTGGGGTGGGTGTTTGCCTATGGTCACATGCTTTTGACTTTTGGTTGTGGTGTTTTCCCAAATTAACCCCTTTTCCCTTTTAATAACAGTTTTTGTTGTACACAAACTCAGTGCATGTGAGCGAGGCAGTATTGCCTCTTAGGGGCGCCCAGAGGTAGTGTTTAGTTTTCCCAGATTACTGAAGGATGGGCTCAAGCAAGTTTGGTTTTGTATAATACTGGCATTTCCTACTGGTAATTTTGAGTGTTTGATTCTACAAGCTAAAATAACTTTTTTTTTCAGTTTAGTTTCTTTGTATCTAAGTTTCTAGTTTATTTTAAAGTAGTAAGGTAAAAGCTGAATGTAATTGAGGAACACAAGTGAGAGAAGGGAGATGGCAATTTTTTACAGCTTGTTACTGCAAAAGCTGAACAGAACTTCAAGTGAGAAAGAAAAGGCAATTCCCTAGTCTGAGGGCATTGCCCCTGATGCATATCAAAGGCTTGCTGCAAGCAATGGAGGTGTGAGAGCTTCTCAAAGAAAAGATCTTTTATAATAGAAAATATTAGGTAACCTAAATACAGGGTTTGCTCTCAGCTCCATTTATTGTAATAAAATAGTGAAGCTATCCATCAGAGGTATTACATTTTGGAGACTTGCTTTATTCTGATAAATCAATACAGTACTGTCAAACCATCTTCCTTTTCATACCCCACCATCTTTATTATCTCTCCTAGTTTTCAGTTTTATTTAACTTTGGCCCCTATCTTGCAAGGAGGTTTCAAGCAAGGAGACCTCTGTACCCATACAGAGCTCCTTGCAAGATTAGGGCCTTAGAATATAATCTTCCTGTGGCAGGGATCGTATAATATGTCTATACAACACCATTTACATGTGTGGTGTGGAAAAAATAATCTACAAAAATCATGTTTCTCTGTATACAGAGGCGGATTATGGTTTTGTGGGGCCCTGGGCCAGAGCAAGTAGGATCCCTCCCCACCCCTTCTGCCTGCAGTACCCCTCCTCCAACCCCTCTCTCTTTGGTGCTCCTGCTGGGGAAATGGGGTCGGGGTCCAGGGGCTTGCCCCACTCCGCCCATCTGGTATTCTGGCTGGGGAGTGGGGCAAGCTGCCACACCCCGACCCCACTCCCCAGCAGGAGCTCTGGGCGTGCAGGTGGAGTGGGGCAAGCCCCAACCCCGCTTCCTGACAGGAGCACTGGGCGATTGGAGTGGGTCAAGGGGGCGGGGGAGGTCATTTTGCTGTGGGCCTTCCAATTGGCCGGGGCCCTTGGGCATGGGCCCTGTTGGCCAAGTGACTAATCCACCATTGCTTGTATATTACCTGTATGAAGATTTGTAATAGTTCTTGGCCATAGGTTAGACTCATGACTTTTTTGACAATCCAGGGGAAATTACTTTTAAAATGATATACAGCTCAACTTTCAACTCCTGGTAGCCTAGCAGGGCTTCACATCCAATTTCCCTCAGGATGTTTGAGTTAT
Source organism: Mauremys mutica (assembly GCF_020497125.1). Taxonomy (NCBI): domain Eukaryota; kingdom Metazoa; phylum Chordata; order Testudines; family Geoemydidae; genus Mauremys; species Mauremys mutica. The sequence continues at coordinate 55,668,996 of NC_059072.1, read as the reverse complement.
ATTTTTAAATAATAGATTTGTTATGTACATAATGGAGCTATCAGCTCTTTCTTAGTCTCTTTTAGCTCTTCTGAAACATCCCCATCCCAAAGAATTTGCCTGAGTGAAAGTACATGGAAATAAAACACAAGAAATAAAATTTCTAAAAGGAAGTTACAGAATCCACATAAGAGACTGTACAATTTATCACTTCCCCCACAAATGTAACAAAAAAGACTGATTATTACTGCTGTCAGAGAATGTCTAAGGTGGAAAATACTTTATACTACTAAACCTCCTACTTCATCAGTTATGTATTTCAGAAGAGCAGACTGAAGTACTGTTGTTTTTCTCGTTAGCTTTACATAAAATCAATGTGAAAGAACAGTGATATTTTTAAGAAGCTGTCAGTGGTTTATCTTCACAGCTGGCACCTATTAATACTGTGGCTATTTTTTTGCAACCCCAAATAGGCTCTACAGTTAACACTAACCCATTAGGAAAGACCACAAAATGCTAAAATTGCATCAGAATGCTTTCTAAGGTAATAAATCATTCTTAATGTTGTATTTCCATCCATTAACACAGGTTTCTAACCAGGAAAGTTGCAAATGTATTTATTTTTAATGCAACTTAATCCATATCTAGTTTAACATTACTGACAAAAATTACTATTTTTCTATTATTCATACACCCATGAGTTTTTGTGGGAACTAATCAAGTTGACATTTCACTTGCTTTCTAGCGACCTTCCGGTAGTATCACAGCATCCTTCCCAGCCTCTTCAGCCTCTACCAATTGACAAAATTACTCTAGATTCAACAGTGCAACAATAAATTACAAATTGTCCTCTAACTTATTTTTGCACTCCCACAGAAGGCTCCTTCTCTGCAGTAGCTCTCAGAAAAGCGGAGATTCCATCTGTCCCCTTTCTTACCCAAGCAAGGGAAGGGGGCAGGGGAACCATCAAACCAACAACCATCAAACCAACAACCAAAATTTAAGTACTAAAGTTGGCATTCACTTTAACCTCTGCAAATCCAGAGTAACTCCATTGACCTCAACACAGTTACTCTGGATTTATAGTGATGAAACTGCCTGCCGAATTTGGCCAAAAATTGTACTCAAAATAGAAGTTAGACTACAGTATTGTGAACACAGTCTGGAAGCAGGTTGAAATGAGGAAGGAATTAGGTCTGGGGGCATATTCACTTCTAGTGTAAGCTGCTGAAGCTCCTTTGGATTGAAGGCTATGAAAGCTGCTCTAATTTACCCCATATGCCAAGGGTCACAAGGGTCTAAGGCATCTGGGAATCACTGGTGTACATGAAAACCCAGCCACATTTATTTCCTCCTGGCAGCACTCCGTGTTCCAGCCTTTGGGGGTGGAGGTCTTAGTGCAAGAGTTACCAGAGAATTTCCTCATGTTGGGGTGATCTTCCCATGTTTGGCTACTCTTACTTCCTGCGCAGAGTGACACTAGCACAGCTGGGAGGCGTGGCCTTCAAGTAGCTTTACAATCTGATCTCTTTTACAACTGTTTTTTTCTATCTCCGTAAGAGGACTCATAGGATGTACTCACCATGGCACTGAGATTTCTGTTGCTATTTTCTCCGAGAAATGTAAAGGCCCATGGTCATCTTATCAAATCATTTGCACCCATTTTGCAATAGAGTAACTAAACTGCCTTCATTTGAGTTAATTGATTTAAATCATTGTGAGATCAGAATCAAGCCCAGTATTTCAGAGAGAAGAGGCCAGAGTTCATACACAAAAACTTGGGAGCACTCACATTTGCCTGCACAAATTGGTTAATTTCATTTGCAACACTTATTTCAAAACAAACAACAGATTTGTAGAGACAAATACAGATACATGTATATCGTTGCCTTGCCTATATTGTTTCATTGCTACTTAAATGTATTTGCTGATAGCAAGTAGCACTATGTTCTTTGGTACACCTCTGACCCGATATAACATGACCCGATATAACACGAATTCGGATATAACGCGGTAAAGCAGTGCTCTGGGGGGGGCGGGGCTGCGTGCTCCGATGGATTAAAGCAAGTTTGATATAACGTGGTTTCACCTATAACACAGTAAGATTTTTTGGCTCCTGAGGACAGCATTATATCAGGCAGACGTGTACTTTGTAGATCTCCCAAGACAGACTATGCTAAGTTACTTTATATACAGCAGCTCTTGACTTTTGGAAGGTTTCTAACATCAGAACATGACCTCCCTTCCTTGTCAATTGAAAATTAAATAAAACAGCAAACAATAAGGGAGAATTGTCAAGCAGCCTAACCTATGGAACTGACAGTCTCCTTTTTTTAACTCCCTGGCTTTTCCACTGCTCTGGTACAGTTGAAGCATGTTCACGTTACCATAAGGTGTCCCTGCTGTTTCTTTTCTCTTTATGTAAGAAACATTAGATTTGCAGCCCTGCCAATCTCTGATAACAATGAAAATAGAAATTTCAAGGTTACTTCTGAATTTGGGGGGTTTGTATGTTTGGGCCATTTATCAGCACATCCAAGACGCTGATTGGACTGACCAGTAATAGCTCTTCCAAGATCCTCATTGAGGCTATTGAATTGAAATGGCTGCGTGCTGTGAGAGATTGTTTTGACCATGCTTAGTTCTCCAATCTGTTCTAAAACTCGGAATATAGATAATGCTGTCATTTCATGTGGTTATTGCGTCATATTTACAGACTGGGTGTATCGTAAGGAACAAGTGCTTATAATACGCAGCTGTATAATGCGTGTATCATTATAGATGTATGCAGTGTAGTTGTAACCGTGTCAGTCGTAGGACATTATAGAGGTGTCAGTCACAGACTGATCTGAATTTTACACTTAAAGCAAGGATTCAAGCTCTTTGTTATGGATGAGGAATACAGCACATACTCTCTGAGTACAGAACGTATTTGTGACAATTTACAATTAAATCTTTTAATTAGTTTATAAGTTACATTTAAATTTTTAATGGGTCCAACTAGAAATGTATCACTTCTCAGACCTTTTTTGTTCTGAATGATCTCAATAATGGAAAAACACTGACCGTTCAAACTTTCCATAGAGTTAAAACTCTTGAAATCTTGTGTGTAGGCTACATATGAAGAAATTAGGTAATAACTGAGTTAGCTTATTCATGATTTTTTGTAAAATTGTTATGATTTATAGGTAATAAACAGAGCCAGGTCAATAGTTCAGGTAATTCTTAAGTGCCATTGTGACACCAGATGTAACTTCACTAACCGTCACGCTTCCTCTCCAGTTAATTTGCATGCTTTAGTTTTATTGGAAAAAATGAATCAGTGACATGAGGGGACTGTACATATGTTAATAATTCTCATTGACAGATTACTTGGCCCACAATTGTCACTGGATTGGTCCCATATGTGTCTGCTCTCAAAAAATTCCAGAGCTGCGTGCAACTAAATTAAGGGCCAGATTCATGAGTTCTCTATGGCTGCTTTGTGCTTCTCCAGTGATGCAAAGTGGCTGTAAACCTGACCTCACTGGCCAGTGTGCGCTGGCTGCTTTCCAGTGTGGCACAAAGCAGCCAGAGCATACTGGTGAATGTATCTTGAAAAGTTAAAATGTAAAAAAATATCATCTAAGGATGATACTACATATCTTCAACTCATGAGCAATGTCATGGTAGCATTCTGTTTGGGTTTCTTGTGCCATGTTCACATATAACATTTAAAATACTTTTTTAAAATAAAAGAAATTCTCAGACAAAATCTGCTTTAAATTGGAATTAAGATTGAGAGTACATTTCAGTAATTAAATTAAGTATGAATGATGTAATTATCCCCCAAACAAGCATTACAAACCCCAAACATTCAGAGTTAAAGTTAAAATTAAGTTAAACCTAACCATGCTACAGTACAGAAATGTACAATTGAGGCGCTCAAATGATCTTAATTGTGCTCAGTAACGACACCATGCAATAACTATCCAATTATGTTTAATGCATCTAAGAGTTTGTGGTCCCAGATTACATTAAACTGGTTTTTATGGATAGTTTTCTGTTTTCCTCATAGCATTACTAGAGTGTTAAGATTGTCTAAGTGCCTTAATTGTGCATTTCCAAACTTTAACATGTTTGTATTTCTTTTAAGTTTAACCTTAACTCTGAATTTCTTGGGTTTATAATGCTTGTTTTGTGGATAATTACATCATTCTAATGTTTTTTACTCCTAAATTACAGAAACCTACTCTCAACTGTAACTCTACCTAACACACACTTTTTTGGGGTCTATTATCCCTATATACACACACACACTATATATATGTGTGTGTGTGTGTGTATATAGGGATAATATAAAGGTGCAAAGTTATTTGAAAATCAGGACAGTTATGTATGTGCCTATATCTGGATTTAGACACCTCACTTTTGGCACCAAAGTTTGATAATCTTCACCTCAGACATGGATCCCCAGTCTCAAAGTCCTAGAATCTTTTGAAAGGACATGACTTGAATCCTATCTCAGTTAGTATTGCTAGTTGTCTTAAAAACCACATATCTCTCTTTTTCACAGTGGATCAAATCTGCCACTGATTAACTGAATGCCCAATGTTAGATGAACAATACAGTATTCAAGGGACCAAAAAGGGAACAGATATTCAAACATTTACATCTGATGTATTTTAACTCTGACATTTGGAGTCTCAGTTTAGAACTGTATTGATTTATACGGTGCATTGTCTGGTTTGTTTCTGAAGTCTTCTATACTTTTGTCAATGGACAACAAAATATTTTCACCTCTCCTAAAGTGATATAAATCTGTTGCAAGGCTAGTCATAGAGAGAAAAATTCTATTCTGTTTGAGGAGCATTAGCCTTTTTCCTTAGTGTTGATGAAAGCAGGCAATTTACTGTCAATTACAGGCTGTTTAGTTTATAGAACCATATATTCAGACCTGGAATTAGCCATACATATGAACATAATCTGACTGAAGACTGCTATTTGTCCATGGCTTGTCCTAGTCCAGTCAAATAAAAATTCCCATTGGTTGGTCCTTTGCCAGCATGGTAAATTGTACTTCAAATTATGTCTTGTTACTCTTTGAAGCTTTTTCATCCTTTGATTGCTACAGTGTCTAAAATTAACACTGGAAGAATGATAGTTACTGTGGTATACAAAGGATTCTATAGCTTCAAAGATTATAGATTAAGTACACTTGCTTTTGAAGATTAGTCTATCAATAATCCCAGTATTAATGAAAATAATACCTTACAACCCTGTAATGGGCTTTCAGGACTAGCCTTTCAGTTGTTTTCATCATATCTGCAAAACAGGCTTCAAACTGCAAGAATTCCAAATGCTGTTTGAATCATTTATTATGGCTACAATTTTAGATATGGCCTCTCTGCCTGGACTTCTGGCATTGCATATTTACCTTGTCCTGTAAGAAAATGATATATCCTTTTTTATACACTTCTGCATTCAAATCTGTCAGAATAATATTTTATCTTGGCAAATGTTCAGCCAATACATCAACTTAAACAACAGAAGCTATTATGATTTTGAATCCCTTCAATCAAATCTCATCTTTGAAACCCTAGTGTGTACCTCACCATGAATTTGTGACTTTCCCACAACACCATTTGAAATTAAGGGATTGTTAGCTTTCAGACACAGGCATACCATCAAATTATGAACTGTGTTCTATCTTAAAAATGCCACTTGAATAAACCCTAGTTTGGCAAACCAGAGAGATAATGATTCATGCTTTAATTCTATCTGTTGGGTGCTATTGCAAAGCTGTTCTGGCTAGCATCCCAGGCAAATTATTAAGATTTAAATCCAGACAGAAAATAGCTATCAGAATATGCACCCATTTTAAACATCTAAACTCTATATCCTCTCTTATATTTCACCTCCTGAGGTTAGCAAATGAACACAAAGTCAATCAATCATTTTCTGCCACTGAAAGGTGCATTTTTAATACATCCACTACATAATTTGTGATCTTCTACTCTCATAGGGCCAGATTCTCAGTTAGTTTTAATCTGTGAAGGACAATTGACTTTAATGAAGATATGCTGGTTTCACACCAGTTGAGACTCTTGCCCATTTACTGCACATTGATGTCATAGGCTTGGCAAAAGGGCTGCTGCCTACTGATGTGAGATATAGCTTTTGTCAACAAATAAATCCAATTATATGATGTTTTTTCTTTAAATGTATTACACGAGAGAAATAACCACTGCATTTATTTGGAATCTTCTTACTAGGGAATTATAATAATAGCTGAATATATTTTAAAAGAACTCTGCACCCCACACTGGAGCCCATATGGCATATCATTAAACAACTACAACCCATACTAGATGGGGAACAGATCCTGAAAGAAATCTTTCCTGAACCCCCTTTTCTGGCCTTCAAACAACCCACAACCTCTCCAAGCTCATCATCAGAAACAAGGTCCACGCAGACCAGGACCCACCAACTCAAAGCGGCACCACACCCTGCCGGAACAACAGATGCAAACTTGCAGACATATCTCCGCTGCTACAATATCAGCACCTTCACAACTCACCTCTCAAGATTCCTACACTTGCCTATCACACCATATGTGATGTACCTCATCTGGTGCATTAAATGCCCCAATAACAACTATGTGGGTAAATGAGACAATCACTATACACTCTAACAAACTCACATAGAAAAATGATAAAAGACAAAAACACGCTATCACCTGTGGGCTTTTCACAAAATGGTCACTCCATATATGACCAAAAGGAAACTTGCACAACACTTTTTCAAAAGATTAATCTGGAAGCTTAAATTCATAACTTTGTTAGACACTAAAAATCATGCTCTGAATAAAGACACTGAATTTATTTCTCATTACAACAATCTATAACCCACTAATCCTCCTTGGTCCTATGATTGCACTGGTGTTAACTGCCCACTTCACCTTGAATGGTCTCTTACAACGTGTTAATTAACTCCTTATGCTAAACAATCTGTTCCATCTTTTATTTAGCTGTGACACTCTAATACAGTGGTGGGCAACCTGTGGCCCGCACGTGGCCCGTCAGGGTAATCTTCTGGCGGGCTGTGTGACAGTTTGTTTACATTGACTGTATGCAAGCACGACCGGCCACAGCTCCCAATGGCCAATGGGAGCTGCAGGAAGCAGCGACCAGCATGTCACTGTGGCCCACGCTGCTTCTCGCAGCTCCCATTGGCCGGGAACGGCAAACCGTGGCCATTGGGAACTGTGGGAGGCCATGCCTGCAGATGGTCAATGTAAACAAACTGTCTTGTGGCCACCAGCGGATTGCCCTGATGAGCTGTGTGCAGTCCGTGGCCTGCAGGTTGTCCGCCACTGCTCTAATACCTTTCCTAGGCCTGAATGAGAATTCTACATAAATTCAAAAGCTTGTCTCTTTCATCAACAGAAGTTGGTCCAATAAAGGATATTACTCCATGCACTGTGTCCTTCTAATAACTTCTTATTTTAGGAGGGCCAGAAGGAATTAGTAATATTATACATCTGTTTATCCCCAAAATAGGATCCACCTTAGAATAAATAAAATAAGAAAATGGTTCACATCACATGAGACACTTTATTTAAATACCCACCAATCAGCCAAGGTCGGAAGTTCCTCTCCCCAAGAACAGAACCCATAGAAATTAAAATGGCTAAAAGAAAGTTGTTAATCACCTAGGCAAGAATCTCTCATAATCTGTATATGTATAAAACCTCTTTCTCCATCGTAATCTAGTTGAAAAGAACGACAAGTCACCAACCAAGGGTCACACCCTTCTTTCCTATCAGTGTTTTCACCCCAAAGTATAAACTATACATTGTTACCTTATAAATCAAATATACCATGAATAATCTCTTTCACCCCAAATCATAATCTGCACATTTGTTTGCCTTGTGGGTCAGATCTACATCCTTCTATATGTGAAAATGTCATTTGTTCTGTTGTAAGTCCAAAATAAAGTGAACTGCTTATGCACAATCAAAAATGTATGGAGTATGTCATCCAAATTTAGATGATTATGTGGATTTTGTTGGTTTTCATTTTAAATAAAAGTTGTTGCATTCTAGAAGTAATAGGAATTCATAGAATCATAGATGATTAGGGTTAGAAGAGACCTCAGGAGGCCATTTAGTCCAACCCCCTGCTCAAAGCAGGACTAACACCAACTAAATCATCCCAGCCAGGGCTTTGTCAAGCTGGGCCTTAAAAACCTCTAAGGATGGAGATTCCACCACCTCCTTAGGTAACCCATTCCAGTGCCTCACCACCCTCCTAGTGAAATAGTGTTTCCTAATATCCAACCTAGACCTCTCCCACTGCAACTTGAGACTATTGCTTGTCTTGCACAAGGAAGAAGAAATGTTAAAACATATAAACCAGGGTGTAACTTTGGATATTAAGAGTTAATCGAGTGAGTTAACTGTGATTAATCAACAGCCTTACTTTTAATATTCTAAACTGTTCTCTTTTGCACCAATCCAGTCAAAGAGGAGTACCACACTCTTAAAAGATGCCTTCAAGATGAGTGCATCCTTGGAAATCTGATAAATGTGTTAGGAATTGAGAATTTAAGATCATAAGTAAATGTAATAAGAAATCTTGATAATTTGCATTATTCCTGAATACAACTGCAGAGCCTCAGCTCTAGTCTATGATAATTGCTTGCAAGACTGTATTGTGTTGTAGTATGCACAATTGGCTATGTCTACATTTGAGTCGTGAACTGTTGATTGTACTAATGTGGTTCTGGGTGAATTAATAAATTGTTGGTTGGTTAAGAATAAGCAGGAGTTCTGATTTGAAAAATACTATTCAAGTTAAAAGTTGACCTGAAAAGAAACCAGAGTTAAAACTAGTAAGCTAACACCTCTTGGGCTCAATAAAATGGGGTTATCCTACCGGATTCTATTATATATTGGCAAACCTAGGTTGTCAGATTCCAGCACCCTGGCAAATTCATAAATTGACCCCCTTCCATGCTTATATCCCCACCCCCACTGACTTAGAGCATTCTTACAGTAGTTCTAACTTACACCAGCCTGTAGTGGCTGCAAAAGGTTAAAACTCTAATTCAAGGTTGGTGTCATGTAGGTGTGTCTTCAACACTCCTCCTTTTAAGTAACCCCATCCCCATTTCCTGCTCACCAGCAACAAGGAAGAGGTGTTACATAAGAGCCCCTATCAGCTGTATGCCATTGTAGGGTTAAATTTGCATCCTCCAGGAGCCATTTGCAGCCAAAAAACACCAGCAAGATAGTGCAAAGCTGCTGCATCCCACTGAAGGAGCCAGCCTGTAGTGTTCAACTTAAGAGTTCCAAGAATGAAAATCAGTAGAGGTCAGTACTATTATTATTTACTATTTTCTGGATACTTCTTGCAATGTGAAAATGGTCTTAAAAATGCAATTCTACTGGGTCATCTAGACTTTACTAACTGCTTCTCTTTGAACAATCATCTAACAGAGTGAATCAAGCCTGATCTAATATGACTTACAGGCCCCCTTGAGAGGTTTCTCCTTCTCACAGCTCCAGACCACCTGTCAGTGCCATAGGCTCACTGTATACAGAGTATTGTACCTAAGGGCAGAGCCTGAGGGTGCACTCCACATTAATTAAAAATCCTCCTTGCTCTCTTTCTTTTTTTTATTTTGAAAAAGAACCATAATAAACAGGTTCTATAAAACAGTCAATTGAAATATTACACTTACCAACAATAAAAGTATCACCAATGGGAAAGGATGTAAGGAAGAAAAAAAGGTGAGTTTATTATCAGATTATAGAACAAACAATACTAGTGGTGAGGCATCTAGTAAGAAGTAGAATCATCCTGTAATTTATTAAAGAGCTTCTAATTGAAGCAGCAAAGAATCCTGTGGCACCTTATAGACTAACAGACGTTTTGCAGCATGAGCTTTCGTGGGTGAATACTGAAAGCTCATGCTGCAAAACGTCTGTTAGTCTATAAGGTGCCACAGGATTCTTTGCTGCTTCTACAGAACCAGACTAACACGGCTACCCCTCTGATACTTGAGCTTCTAATTGTCTATCCTGACCATCATCAAAGCCCTCTCCATTGTGTGTGTTATTTATTGGCTGTATTAGTGTGTGGCTGTGTTTGCCACATCTGATATTATATTTTATTTTGATTTAATTAAAGAAAAGGGAAAGTATAACAATATCCACTGGAGTCAGTGGTTATTGACACCTGCTTTGTGGGGGGATGGGAAACACTTTCAAAGGGTACGTCTACAGCATGAAATTAATTCAAACTTATTTTATTCGAATTTTCAGAAGCAATTTTATACATTCGGTGTTGTGTGTCCCTACTAAAGCGTGTGAATCTGGCAGAGTGCGTCCACAGTACCGAGGCTAGCATCGAATGTCGGAGCGGTGCACTGTGGTAGCTATCCCACAGTTCCCGCAGTCTCTGCCACCCATTGGAATTGTGGGTTAAGCTCCCAGTGCATGATGGGGCAAAAACATTCTCGCGCGTGTTTCTGGGTGTGTGCTGTCACTCGCTCCTCCCTCTGTGAAAGCTACGGCAGACGCCATACTACCAACAGACGGTGCAGCACGGTGCACCGCCTGTGTCCTGGTACTATGAATCCACCTCACATGCTCTCATCTTTCTATCTACTCTTTCATCTAACCATTTCCCGTCTTTTTTCAGCTACCATGAACAGAGCCGCACAGCTTCAGCCGCTTTTTCCATGTTGTCTGTCCTGGGCTCCTGTGGAAGCTACAGAAGGCAACAATTCCCTGCTGTTTTTTGGCCATCGTGAACAGAGCCGCACAGCTTCCGCTGCAAACTCTGCTCATGTTTCTGCCGCAAACTCTGCTTTCCCACTCTTGCAGCTCTAACGAGCTTCCCAACTCTGTGAAAGCTACAGAAGACAACCATTTACCGCCTTTTATCAGCCATCTTGAACCGAACAGCTCATTTCATGCCCTTTTTCCAGGATTACCCGTGCAGGTGCCATAGCGCAGCAAGCCTGGAGCCCGCTCAGATTTCTGCTGCAGTTTTGACCATTCTTTGGTGTTAAGGATGTCATTTGAAAAAAATCCTGTGAGTGGACAAAGTGCTCCTAGGTGCTGCATTTTGCAGGGAAAAGGGGAATAAAGTTCACCTAAGAATCTAGAGATATTCCCTCGCTGTACATTTCTGTAATGTCCTATTGTGATGTTGCACCCCAAAAGGCTTTATGGAAATATGCCTATGAATGTATATATGACAACTGGAATATGTTTTATTTACATATCTCTGTAAAGGTTATGATCTACTGAATCTATTCATCCTATTTGTATGCATGTATCATTTTTGTATTCGAAGTTATGAATATTGGCTGTGTACTGGTTTGATTTTCAGTAGCCTTAGGGCTTGGCTACACTGGAGAGTTGCAGCGCTGGGGGTGGGTTTACAGCGCTGCAACTTACTCACCGTCCACACTTGCAAGGCACATACAACGGACAATAGATCTTGGAAGGCTCCAATCCACATAAGAAGTCTACTTGAGGTCATTCAAGGTAGCATGTGAACCATGGCTGCTACCTGTAAGTTCTGAGTCATGCATGGACATAGGCACAGCTGCTTGCTTTGAGATATTGGTAGTGATTTCAAGTAAGTTTTGGGTGTGGTGGCTGGAGAACAGACAAACTGGTTACTAGTTTGTTATTTTCTGTTTGCTTATTTTGGGTAAGGGAAGTAGGGACAGAAAAGTAAGCAAAATAAGTAAGAGTAAAGATCAGAAGAAGCTAGAACTGCACAGGTTGCAAATTGCCCAGAAAGGCTGAACACTGGGCACTGGGAAAGTCTCTGTTAACTAAGGGTATGTCCAGACTACCCGCCGTATCGGCGGGTAGCGATTGATTTTTCGGGGATCGATATATCACATCTCATCTAGACGCGATATATCGATCCCTGAAAGTGCTCCCATCGACTCCGGAACTCCACCGGAGCGAGCAGAGTCGACACGAGGAGCCGCGGACATCGATCCCGTGCCGTGAGGACCCCAGGTAAATCGATCTAAGATACTTCGACTTCAGCTATGCTATTCACATAGCTGAAGTTGCATATCTTAGATCGATACCCCCCCTAGTGTAGACCAGCCCTAAGAAGCCCGTGAGCTGAGTGCATCCCAGTTTCAGTGAACTGGAGAGGGGGTGTGGACCAGCACAAGAAAGCAGGATAATGACTACCAGTGAAGCAGCTACTAAACTAGAGCTGGCTAGACTGGAAGCAGAAGAGAAGGCAAAGGACCAGGAGTTTCAATTGAAACTCAAAGAAGCAAAGGCAACTGCACACAGAAGGGCTATGGAGGCAGAAACAGCCAGGGAGGAGGCTGCCCATAAAAGAGCCCTGGAGTTAAGAGAGAGAGAGAGAAATACAGGCCCAAATTGAGGTCCAGAAGCATGAACTGGCTGTTACGGAGTTGAAGAGACAAAACTCTCCAGCTGCTGACTCCACTTCCCCAAAAATTCACAAATGGGAGCGACTATGTCCACAGTATGATGAATTGAGCAATATTGCTGAATGTTTCATCACCTTTGAGAGACTATGCACCCTCTATGCTATCCCTGAAGATCAAAAGATGACCACATTGATAGCAAAATTAACTGGCAGAGCGCTAGACATAGTCAATAAAATGCCTATTAATGATGCTTCAAATTATGGTAAATTTAAGGAACTGGTTTTGAAATAGTTTCACATTACACCTGAAACCTACAGGGTTAAATTCAGGAATTTTAAGAGGGGATATGAATTGAGTAATGTAGCTTATGTAAATGAAATGAAAAATTTGGTAGATAAGTGGGTGAGGGGGAAAGGCATTACAAGCTTTGAAGGAATGTGTAATTTGGTTACTCAGAAACAATTCCTAAATATGTGCAGTAATAATGTAAAACAGTATTTGTGGGACAAAAAGGTGAATGCAGTGGGAGAATTAGCTGGGTTGCAGACTCTAATGAGCAAGCACAAGCTGCAATTAAGCATAAACCACTGGCAGAGGGGTACAGGATTGGGGGAAAGCAAAATCACCATTTTACCCCTGGGAAAAAGGAGGCTGGGCCATTACCTCCCCATTCCCCTGTTACTCATCCCAAATCTCCTGTACAAGCAGAGAAGCCCAAGAGGTGCTATCATTGTAAGTCCACTGAGCACTTGAGGAATAATTGTCCTTGGCTAAGAGGGAACAGGCAACACATGAAGCTGCTGTGTCTCAGAGCCAGGCTGCAGCCTCTTTCCACACAGGATTTGTAAAGGTTGCTTCTACCCAACCAAGCAGTGAGTATCTGCATGCTGTTAAACTTAATGATAAATTACTCATTGGATTAAGAGATACAGGTGCTGAAATTTCTGTGGTCAGGAGGGACCTGATCCAGGAGAAGGATTTGTTGCCAGGGAAAATGGCAGAATTAGAACTGGTGGGAGGTTACAAAGTTCTTGCATCTTTAGCTAAGGTACACATGAAAACTGGTCATTTGCAGGCTAAGCTGACTGTTGCAACAGTGGCACACAATTTTGCACTGTTTCTACTAGGGAATGATTTATTTGATGTGGCAGGAACTGTCCCAGGGTTTGTTAGCAGCAAGAAGGAATCCTGTGCTAAAACCCCAGGGGGGAGGTTGTGAGGTCACATGGACTGCTGGGGGAATAGGAGGGTGTCTCTTAAACTTCTCTGTGGCAGTAAAGAATGCAGCTTTGGGGGCAGCAATAGTTGTAACCAGTTCCTGTAGCCCTGTGGCTCAAGGCAAGTCCCAGAGGGAGGGGCTGGAGGAAGCCAGCTCCTGTCCCATAATCATCTGCCAGCGGGAGGGGAATGTTCCACCTTGTAGCAGGGAGGCCATCCCAGCTGCTGACTGCCATGAAGTTGCAGGTCAGCAGGGGACAGGGCCTGCTCTGGGGTGCACAGACACGTGTCCCAAAGATGGAAGTTGGGATCCTGATAACTGCTGCGGTGAGAATAGACCCCAAGGACTCTGTAGCTGGAAGCAAGCCCAGCCTGAGGAAAGGGGTGGGGGGGATTTTGCTGGCCAGGGAAGGATCTGTCATAGCTGGTAGCTGTGAGTCCATAGCTGGACCAGGGTCACCTTCCCTTTTGGGGGACACAGAAGTGTCTGACCCAGAGGGGAGTCCAGAGAGGGAAGTCCAGATGAAAGGTGGGGGGTGGTCGGAGAGTCCACCCACCTTTTGTAGGGAGGATCTATCCCAGGAGGAGGGTGAAAAATCTCCTGTGGATCAGGGTTTAAGGGAAAACTGAGGGTCAGATCTCCTGGAGGGGAGAGCCCCCACAGCTAATCTTTTGGGAACAGACAGTGGGGTGTCCAAAGGGGTCTTACCAATCCAAAGCACTCCACTGAAAGATGTTCCTGCTACACTTGTAAGAGATAAAACTGTCTCTTCAAGGCAGGAGGAAGAAAAACTTTGCCTTAGGGAAACTTCACAAGTGTGTGAGGTCCAGCCCAGAGAAATTCCAGAGGGAGGGGCTGAGGGCAGGCATGGTTGCAGTATACCCTTTCCTTGCCAAAGCCTCAAACATATGCCTGAATTAAAAGCCTTCTCCAAAGAGGCAGAAGAATCTGCATCAGGGCACCTATCATGGTACACAAAGTAAGTGAAAAAGGTAATAGACACTAAACAAGCCAAATTGTGTGAACAGAGCCTGTCTGCCATAGATTTGTTGTTAATCTTGTGTCTTTTGCAACTTCATCTATATGTCAAGACAAAGGAGTTAATACTAGTGGTAAACCCTTTAAAGATGTGGAACATACCTGATTTGTGAAAAAAACAAAACCGTTGTACATGCTAGGGATGGTGACAAGACAGTCCCACAAGCATGTTACCTTTCAGCTTATACCTATAAACAGGCTGGAAGCTTGGCATAGCAGCAAAAGCATAACAGGCATATACTGCTGTGTAGAAGGGAAAACTGAGGCACACTGCCTCCTGGCATTGGTGGCTAAATGCCAGGACGCCAACACTTTAACAAATATTGCTGTCTGCATTCTGTTAGCAACATTACACCCCAACCTGTTTTCAGGCACCTGGGGACAAGGAACCCAAAAACTTGCTAGAACACTTATGAATGACATCCTTTCCATACCTTTAAACCATATGGAGTGTGACCAAGACAAACAGGGATTTTACATGTACTGCCTCCACCATGGACAGTGTCCAAGTCTCTGGCAGTAAGTTCAGGAGAAGGGTGTGACATTGCACCCCATAAGGCTTTAGGGAAATATGCTTATGAATGTATATTTGACATAACTGGAATATGTTTTATGCTATATATGCATGTAACATATCTCTGTAAAGGTTATGGTCTACTGAATCTATTCATCCTATTTGTATGCATGTATCATTTTTGTATTTGAAGTTATGAATGTTGGCTGTGTACTGGTTTGATTTTTAGTAGCCTTAGTAAGGCATTTGGGCAGCTTCTTTAGAAAGGAATTTGAGTTAAGTGCCCAATCAAGAAACACCTTATGGACAATGGATCTTGGAAGGCTCCAATCCACATAAGAAGTCTACTTGAGGTCATTCAAGGTAGCATGTGAGCCATGGCTGCTACCTGTAAGTTCTGAGTCATGCATGGACATGTGACTTGCTCATGTGGTGCCAAAACTCCATCTTGTAGCTGGGATTCTACACTGGGGGAGGGAGGAGTGTCCACCCACAAGAGAGAGTCTATTTAAACCCCTCCATTTTGTCTTCAGCTGGCTCAAGAGATAGATAGCCTCTCCACCCCAAAGGATACCTGAAAGAAACTGGGACAAAGGACAGTAAGTACGGGGGTGTGAGTGATTGCTGGACTCAAACTAGAAGAAGGCCAGTCTGTAAAAGAGGCTTATTGGAACCGCTCTGAGGGTGAGATTTTATCTGTATTCTGCTTCCTACTGTATTGGCCATAGGCTTGCACGTTTTATTTTATTTTGCTTGGTAGTTCACTTTGTTCTGTCTGTTATCACTTGGAACCACTTAAATCCTACTTTTTGTATTTAATAAAATCACTTTTTACTTATCAATTAACCCAGAGTATGTTAATACTCTGGGGGAGGGGAGGGCAAACAGCTGTGCATATAGAGGGCAAACACTTTATACAGGGTACAATGGATTTACTTGTGGTTCAGACCCCATTAAAAGCTGGGCATCTGGGTGTTAAAACAAAAACACTTCTTAAGCCATTTTCAGTTAAGCCTGCAGCTTTTGGGAAACATGGTTGAAACTTGGGTCTGGGTTTGTAGCAGGCTAGCGGGTCTGGCTCAGAGCAGGCAGGGCCCTAAACCCCCAATCTGGCAAAAAAGGTGGGCTCAGGGGTAGTCTCAGCACATCAGTTGGCAGCCCCAAGGGGGTTTCTGTAATCCAACCGTCACACGTATTACTGTCCCAAATTCAGGACTTACCTGAAGCTTTCTCTCTCTGAGCAAGTTTCTCCTCCTTCCTGCCTCCTAGGTTGAGGTATGCTGCTGAGCGCTACTGCCTGGAGCACGAATCCATCTTTCAAAAGTCACTCTGTCCTATGTCACAGACCAACAATATTTTAGATGTGGTTACATCAAAGGTAGGCACGTCACTGGTGGTTTCCTGTGCCTCTATAAGTGTACCAAGGTATGCAGAAAATAGTATTTCTTCTCTCTCTAATGTTATTCAAATAGGATGAAATTCACTTAACTGCTTAAAATAAGGCTTAAATAGGCAGCAGGTTTAAGACAAATAAAAGGAAGTTCTTCTTCACACAGCGCACAGTCAACTAGTGGAACTCCTGGCCTGAGGAGGTTGTGAAGGCTAGGACTATAACAGGGTTTGAAAGGGAACTGGATAAATTCACGGAGGTTAAGCCAGGATGGGTAAGGAATGGTGTCCCTAGCCTCTGTTTGTCAGAGGGTGGAGGTGGATGGCAGGAGAGAGATCACTTGATCATTACCTGTTAGGTTCACTACCTCTGGGGCACCTGGCAAAGGCCACTGTCGGTAGACAGGATACTGGGCTAGATGGACCTTTAGTCTGACCCAGTATCGCTGTTCTTATGACTTAAGTGGTGAACAGGTCTTCTGCTAGCCCTCTGCATGTGGGTAAATTTAACGCATCTTGAGCAGGGTCAGAATGGTGGAATCTGAAAGATTAGTGGGCAGTTAGGAATGATAGTTGGGGATTAGCAGTTGTTGCTCTCCCTGATGATCAGAAATGATACTCCCCAGGAAATTGTCCCTTAGAGGAAAGAGAAAAGCTGCTATTCTTAGGTTGCAACATAGTAAAAAAGCAGCTTATCCTAGTGTTTCATAGGCAGTGGTCCAAGTTTTATTTTGTTTCTTTTCATTTCTATGGGAAAATTCATAATGTCAGAGAAAAGGTCAAGAAAAAAGGGGTTATTTCAAAATAGTTGCTTTCTCAAAGGGGAAAAAAAGTTACGTATACAGTAGAGACTGTTATAAATAAAAGGGCACCAGGAGACAGGTTCTACCATCATTTCCAACCTAAAGATTTCTTCACAGTATCCAAGTGTCCAGCTTAGCAGTGCATCTCTGGGTTCCATCCCTGTTGTAGACCAGGCTCTGGGAGCGGCAGGGAAAAGGAAGAAGTAGACATTGAGGGAAAGGGAGAAGTGAGGATGGGGAGAGGGAAACATGGTAAGGAGCATGGAGGGCAGTGATCATCAGACAGAAAACAATATTCATTCTTCATATTGTAACAAGTAGTCTGCTACAGCCATAGCTGGCAAGGTCCAGAAAGAGGGGCTGTGGTGCGTTTAGGTAAATGCTGAATGCCCCAAGAAATGAGGAGACAACCTTTTAGTATAATATAGCTCACTATTAGTAGGTCCGTCTCGATTTTCAGCCTACATTTTCCTTTTCTTTATTACACCCCACTATTCCTAGCTAAAAGTCTTTTTGGCAACTTTCAGGCCAAGGAAGAACATTCTTAGTGTTTTGTTGAATGTTGTTAGAGCATACCATGTTAGTCACATTTTATTTGTACTTAAGAATCTATAAGTACAAATATTAATATTATTTGTATCCTTGTATCTAATGCTGGATAAGATCTATTATCTTATGAGTTTGTACCTGCATCTGTCACACTAGTACCAGTGTTTGGCATAGCAAGGTACCTAATGGAACTTCATGGAGTCTTCTGCTCTTCAGACCCTGGTTATAGGCAGCAGTGCCTGGGATACATTTTTTTTTCTTGGGCAAGGGGGTCTAATTATTGTGGTAAATGTTACTCTGTGATAATACGAAAGTTTTATCAAAGAGGGGAGGTCTTACAGCATGATCTAAAGTGGTTAGATTCTAGTTTAGATTACTCTCTTCTGGAATTTTGTTCCACAGCCAGATCTCCTTAATGGATAACTCCTTAACTCTGGCTCTCATAGTGTTTTGTCCTGAGCTTTGATCAGCATTGTTCCAGTGGAATGCAGCTATATTGGTAGTTCATAGATGGGAAATGTAGTCTCATGTACTTAGGACCTAGGGTTCACAAGTTTGGTTGGACATATTCCTGGAGGTTTCATCACATGACATAATCTTTAATTAAAAATTTATCTTTAATTCCTGGAGACTCCAGAACAATCCTGGAGGACTGGCAACCCTATTAGGACCAGATCCATTAATGGCTGTGAAGAGCATGCCCAAGGCGTTGAACTGGCAGTGAAAATGGACCAAGAGCCAGTGTTGATGTGGCCTAAACTGTGGAGAAAGTGGGCTGTCTTATTCTGTACTACTTGCAACCTTAGTATTGTTCATATTTATATTCAGGGAATTATGATTATCCAGTCTGGAGCTGATAAATGAGGCTAGGTCTCTGGCTCACAGGAAGAGGTGTAGTTTGAAGAGATGAAAGGTAGAGGTTTTCTGGATCAGTCCTGGCTTTATGAGGATTGGGTGCTATCTTGCATTGTGTGTAATTTACATATCATCCTAGGTGAGATGACATTCATTTACATGTAATAGGAAAATGGTTCTGTCATGTATTTCAGCCCATGCACTCTACATCTGTAATACATCAAAACACGCATGGCCTATATGAAATACATATGTCAGCGCTGGAGAGGGGATCCGTCTCTCGGCCCGCCTGGCAGCTTGCTTGCCATGTGCTGTTAGGCAAGCTGTTACAGGCGCAGGAGACAACACAATGGCCCGGGGGACCCCCCCACCCCGTCACTCCCAGCGCGGCGGGGACCCCCAACCCACACATGGGGGGGGGGGTTTGCTGGCCCAGCACACGCACGAGTTCCCATCTCCTGCCACCTGCCCCCCGGGCGCTGGCCGTGAAAGGGCGACCCCGACTGCTGGGGCCGTGTGGGGTGAGGGACCCGGGCTGCCCTAGTGGCCTCAGCTCTCCGCCCGCCTGCCCTGGCCGCCGCCCGCTCACCGCAGCCGCGTCCCCGCGCCCCTCCGGCGCCGCCGGCAGATGCGAACCTGCCGCCTCGCGCGGCCTGGGGCTCGGAGGGCTGCGGGCGGCCGCTGGTTGGCGGCGGGGGGACACGTGAGGGAGGAGGGGGCGGCAGCGGCAGCGGGAGCCGGAGTTTCCCCGACAGCTGGAGGTTGCGGCGGCGGCGGCTCCTCCTCCCCGCTCGAGCCAGGGCCCCCCGCGCTCCTCCTTATTTACAAACACACAAAGGGCCGGGCCGGGGTCGCGTCTGCAGCCGGCATGGGAGACAAGAAGAGCCCGACCAGGTAAGGGCGGCGCGGGGGCCTGGCGCCGGCAGCGCCCGCGCCCTGGATTAGCGGCGCCTCCTGGCCGGGCCCGACCCTGCGCCGGGAGCAGCGGCGGCGAGCCGGCTCCGCCGTGCAGCGGCCATGGCGGCCGCGGGAGCCGGGCTGCAGCGGGGGCGGTCGGGCCGGGCTGAGAGCCGGGCCTGACCCACCGCCCTGCCTGTTTTGTCCCTCCCCTCGTTGTGTGTGTTGCAGGCCGAAGCGGCAGCCGAAACCCTCCTCGGACGAGGGCTACTGGGACTGCAGCGTGTGCACCTTCCGGAACAGCGCCGAGGCCTTCAAGTGCATGATGTGCGATGTGAGGAAGGGCACCTCCACCCGGTGAGTGTCCGGCCACCCCGGCCCGGCCGCCGGCGAGCCGCTCGCAGCAGCCCCGGCATGCCAGGGAGCCGCCTACTGCAGCAGGAACTAGGTCAGATTTATTGGGGACTCTGTCGCCCGCGGGCTGCAGGGACAGGGACCAGAAATGCTGCAGCGTTTGATCCCAGAGTCATTTAACCCTTTGGCTCTGCCAGCTAAGAGGCATTTTCCTTTATGAAATTAACAGAATACCTGTCCAGACACTAGCTGATTCAGCTCTGAAATCATCTGGAAGGGAAGAAGAGGTGAGCTCCCTTCATTGCTAGGAGCTCCCTGGGCTTGACTAACATCTTGTTGTGCTTTGATTAATGTGTAGTGTCCAAGCAGGTTTCCTTTTGTATGTTGAACTAAAATAGTGTATGCAATGTTACATTTTGAATATAATGCCTGTTGGCATTAAAATAATTCCATGCAACATAATATGAGAATTATTTTCAAGTTTTAATATATAAAACTATCTGTACAAAGTACAATGTGTTAAACTTTCATTTTTTTAATTGAAAGAAAGACAGGTCTGGGTCACCTTTATACTATTTTACATCCTAAAGCTTTTACCTGTATTAGTGTTTTTTCTTTGTGCAGTAGCCTAATTCTGTTTCCCCAAAAAACCTAAACAAAAATCCCTACATTTTGTTTATTTTATCTCTAACATTAAAGAACTGTCCTGTTTATTTTCAACCCCACCTTAGAGATTCCATTTCTCTAGAGAGGCAATTTCCCCATACTGATTTTACAAAAGAAATGTAAATTAGCTGAGTTTTATTATACAGAAAAGTCAGTCTGAAAATCAGTGACTTCCTAGAACAGCCTTTTTCTTTAGAACTCCTTCAGAGAGCATGCTGGGAATTACATGGATCCAACACGTCTATATAGTTTTAATATTATAGGTTAGAACAGAAATAGTCAATTATTTTTTGTCAAGATACAGATTTCTTAGTCTAGGTATAGTCAAGGTCCAGACTCCAGAGGAAATAATAATAAAACCCCCAATAATGATGATAAGAAAATAAAAATATTTTGGTGTCTGTTCAAAAGTGTTTGGTGGTCCAGATTTGGCCCACGGTCCGCCTATTGATTACTCCTGGTTTAGAACATGCACTAGAGGATGGATAATTCTATAAAACCAACAAGAGTGCAATTGTAGAGTCCTTTGCACGTTAGCATAAGAAAATACTTATTTAATGAGCTTTTATTATTACTATTATACCTCATCAGTTAATCTTGTTAGCAAAAGAAGTTTGTGGCCATAGAAATCGCAGTCTTATCAAGAGTTATAAGAACTTCAATGGCTAGCCAACTACAAAAGCAGTTTCTCCTCCCTTGGTGTTCACACCTCAACTGCTAGAAGAGGGCCTCATCCTCCCTGATTGAACTAACCTCATTATCTCTAGACTAAATATGCAGGCAAGAATCATACCTGCCTCTGGAAATGTCCACTACATGCGTCTGACGAAGTGGGTATTCACCCACGAAAGCTTATGCTCCAATACATCTGTTAGTCTATAAGGTGCCACAGGGCTCTCTGTTGCTTTTTACAGCTCCAGACTAACATGGCTACCCCTCTGATACTTGATTCCAGACATAAACCATAACAATGTTGAATATGACTTTTACAGTGAATTTATGGTAAGTCAGTGTTAGAATACAAAACTGTGTAGAATTGAGTAAAATTATTTCAGGAATAGAGATGAGTCTGTCTCTCTCTCTCTCTCTTTTTTTTTTTTTTTTTGGAAAACCATAATGAATGGTTAAGAATTTTTTTCAAAGCTAACTTTAAATTAATATGAGACTGGCTTTCTGCTTAAGTCACTTTGTCAGTTTTCAGAGAATTTAATAAGCTATACATCTTTAATAGAAGCAGGTGGGTGAGGTAATATCTTTTACTGGACCAACTTCTGTTGGTGAAAGAGACAAGCTTCACAGACCTGAACAAGAGCTGGGGCTAAGCGCAACAGCTTGTCTCTTTCACCAACAGAAGTTGGTCCTATAAAGATTACCTCACCCACCCTGTGTCTCTACTATCTTGGGACCAATATGGGTACAACAGCACTGCAGACATGCGTCTTAATAGTCAGACAGTATCCATAAAAAGTTACAGTGCCAGAAGAGTGAAAGCATAATTTCCCAAACAAGTTTAATACAAGTGAAGATGACAGCTTCTCCTAGACTTCATTAAGGACTCAAAGCCAGTTAAAATAGTGTTTTATTACACTAAAAAAATCATTTGGGAGATAAGTATTAGAATCTACAGGTGGGATTGGGTAGAGAGGCAGCTGTGGGAAACCATTGCTTTATTCTATGGTATTTTAAAAAGAAAAAAACTCTAATTTTGTTTTTCCTCGTTCAGTGATGTTCTGATATGGAGGGTTTCAGTAGATTCATGGATTTTTGTTCCCCCCACTTGAAAACCTAAACCAATCATATAATCGACCAGACATGGATTTCTTGCCATAAGACTGTCATATTTTCAAAAACAGCCTTTTAAATTGTGTTTACAGCACAATGTGTGCAAAGTCCTGGATTTACACATGCCAGTCATATGTACAGATAGTTGAATCACATGTTCAGTTACATTTGTGCGCACAAAATAAACCCTAATCCTGCATTTGGATTTGTGCTAGTGAATGCCTGTGCCCATGAAGAACTTTGTTAGGCTCATTAGAGTCCATGTATGGATCCAATTATAGGAGCCTTAGAGGCTAGAGCAGGGGTAGGCAACCTATGGCACGTGTGCCAAAGATGGCACGCGAGCTGATTTTCAGTGGCACTCACGCTGCCTGGGTCCTGGCCACCGGTCCAAGGGGCTCTGCATTTTAATTTAATTTTAAATAAAGCTTCTTAAATAAGGTTTTTAAAATGTTTACTTTATATACAACAATAGTTTAGTTATATATTATAGACTTATAAAAAGAGACCTTCTAAAAACATTAAAATATATTACTGGCACGTGAAACCTTACAT
Organism: Mauremys mutica; assembly: GCF_020497125.1. NCBI lineage: Eukaryota > Metazoa > Chordata > Testudines > Geoemydidae > Mauremys > Mauremys mutica. The sequence continues at coordinate 55,645,970 of NC_059072.1, read as the reverse complement.
TACAGTGAATAAATGAAGACTCGGCACACCACTTCTGAAAGGTTGCTGACCCCTGGGCTACAGTGAGGACCTTCTGAAAATGTGTTCTAGGTAGTGCATGCAAAAAAAAAGTTTGTAATCAGAGGGAAGACTAGTCACTCCCAATTAACACTTTTGTTAGAGAGAGAGAGAGAGAGTGGATGAATTCTGTAGCCTTTTAAGAACATAAGAATGATTGTACTGGGTCAGACCAAAGGTTCATCTAGCCCAGTATTTTGTCTACTGACAGTGGCCAATGCCAGGTGCCCCAGAGGGAGTGAACCTAACAGGTAATGATCAAGTGATCTCTCTCCTGCCATCCATCACCAAACTCTGACAAACAGAAGCTAGGGACACCATTTCTTACCCATCCTGGCTAATAGCAGTTAATGGACTTAACCTCCATGAACTTATCCAGTTCCCTTTTAAACCCTGTTATAGTCCTAGCCTTCACAACCTCCTCAGGCAAGGAGTTTCACAAGTTGACTGTGTGCTGTGTGAAGAACTACTTCCTTTTATTTGTTTTAAATCTGCTGCCCATTAATTTCATTTGGTGGCCCCTAGTTCTTATATTATGGGAACAATAACTTTTCCTTACTCACTTTCTCCACATCACTCATGATTTTATATACCTCTGTCATATCCTCCCCTTAGTCTCCTCTTTTCCAAGCTAAAAAGTCCTAGCCTCTTTAGTCTCTCCTCATCTGGAACCCCTAATCGTTTTAGTTGCCCTTCTCTGAACCTTTTCTAATGCCAGTATATCTTTTTTTTGAGGTGAGGAGACCACATCTGTACGCAGTATTCAAGATGTGGGTGTACCATGGATTTATATAAGGGCAATAAGATCTTCTCTGTCTTATTCTCTATCCCCTTTTTAATGATTCCTAACATCCTGTTTGCTTTTTTGACTGCCGCTGCACTGTGTGGACGTCTTCAGACAACGATTAATGATGACTCCAAGATCTCTTTCCTGATTAGTTGTAGTTAAATTAGCCCCTATCATACTGTATGTATAGTTGGGGTTATTTTTCCCAATGTGCATTACGTTACATTTACTCACATTAAATTTCATTTGCCATTTTGTTGCCCAATCACTTAGTTTTGTGAGATCCTTTTGAAGTTCTTCACAGTCTGCTTTGGTCTTAACTACCTTGAGCAGTTTAGTATCATCTGCAAAGTTTGCCACCTCACTTTTTACCCCTTTCTCCAGATCATTTACGAATAAGTTGAATAGGATTGGTTTTAGGACTGACCCTTGGGGAACACTGCTAGTTACCCCTCTCCATTCTGAAAATTTACCATTTATCCCTACCCTTTGTTCCTTGTCTTTTAACCAGTTCTCAATCCATGAAAGGATCTTCCCTCTTACCCATGACAACTTAATTTACGTAAGAGCCTTTGGTGAGGGGACCTTGTCAAAGGCTTTCTGAAAATCTAAGTACAGTATGTCTACTGAATCCTCCTTGTCCACATGTTTGTTGACCCCTTCAAAGAACTTTACTAGATTAATAAGACATGATTTCCCTTTACAGAAACCATGTTGACTTTTGCCCAACCATTTATGTTTTTCTATGCGTCTGACAATTATATTCTCTACTATTGTTTCAACTAATTTTCCCAGTACTGACGTTTAGACTTACCGGTCTGTAATTGTCGGGATCACCTCTAGAGCCCTTTTTAAATATTGGCGTTACATTATCTGTCTTCCAGTCATTGGGTACAGAAGCTGATTTAAAGGACAGGTTACAAACCAAAGTTAGTAGTTCCGCAATTTCACATTTGAGTTCTTTCAGAACTCTTGGGTGAATGCCATCTGGTCCCGGTGACTTATTACTGTTAAGTTTATCAATTAATTCCAAAACCACCTCTAGTGACACTTCAATCTGTAACAATTCCTCAGATTTGTCACCTACAAAAGCGGGTTCAGGTTTGGGAATTTCCCATATATCCTCAGCCTTGAAGACTGAAGCATATAATTAATTTAGTTTCTCTGCAATAACTTTATTGTCTTTAGCGCTCCTTTTGTATCTCGATCATCCAGGGGCCTCACTGGTTGTTTAGCAGACTTCCTGCTTCTGATGTACTTTAAAAACATTTTATTACCTTTTGAGTTTTTGGCTAGCTGTTCTTCAAACTCCTTTTTGGCTTTTCTTATTACATTTTTACACTTAATTTGGCAGTGTTTATGCTCCTTTCTATTTACCTCACTAGGATTTGACTTCTACTTTTTAAAAGATGCCTTTTTATTTCTCGCAGCTTCTTTTACATGGTTGTTAAGCCCCGGTGGCTCTTTTTTAGTTCTTTTACTGTGTTTTTTAATTTGGGGTATACATTTAAGTTGGGCCTCTATTATGGTGTCTTTGAAAAGTGACCATGCAGCTTGCAGGGATTTCACTCTAGTCACTGTACCTTTTAATTTCTTTTAACTAACCTCCTCATTTTTGCATAGTTCTTCTTTCTGAAATGAAATGCCACAGTGTTGGGCTGTTGAGGTGTTCTTCCCACCACAGGACTGTTAAAAGTTATTATATTATGGTCATTATTTCCAAGCAGTCCTGTTATAGTTATCTCTTGGACCAGATCCTGTGCTCCACTCAGGACTAAATCAAGAATTGCCTCTCCCCTTGTCCAAGAAGCAGTCATTTAAAGTATCGAGAAATTTTGTCCCAGTCAATATGGGGATAATTGAAATCCCCCACTATTACTCAGTTCCTAATTTTGATAGCCTCTCTAATCTCCCTTAGCATTTCATCGTCACTATCACTGTGCTGGTCAGGTGGTTGATAATAGATCCCTAATGTTATAGTCTTAATAGAGCATGAAATTACTATGCATAGAGATTCCGTGGAACATGTGGATTCACTTAATGTAGAATCAAATGAGGTAAAAATCTTTTCTATCACATAGAGTGCCACTCCCCCACCCTTCCCCGCACGACCTGTTCTGTCCTTCCGATATTTTGTATTTTGCTTCAGAATATAATTTTTTTATAAGTAAAATCGATAGCCTCATTATAGTACTGAGCAGGCATTCGTTCACATCTCAAAAATACTATCCATTTTTTTACTGTGTGATAGGACTGCCTCCTAGGGCATTGTAGACCATTGTTGACGTGCCTTGGCAATTCGGTGCAGAGAAATTTCCTGCTTGGTATCTGGCCTTTTTAGCTTTTTGCATTTTGCGAGTGCTAAATTTCACTAAATTAACTCAGAATTGCAGGGACAAAATGCAGACAACTACAAACCATGAATATTGTATTTTTGAAAGCCACTGGAGAACAGCTGAAAATGAGATACTTGAATCTTCATTGTTCCAATATTAAGTGCATGCTATTAATATAATATAGTAAATATTTTCAATCTTTTCACTGTAGAATAATGGATTTTTTTTACATTTCCACAAAGTTTGACTTGTGCTAATAGATAGGCATTGATTATAATTTTATAAAAAGATAAGTAAAAACAGTGTAAATGTGGGTTTTCATCTTAGTTGGATGGGAGACCTCCCAGAGAAATCCAGGATGCTGCAGGAAGTGATGTGATTCATTAGGTAGCACGCTTTTCTTTTTGTTAACACTAAACCATTACCCTAGCATGGTGCCAGGCTTCAATATACTGCCATTTGGATAAGACATACAGTTAAGACCTTTGTTTTAAGTTAAAAATCCCATTACTTTGGACAGTAAAGCTGAATTCCATTTTGGGTAACTTCACTCATGTCCTAAATTCTTCCTGTAGATATAGTATTTTTATTTACTTTCTAACCTATGTTGTTTGTAGTTGCTGGGTGCTAAGTTATTGTGTTCCACTGCATAGGGAACTGCATTTCAGTGCAGAATGAAGTGATTTCTCTGTCATTTGTAAAACATGTTGGGAATTTTTTGGATGAAAGATGCTGTATACATGTATATAAGACAATATTCATCATGCCTTATACAGCCAGATCTCTCACTGAAATTCAGTAGAGCCCTAAGATATTGCTTTATAGAAGGAACTGGTAGTGACCTCTATATTTAGGTTGCCTAATACTTTCCATTTTAAAAGATTCTTATGATCTCCCTTGAGAAGCTCTGAAACCTCTGTTGCTTGTACCAAGCCTTTGAAATGTGGCAGGGGAGAGCCCTACAGTTAGATTAAGTGCCTTTTTTATTTGTCCCATGAAATTTTGCTCAGATTTTGCTGAGCTATAAAGAGCTGAAAATCATTACTTTCTGTCACTTGCATTGTTCAGGAAATTTGTGGCACCATGCCAAAATAACAGAACATGAAAACATTAGGTGGACACTGCAGTGGGATCTACTCCCAAGAATGCCTGTTCCCCCCTCCCTCATATACCTACCCAGTTGTGGCACCATGTGGGGCAGGTGTCCTCCCAACTTTGGCTGGGGGTAGGAGAGAGGGAAAGAGAACTGAGCTGGGTTACCCTGACCACCTGTGAACCCAGCACATGATCCCTGTGGCCCATCTTCATCTTCCTCCACACACATGCTTTGTACTAAGTCTTCTTCTGAAAGCTAAAGTAGTTAGGCCTGTAGTTCAAGTGATAGACGTCTGTGCTGCAATGCCAAATATTCAGGGTTCCAACCCTGCTGAAGATGCTTGATGAAGGGCTTGTTAGAGTTGTACCTAATAGAATTTTTGTTTACCTTTTCCTTTTGAAAACAAATACCCCCCTAGGAAATTGTATCAACCAACCAAAGTATGTTAAAATAATGTTGTTTGGGTTGCAAAGTCAAGTGCTGAAAAGTTAAAAAATGCGAGATGTATGTAGTTATGCTTTTAATTGATCACATGCTACATCCCCCACTGCTGCCCACCCTCCCTGTCTATCCCTGTTTATTCATTTCACAGGATAAACACACAAGGGGGCAGAATTAAGGTTATATGGGCAATTGTAAATCTGGCTTTTCCTAACTTTCAGGTGCTTAACTATGTAAAGTAAACAACATTCTTTTAACAAAGTTTTTAAAATGTAATTAAAGAGGCTTGTTTAATAGGTGGCCTTCTTTAGATTTAACAGAATTAAATGGTATGTCAGACTAACTAAATAGGTGGAAATCTAAAACCCACTTTTATAAATGTAATTTCAAATAGTATTCTTTAGGAATATAGCAACAGCAGAATTGCTACATAACAGTGTTGTTTTTTTTTTGTTTTTTTTTTTCAAGCCATGGTCTGCGACCCCTACTATGTCTAAGCTTTCCAAAGGGGTCTGCACCTTCATATGAAATTTTTTAGGGGGGCGCAAATGAAACAAAGATTGAAAACCACTGATATATAAAGTTAAATAGTTATTGATTCTTGAAGAATATTTCTGAAGTTATGCTTGAGGGCTTATTACTCCTAAATTGATCTTTAAATTACTTGTATTGCTTGCTTTGAATTTAGTAAAAATTTAATCTGGCTTCTAAACTGCAAATTGGTGCAAAGCTATACAAACCCAAAGAAAAATGGATTTGGGTTTTTCGTGTGGATTCTGACATTTTATAAAATGTAGCACTTTTTAATAAACATATTGGGCCACCTGCTTTACACTACAGTAGATACTGAGAGTTATGAACTGACTAGTCAACCGTACATCTCATTTAGAGCAGGAAGTACACAATTAGGCAGCAAAGACAAAGAGAAAAAAAAAAGCAAACACTTTACAGTACAGTGCTGTGTGAAACAAACTAAAAACAAAGGGAAAGTTTAAAAAAAATGACTTGACAAGGCAAGGAAACTGTTTCTGTGCTTGTTTCATTTAAATTAAGATGGTTAAAAGCAGCATTTTTCTTCTGCCGAAAGTTTCAAAGCTGTATTAAGATAATGTTCAGTTGTAAACTTTGAAATAACAACCATAACCTTTTGTTTAGAGTTATGAACATTTCAGAGTTATGAACAACCACTATTGCTGAGGTGATCATAACTTTGAGATTCTACTGTACACCATTAATGCAGAAGATATGTAGACAGGTATTTGAGGATCACCCCAGTTTCAGGGAAGCTTCTAGAGGCATAGAGATGCAGCCCCACCACACTCCACTGCTGAAATGGGAATATGATGGAAAAAAGGGGGCATGGCTGGAGTATCCTTATGCTCTGCTGATCTGAGTTATAGGATTGCCCCTTCCACCTAGCCTGATTTCGAGGAAAGCAAAAGACATCACGGAGTTATACCAGGAGACTGACAGTGGTGCACAACTAGGCTAGGAAAAGAGGTGCTCAAAGGCCACCTTTGAACCCCCTCTCCCCAGATATTTATTCTGCATTTCTTGTCTATAGCAGAGGATCTATGATCTGGGCCACAAGTTTTCTGTATGTATTTTAAAAAAGACTTGGCTGTTTCTGGTAAACTTGTAAATGTGAGATACAGATTTCCATTTGAAACTCTCATGTGACTTTATATGCATTGAGAAATTATAAATAAAATGCCTTTTTTTTTAGTTGGTTATCAGGGTCATTTTTCTTCATAAAACATGTGAAATATGTTTGGTCATGTGCCATCTGGATATTTACAGTTACAAATGAGTTACATTTAACCAAATCTGGTATGTTTATTTCTTTTGAAATGCAGTACCTCTCAGTGCTGATGGCCAGAGCATATCTAGCATATCTGAGTTTTAACATGTCTGGGTTACAGCAGTTTATTAAGGACTCTTCTTTTGTCTTCCAATACTCAGATTTGTACTGGAGGGGGGAGGGAGGGAATTGGCTGCTATGCTGATTTTACCAAATTCAGGACTGAATCAAGCTTAGTGTATTGAAGAACCGAAAGGGCATGCATTTTCATGCACATATGGCAGTTTTTGCAAAAGAAATATTTGCAAGTGTTGTCTTTGTAAATTTGTTTTCACTCTCATTGTAATGTATATGACGCTTATGCCATTGGTCTTTAATATGAAATTATTATGAGGAAGAGCTGAGTATGTCATAAGTAAATTGCTTCCTCACATTCTATACGTAACCATTAGGAGTTGGAAATACTGAACTGGACTCTCTTAAGGTTTACATGACCTTTGTTAAATCTGTGCATCACAGTGCTGATTTTTTTTAAAATTTTTATCAAAAACGTAATGAACTTTGAGTTTCAGAAAGCTTTATTTTTTGCATGAGTAGTCAAATGAAATGGAGTTCTTGTATCATGATGAGGTGCCATCTTTATTTTGAACACTGTTAGGAGCAGTTTGTATGGGGGTTTGTAAGAAGAGGTCATAATTAGCTGATAAGCAGAAGAGCAGACTTGAAGTAGTAGGTTTAAAAATATTTATAGCCTGTTTTTCAGAATTAGCTCTGAGTGTTAAATGTATTTGATATTTTAAACCTAACTGATAAATAAATTTCAACCCATGTTCTTTTGCAAAATGTTGTTTTTTAGAAATTATGAACTTGATATTTTGACTTGGTTTTATGTAACCATCTCCTGATTTCTCCTGTGTCTGTGTAAAACAAACAAAACAAAAAACCCCCAAGCATTTCATTTGAATTTAAAGTTGTTCCAGTACTACATGAGCTATGTTATACAACTATGTCTGGTTGATGCAAACAAAGTTAGAGATTTCATCTGAGATCAAGTCACAGAATATATTGGTTTTATTGACAACCAGCTTTGTGTTGCGGAGCGTGGCGTGAAGTGAAGCTTAGGTAACTTTTAGGGCTGTCGATTAGTCACAGTTAACTCATGCAAGTAACTCAAAAAAAATTAATTGCGATTAATTACACTGTTAAACAATAGAATACCAATTGAAATTTATTAAATATTTTTGGATTTTTTTCTACATTTTCAAATATATTGATTTCTGTTACAACACAATACAAAGTGTACAGTGCTCACTTTATATTATTTTTATTACAAATACTTGCACTGTAAAAATGATAAACAAAATAAATAGTATTTTTAAATTAATCGCATACAACTACTATAGTGTAATCTCTTTATGGTGAAAGTGTAACTTACAAATGTAGATTGTTTTGTTTTTGATGTAGGCTCTGAAGTTTTACAATTTTTTTTTATTACAAGTCCACTCAGTCCTATTTCTTGTTCAGCCAATCACTAAGACAAACAAGTCTGTTTACATTTATGGGAGATACTGATGCCTGCTTCTTATTTACAATGTCACCTGAAAGTGAGAACAGACATTCACATGGCACTTTTGTAGCTGGCGCTGCAAGGTATTTACTTGCCAGATGTGCTAAACATTTGCATGCCCCTTCATATTTCGGCCACCATTCCAGAGGACATGCTTCCATGCTGATGATGCACGTTAAGAAAAATAGTGCATTAATTTGTTACTGAACTCCTTGGGGGAGAATAGTATGTCTCCTGGTCTGTTTTACCTGCATTCTGCCATATATTTCATGTTATAGCAGTCTTAGATGATGACCCAGCACATGTTGTTCATTTTAAGAACACTTTCACAGCAGATTTGACAAAATGCAAAGAAGGTACCAATGTGAGATTTCTAAAAATACCTACAGCACTCAGAATCCAAAGTGCCTTCCAAAATCTGAGAGAGATGAGGTGTGGAGCATGCTTTCAGAAGTCTTAAAAGAGCAGCACTCCGATGAGGAAGCTATAGAACACGAACCACCAAAAAAAAAAAAAATCAACCTTCTGCTGGTGGCATCTGACTCAGATGATGAAAATGAACATATGTTGGTCCGCTCTGCTTTTGATCATTATCGAGCAACACTGATCATCAGCATGGACACACGTCCTCTGTTGAAGCATAAAGGGACATATGAATCTTTAGCACATCTGGCATGTAAATATCTTGTGACGCCGACTAGAACAGTGCCATGCGAACTCCTGTTCTCTCAGGTGACATTGTAAACAAAAAGCGGGCAACTTTATCTCCTGCAAATTGTAACCAAACTTGTTTGTCTGAGTGATTGGCTGAAGTAGGACTGAGTGGACTTGTAAGCGCTAAAGTTTTACATTATTTTATTTTTGAATGGAGGTTTTTTCTCATAATTCTACATTTGTAAGTTCAACTTTCATGATAAAGATATTTCACTACAGTACTTGTATTAGGTGAATTGAAAAATACTATTTGTTTTTTACTGTGAAAATATTTGTAATAAAAATAGTGAGCACTGTACACTTTGTATTCTGTGTTGTAAATGAAATCAATATATTTGAAAATGTAGAAAACATCCAAAAATATTTAAATAAATGGTATTCTAGTATTGTTTGAGCGCGATTAATTTTTTTTCAATCGCTTGACAGCTCTAGTAACTTTCTCTGACACCTTGACTTTCTCTGAGAACATGAACAATGATGATAAAGAAATAGGAATCACATTACTTCACACTTTGTCAAGGGAAATACCTTTTGTCCGTGGTCACTGGAACTGATGAAGTCAGAACTATTGGAAAACCTCTACTTATTGCTGTTCTTGGCCTTCTAGATCCCAATACTTCAAGTGTTGTTCAACCCTCCTTTTACACCGTTGGTATATGTGTTTCCTGAAGGACACATCTAATGCAAATGTATGCTGAATAACATCGGCATAGCTGAAGGGGTTTGGGGAGGTGAAAGAAAAAAGTCTGAGGATCTACTGCATAGGAGGGATTCATAGACTCCAGGGCCAGAAGAGACCATTATGATCATCTACTGACAGTCTGACCTCCTGCATAAGACAAAGCCAGAGGACTTCCTCAAAATAATCCTTTCTGAACTAGAGCATATCTTAAAAAAAAACAGAAAACCAATCTTGATTTAAAAATTGAGAATCCATCACATCCCTTAGTAAATTGTCCAGTGGTTAATTACTTTTTCTGTTAAAAATATATGCCTTGTTTCCAGGCTGAATTTGTCTAGCCTCATCTTCCAGCCATTGGACATTTGTTTGCAAGATTGAAGAGACCATTATCAAATATTTGTTCCCCATGTAAGTACTTATAGACTATAATCAAGTGTGACAAAGTTCCTCCTCTCCCTTGGTGGGTCCTGCACTTATTGGCAGATTTGCTCACCTCAGTGATCTTCCCCACAGTCTGGATCAACTCCTCTTGTGTCTGATCAGGAGTTGGGAGGTTTGGGGGAAACCCGGGCCCGCCCTCTACTCCGGGTTCCAGCCCAGGGCCCTGTGGATTGCAGCTGTCTATAGTGCCTCTTGTAACAGCTGCATGACAGCTACAACTCCCTGGGCTACTTCCCTATGGCCTCCTCCAAACACCTTCTTTATCCTCACCACAGGACCTTCCTCCTGGTGTCTGATAACACTTGTACTCCTTAGTCCTCCAGCAGCACCCGCTCTCACTCTCAGCTCCTTTTGCCTCTTGCTCCCAGCTCCTCACACGCACTCTCTCCCCTCTGGCTCCTCCTCACCTGACTGGAGTGAGCTCCTTTTTAAACACAGGTGCCCTGATTAGCCTGCCTTGATTGGCTGCAGGTGATCTAATCAGGCTGTCTGCCTTAATTGGTTCTAGCAGGTTCCTGATTACTCTAATGCAGCCCCTGCTCTCGTCACTCAGGGAACAGAAAACTACTCATCCAGTGACCGGTATATTTGCCCTCTACCAGACTCCTGTACCCCACTGGCCTGGGTCTGTCACACAAGTCACCCCTTAACCTTTTTCTTTAAACTAAATAGATTGAGCTTGAGTCATTACTATAAGGTGTGTTGTCTAATTCTTTAGTCATTCTCGTGGCTCTTCTCTGAACGCTCTCCAGTTTATCAGCATCCTTCTTGAATTGTGGACACCAGAACTGGACACATTATTCCAGCACTGAGATCACCAATGCAAAATACAGAGGTAAAATAACTTCTACTTCTCCTCAAGATTCCCCTCTTTTAGCATCCAAGGATCACATTAGCCCTTTTGGCTCCAGCATTGCACTGGGAATTCATATTCCACTGATTATTCACCGTGACCCCAAATCTTTTTCAGAGTTAGTGCTTTCCAGGATAGAGTCCCCCATCTTATAAGTATGGCTTATGTTCTTTGGGCTTAAATTACTACATTTACATTTAGCTGTATTAAAATGCATGTTGTTAACTTGTGCCCAGCTTACCAAGCAATCCACATCACTCTATATTACTGGCCTGATATTATTTCTATCCATTATTTACCACACCCTAATCTTTTGTTATATGCAGACTTTATCGGTGACGATTTTATGTTCTCTTCCAGGTCAGGGTTGTGCTGAATCCTGTTGATCTATCTTAGCTATTTGTAAGGCATCTGTCACTTTGGTATTGAAGTGCATTTAAAATAAAGAGAACTTGGGAGTTTACTCCTGGGGTGCTTCTAGGAGGACTGCTATGGGTCCTAATGAGCATTCTAATGATTCTGGCTCTTCTGTTGTCCTTCACTCTTTCACCTAAAGGTTGTGTTTTAATATAATTTAGGGTTTTTTTTTGTTTTTTGTTTTAAATGTGTGCAAGTGGGGTTAATAAATTTAGTGTTAGTGCCACCAGTCTCCTCTTCTTTAGCTATCTTGCTGTTGCATGGTCTGAAAGATACTGAGATTTGAATGAATACCTGAGTCAAGATTAATTTAGATAAGACAGATGATATTGGTACCATCTTCTAAGGGGAAACGTGACCAGCTTGCATTATTATTTTCTTGAAAGGTTTGGGGAAGGGCCACCAGCAACTAGAAAATTCCTCCAGCCTTCTGGCTTTCCTTTGAAAGCAATGACTTGTCCTTAAACTTGGCTATTCCATAGTGCTTGGCTTTGCCATAATTAGAACACACAAATTGATTCTCCCCCCCCCCCCCCAGTGGAAAAAGCATCTGAATCCATCGTTCATTTAAAGCATAGAACTACCAACTCTAAAAAAAATAGATAAAAGGTCAGCTTGACTGGTTCAGCAAAAAACTGTTGCTTACAAATATAGGGTCAGATTGTCCCCTTATACTTTCTGAGCAGAAGAGCTTGTATCTGCCTGCGTGAGGAGAGGAACAGAGAAGTTGAGGAATGCTGCTTCTGTGGCATCATCTTCTCCTGGGCTTCTGTAAACTCCCCACTGTGAGCTGAAGAAAAAGCAGTGTTGTCCACATTCCCTCCTCCTTCCTCTCCAGAAAAGTGATGGATATTTATACCCAATATTAACCCTCCTTTGAGCAATATTAACTGTGCCTCTGCAGATAAACTGTGTGTGTGTGTGTGTGTTGGGAGAGGTCATGTCATGTTCCCATGAATCCCACAGATCTGGGAGTCTATATCAGCTGCCTGCTCTGTAGATTCCCAAAGGCTTTCTCCTAAGGGGATGTTGTAAAGGAAACTGAGCTTTCTGACCCTTCTAGCCCCCTTCCATTTCGCCTGTTGTTTTCTAATAAATAGTAGCTGTCTGAGATCCGTACTCCTTTCAGTTACTTTTTTGTAACAAGTGTATTCCAATATTTATTATGTGAGCCTACATTTCTTTCTAGTGAGAAAACATACACCTCTACCTCGATATAACGCGACTCGATATAACACGAATTTGGATATAACGCGGTAAAGCAGCGCTCCGGGGGGTCGGGGCTGCGCTGCGCACTCTAGTGGATCAAAGCAAGTTCAATATAACGCGGTTTCACCTATAACGCAGTAAGATTTTTTTTTTGACTCCTGAGGACAGCGTTATATCGAGGTAGAGGTGTATTTGAAATAAACATCACTTTGCTGCATACTGGGGTGGGGGGGAGATCAGTTGTAATACCAGTATATGAGAAGTTAAAATCTTTAGCTGTGTTACAGAAAATAACATTAGGTTGCTGATTTTTTTTTTTTTTTAATAGATCCATGAATGTAAATTTGGGTTTTCTAAAGCTGCTGAAATGGATATTTCTTTCTCAGGATGGACTGCTATGCAGCATACCAGTCCCCTGCAGGATGCTTGCTGGCCTCATCTGTTAAATGCCATCTGGAAAATAGGGCAGTATGTGCTTTAAGGGAATGATTAAATAGGGACACTGCCTCAAGGGGTAGTTTTCCGCACATTTATACAGTGACTGATAAAACCATATGGGACCTGTACGTCTATTCTAATTGAATCAGTTTTTATAGAAAGACAGAATTGCTAGAAATGTAGTAAATGGATAAATTCCAAGTAAATACTTCACACAACAAAATAGCTAGGAATCTTAAGGTACTGGAAATCAGTCACTGTTGGAAATCTGGGGTCACTTGGAGGTTAGATTATTATTAATTTTTTAAGTGTAGTAAATACAGGGCAACAGTGCAATTTGTATGTATTCGGCACATGGCTTTGGGCTACTAAGAGTTCCATAGCACCATTCAGGCAACTATTTCCATTGTTTGCATTGTCAGGACTGTTGTATAATTTGTATAAGCAATACGACTTGCCCTAAGCAATATGGCATACAACGGAAGTGATGGTAATGAGAATAAAAAGGGAAGAAAATCATTTGGATTAGTTAAGTAAATTAATAAATGTTGAAGATACTCTTATCATGCACTGTCCTAATGTAGAACTATGGAAGACTAGTTACTCAGAAGATGGCTGCGTGTTGTCATTAGCAGCAGTGTTTATGTAACATTGTTGCACTGCTTCAGTTTAGAAGAAATTATAATTTTAAGTAGAAGCTGCAAATTCACTTTCCACAGAGTTAAAGTTGAGGAGTGATATTTTGCTCCCATTGAAGTTGAGGGCAAAACTTCCATTGACTTCAGAGGTGCCAGGATTCACCAAATGTCTCTAGTGAAGTTGAAAAAAGTTGCTAGTTTTGTAATAGCTTTTATTTAATATTGCTGTAGTACCCAGTGAGGATCAGTGTGCTGTTGTGCTAGGTGCTGTACAAAAATCTGCACAGATACAGCCCCTATCCCAAAGAACTTGCAAAATAGGTAGGTAAGTCTGATATAGTCTGTCTTAATGGGACAAGAGATGTAAAATAATTTAGAATTTTTAGTTTTGAGAAACTAAGAGAACATTATTAGAGTAGTTGCAAAAATTGAGTGCCGAGTAAAATTGACTGAAAGGGACACCTTCAACTTGAAAATAACATTATCTGGAAATTTTGTACTTACTCTACACTTAAGACCATTATAGATGAAAAGTTGATCTATGAGATTGTGTGTGGGGGGGGTGACCTTTATTTTTATGTCAGTATGGTTTTATGCTTGACAGCTCTTTTTTGAGCTTGTTTGTTCCTGCAAGAGGACTTTGAGGTACTGAGCATCTTCAACAACCATTAAAGCCTCTGCGAGTTGAAGGCACTCAGTACGTTACAGGATCAGGCCCTTTGTGTTTAGTCAGTTTTATAGTTTCCCTACATAGTCAGCAATTTTCTCATTATTGGAAAAAAAAAAAAAATAAGAGAGCAGAAAAACCTTTACAGACTTTTCCAAGTTCCTTTTAAGATTTCAGGACATGTGATTTAAAAGATGACCTATCAGAAACTAAAACTTTAATTTAAAAAAAATACACTTTTAGCTTGAATCATGAGCTGAGGCCAATAAAAACGTAGTTTTGTTTCCACTTTTTAAAAAAGATTGTGCAAAAGTGCATGCAGTTAAGGTTTAATTAGACTGTTCAAAATGGAATAAACAGCATAAGATGCAAGCTTTTAAATTTCTGCCTTTACCTGGAAGCTGACTTCCATCAGATCCTGCCTCTTAATGACATCAGTACAGTAACTCCTCACTTAACGTTGTAGTTATGTTCCTGAAAAATGCAACTTTAAGTGAAACGATGTTAAGCAAATCCAATTTCCCCATCAGAATTAATGTAAATAGGGGGGATTAGGTTTCAGGGAAACTTTTTTTTTTTTTTTTGGCCAGACAAAAGGCATTATATACGTTTTAAACAAGCAATTTAATACAGGTACTGTACTATAGTTGGGAGGTGCCCGTGCCTTACCCTACACAGGCAGAGCCCACTGGCACTGGAGATGAGGCAGGCAAGGAGGCTGAAGGTGCTGTAGGCTAGGAGAAGCACCTTGCGCAGCAACGGCAGCTTCCCCTACTCTGCAAGCACCGGGGTGGGGGGCTCAACCCTTGGCCCACCCACTCCCCTCCTTCCCCCAAGCCCCCATGCTTGATCTGCCTCTTCTGCCTCCCCACCTTCTCCCCCTTTACTTCCCATGCTGTGTCCTCACTCCTCCTCCCTTCTAAACGCCACAAGCCAGCTGATTGCCCTTGGGCAGGAGGCAGGGGAGTGAGGGGGAGCCTGCATGCTGAGTCCTCGCTCCTCCCCCATTCCTCCTGCCCCCAAAATGCCACAAGCCAGCTGATGCTGCGGGTAGGAGACAGGGGAGGGAGGGGGAGGCGTGCCGAGTCCTCGCTCCTCCCCCCTCCCTCCTACCCAGGGCAATCTACTGGCTTGCGGCGTTTAGGGGGCAGGAGAGAGGGGGAGGAGTGAGGAGTTGGTGTGCAGGCTCCCTCTCCCACCCCCCTTGCTTCCTGCTCGGGGCAATCAGCTGGCTTGCAGAGTTTAGAAGGGAGGGGGAGCCTGTGCACCGAGTCCTCGCTAATCCCCTCCCCATCTGCCCCCAAAACGCCACAAGCCAGCTGATTTGCCGCAGGCAGGAGGCGGAGGAGGAAGGGGAAGGCGCTGATCTGTGGGGTCCGCCGGCGGGCAGGAGGCGCTGTGGGGAGGGGGAGCATAGAGAGGCTGCCAGCTGTGGAGAAAGCAGGCAGCCAAACAATGTAAGAGTGGAGCATTGCACAACTTTAAATGAGCATGTTCCCTAATTGATCAGCAACGTAACAACGAAACAACATTAACTGGGACGACTTAAAGTGAGGAGTTACCGTATTGGTTTTAGTGAGAAACTGTGGCAAGATTGAATTACTAACTGTATGCCGTCTACATCACCATATGAGCAAAAGTATTAATTGTTTTACTTTCTAATGTCTTAATCTAAATATATAATTTTTTTTGCTGAAATCTATTGATTTCTGCCCATATCATGAAGACTTGCATTTAGTGGCAATTTCTTGGATCTGTGGAAATTCCACATCTGTGCATTTGTAGACTCTGGTCATAAGATAAGGATGATAAATTCACTATGTTCTTATATAAAATGCTAATAGGATTACAACATAGGTACAAATATGCATCCTGATCCCGCAAGATTTTCCATGTAATGGAATCCCCTGGCCTACAAGGGGTTCTTTTTGAAGTCAGCAGGACTCCTCCATATCGGACCCCGTACAAATAGAGGTCATCCCCATACAAGGCTGCTTGTAGGATTAGGGCCACAGTGACATACATGCACTTTCTACTAGGACTAAAGATCAGAATATAATAAAAATTAAAAGAAGTTGTGAAAGCTGTTAATATTTGGTTATTATAAAATACATCAGAAGCTGTTAATTCTTATAAGAACAAGACAGTTCTGTCCTTCTATGAATTACTGATAATTTAATAAAAAAAATTATTTGCTTTTGTACTTTTAAAGGAACAAAAGATAGATGGGAAAAGTACATAGATACAGATGTCTCTTAACCTCTATGTGCCTTTTAAAAAAAATCTTTTCTGTAACAGGATTTAAAAAACATACCTATTTGTACAGTGGTGTTGTGTGGATTGATCAATGTTTGTAAAGAAGTTTGTCATCCTTAGGTGAAAGGTACAATGTAAGTGTAAAGTATACTGGAGGGAAAAAGATGTTTACTTGGTTGTAACTCCTGTTTTATATAACTTTTTAATGGTATTGCAGTTTATACTGCATGTTTATTTCAGTATATTATGACTCTATTGCATCCAAATTGTCACTTGTCATGAAAAATGTGTCTTCTAATGCTGCTCATAGTTGTAACCTATTCTGTAATTTCAGTGCTGAGCAGCTTTGTGTAGTTGGTTTCGGGTTTTGGGTTTTTTTTGGTTTGGTTTAGTTTTAGCTGCAATTAAAATTTTGCATAATGACCTTTTGTAGGAAACTATATTAAATTAGAACAGGGGTTCTCAAACTGGGGGTCGGGGCCCTTCATGGGGTCACAAGGTTGTTACATGGGGGGTTGCGAGCACCACTCCAAACCTTGCTTTGCCTCCAGCGTTTATAATGGTGTTAAATATATTAAAAAGTGTTTTTAATTTATAAGGGAGGGGTCACACTCAGAGACTTGCTATGTGAAAGGGGTCACAATCAAAAAGTTTGAGAGCCACTGAATTAGAATGAATATTTACTGTCTGACACCGCACCTATAATAAAAACCTAAACATTGTACAATGATTATTAAGATCATACATACATACATATTTGGGTTACGTGAAGGTGTGCTTCTTAATACTATGTATTCTGATATTCTGTGTGTAATCTCATACCAGAAAGGTTTAAGTACATGTTTCCTGTATCATTTATAAAAAATATACCTGCTTGTGTTTTGTAGTTCTAGCATTTGCTGGAAATAAACAAAGTAGCTATAATTCCAGCTGGTATGAAGAGAGAGAGAGAGAGTTGATTAGATTTAATTTAGAATTTTCAGTACATTTGTTTGGATTATTGAATTAAGATACTTGAGTACCTAAGCAGTTATTTGTTCTTTTTTGTGTGGGATTTGGCAAAGATATGATTATGTAGATAGAAAGTTTTAAAGATACACTGTGACAATTTGTGGTTCAGCCCAGACCAGTAAGTGGTGGTATCACCATCTGTCCTGTAACTCTGGGTGCCTTAAATGCTATGCTGACACCAACACCCAGTCGACAAACATTCAGGTCACACCCAGGCTTCCACCACCCATTTACTTTTTGCAGAGTGACCCCAGCACCTTCCCAATCCTGAATTTCTCCCAAATTCATTTGCCAACATGACAATCTGCTGATGCTGCCTGAATTGTGAGTTACTGTGTTACCCCTCTCAGCCTCAGCAAGTGGGAATTTTGCTCCTCCTGAGCTGTGTGATAACACCCTGACGGACCAGTTTCTCTACCCTGCTAGCAAACTCTTCAGGAGTCTGCCAGTCCAAACCTTGCCTTGCAGGTAGCAAACAGTGAACCCCCACTACTGAGTTCCCCAGAGACATCTCCCCGCAGTGTCCAGCTCTCTCCTGGAATACTCTCAGAAGTTAAGTTGGTTGCTCCTTTAACAAGACAATACACTGCAGCTCATTAATTTAACTGGGGTTTGGCAGACACTCTTATTTCATTCTCGGCACTGGATTGGTTTATAGTAAACCAGTTTATTAAATAAAAAATCATAGATTTAAGTCATACCAAGTATAAGGAGTAAAGATAGAAATGGTTACAAACAAACAAAAGTAAATCTACACTTCTAAGACTAAGTCCTGGTCTACACTAAGAACTTTTGACTGTCACTGAGGAGCGTGGAAAATCCATACCTCTGAGTGACAGTTATACCAACTGAACTCCCAGTGTAGGCAGTGCAGTGTCGATGGGAGGGCTTCTGCATTCACATAGCTACCATCTCTCAGGGAGGTGGAGTGCCTGTGTCGATGAGAGAAGTCCTCCTGTCGGTGTAGGTAGCATCTTCACTACATCACCCAATGCAGCTGCGCCACTGTAACTCTGTAAGCATAGACAAGCACTAAAACTTAACTTTAGCAAGTTGCAATCTTTGCCTAAGCAGGTAACTCACTTATATTCCGTTCCCAGAGACTTAAACCCCCTTGGTTGATGGACCTAACATTCTGTGATTTCAGTAGCTCTGGCCCCTCGAATCCCCTAAGTGATGGTTAACTGTGGGGTTCTCTCCCCTTCTTTTTGTAGTCCGGTAAACCTCTGAAATGTAGTCTTTGAAAAGTAAGCCCAGACAAAGTTTCTCTCTCCTGCTGGGGTGTAGATGCCATGCTGTATTCTCCTCTGCTTGTTAGCTGGATAGCTTTGTTTACCTTATATTTAAATTTGCCTTCATTGTCTTTGCTTGATGCCCAGGCTGGTGAGACAAGCACATTCATTCCTTTAGACTAGATTTAGGCATTGTTTGCCAAACAACTTTAAGAACAACATTCTGTCACATACTTAACTGTTTGTACACACCCTATACATACATCACTGGATGATTTTTTTTCTTTTGGGACCAGCATGTCACCAGTTTGCATATGATACCTTACATGACATCTTTTAAATGCACATTATGACAGTAGTATGTTAGGTGCAGTGAATGTTTCAGGCCTGATAGCTGCTGACAGAGAGTTGTAAACCCACCAGTGGTACCCTGTGTCACATATGCTTTTTCTTCTTAGGATTTCAGAGATGACTATGCATTGGAAAAAATGGGAAGATGGAAAAATGGAGATAAAATCAATTTTATCTGAAGACCTGTGATTCTATAAGTGGTTTCTTGAGACAGTGTTTGAGATTCAACTGGTGTGGTATGGCTGGTGGTCTTCAAATAAAATCCATTAATTTATATAGGGAAAGGATTCCATCAACTATTAGAACTGAAGATAGGTGGAATTGGAATTATTCTTGCTCAAACCTCTGCAGGACTCTAGTGCATTTAGTGTTTCTCTAGCTGCACTATAACTTCTGTCATGTCAAAGAAACATTTTTTTTAAAATGCTGTAAATGCAGAAATATTAGCAGAAAGAGAAATTATTGCTTTACATGTTTTTAGAACCATTCTTGTAAAATGCTCTGGTTTTACTTTGTATGCAGCATTCTTGTAGCTGTATTTTTACTTTGGTGTTTACTAGGGCTGTCAAGCGATTAAAAAAATACGTGATTAACAGTGCGATTAATCGGGCAGTTTTTAAAAATGATAATAGAATGCCATTTATTGTTTCGGGATGTTTTCTACATTTTCAAATTGATTTCAATTACAACACAACACAAAGTGTAGAGTGCTGACTTTATATTTATTTTTTTACAAATATTTGTGCTATTTAAAACAAAATAAATATTTTTCAGTTCACCTCATGCAAGTACTGTAATACAATCTCTTTATCATGAAAGTTAAACTTATAAATGTAGAATTATGTACAAAAAACCCCTGCACTCCAATAAAACAATGTAAAACTTTAGAGCTTACAAATCCACTAAGTCCTACATCTTGTTCAGTCAGTCATTCAGACAAACATGTTTGTTTACATTTGTAGGAGATAATGCTGCCTGCTTCTTGTTTACAATGTCACTGAAAGTGAGAACACTTGTTCACATGGCACTGTTGTAGCTGGCATTGCAAGATATTCACGTGCCAGATGCATTAAAGATTCATATGTCCCTTCATGCTTCAACCACCATTTCAAAGGACATGCGTCCATGCTAATGAGGGGTTCTTGATAATGATCCAAAGCAGTGCAGACAGATGCATGTTTACTTTCATCATCCGAGTCAGATGCCACCAGCAGAAGGTTGATTTTCTTTTTTGGTGGTTCAGGTTCTGTACTTTTCATATCGGAGTGTTGCTCTTTTAAGATTTCTGAAAGCATGCTCCACACCTTGTCCCTCTCAGATTTTGGAAGGCACCGGATTCTTAAACCTTGGATCGAGTGCTGTGGCTATCTTTAGAAATCTCACATTGGTCCATTCTTTGCATTGTGTCAAATCTGCAGTGAAAGTGTTCTTAAAACAAACAACTTATGCTGGGTCATCACCCAAGACTGCTATAACATGAAATATATGGCAGAATGCGGGTAAAACAGACCAGGGGACATACTGTTCTCTCTCAAGGAGTTCAGTCACAAATGTAATTAATGCATTATTTTTTTTAACGAGCATCATCAGCATGAAAACATGTCCTCTGGAAAGGTGACTGAAGCATGCAGGGGCATGCAAATATTTAGCATCTCTAGCCCGTAAATACCTTGCAACACCAGCTACAAAAGTGCCATGCGACTGTCTGTTCTCACTTTCAGGTGACATTATAAATAAGAAGCCGATAGCATTATCTCCTGTAAATGTAAACAGACTTGTTTGTCTTAGTGATTGGCTGAACAAGAAGTAGGACTGAGTGGACTTGTAGGCTCTAAAGTTTTACGTTGTTTTGTTTTTGAGTTATGTAACAAAAAAAAATCTACATTTGTAAGTTGCACTTTCATGATAGAGAGATTGAATTATGGTATTGTAGGAGGTGAATTGAAAAATACTATTTCTTTTATAATTTTTATAGTGCAAATATTTGTAATAAAAATAATTGAGCACTGTGCACTTTGTATTCTGTGTTGTAATTGAAATCAATATATTTGAAAATATCAAAAAACATCCCAAATATTTAATAAATTTCAATTGGTATTCTGTTGTTTAACAGTGCGATTGAAACTGCGATTAATCACGATTAATTTTTTTTAGTTAATTGTGTGAATTAACTGCGATTAATTGACAGCCTTAGTGTTTATCTAACATGGTAGCCACTAGTTGCGTTGTATGCTATTCCCAATAGTATATTGCTGTTGTGTTGTCTTATTAACATCATCTGCAATTTATCCCATGTTACGGTTCATTTATTTTAAAAGCTGGATTTCTTCATATAAATATTCATGGAAAAAGTACTACTTGTCTCTATTTTTTGTTGGCAGGTGCGGTGGTGAGTGCTTAATGTGAGGTCTGTGTTTGTTGAGAGAAGCATGATGCTTCTGATATATTACATTGTTTTTTCTTGAAAAGGTGATGTATGAACTAGCTGTTTTTTGCCATATCCTGCAGTAACTGCATTTCAAAAACTGCCTGGTTAAAATTGGAATGTTCTAAAATATCTTTACAATATCGATTTTGATTTGTTTTTGAGATGTAATTGTAGTTTAGGATTTTAGCCTTTGTATATTTTAAACTAGTCAAGATCTGTGGCTTTCTACTAGTGTTTAAATGTAACTTTTAAAACCAAACAATTTCAGATAATTCAGTGTTAACATTTATAAATTATGTAACTAAGCATGCAGTACAAAGATCTAATACCATGGAGGAGTTCTGGTGAAGAGACAGTCCACGAGAGCAAAGAAAGTATTTTGTCGTCAGGATCCATTACTAGAACTTATTTCCAAAATGACAATTGGATATGGCACCTTTGCTGGGAGCTCAGTCTCCACCCCCATGACTTTTATCCAGAGCCTATCTTTTAGCCCCTAGAGATAGCTTATCTCCCACCATTTCCCCCCTTCCTCCCCTCCCATATTTGAGCTGAAGTGCGTTTTAAATTGCTGTGCCTGTTAAGGTAGGCAAGTAGACTATGTCAGTCTGGCATCTTTCACATCAGTGGTCCCCAACCTTTTTGTGGCCAGTAGCACATTCATGTTTTCAGAAGAGTGTGGCGGGCGCCAACACTTACTCACATGCAGGGCCAGCTCCAGGCACCAGTGGAGCAAGCACGTGCATGGGGCAGTGCATGCTACGGGGCGGCATTCCGTCCATTCTGCAGAGTCAGAGTGGTTTTTGGTTTTGTTTTTGGCGCCAGTTCTGGGCAGTGCGGAGAGAAGCTGGGAGGACAGAGAACACAGGCGCCTGCAGCCCTGGAGTACTCTGTCCCCAGCAGGTGCGGGGCCCCAGCTTTTCTCCTCTGCTGGGCACTAGGTGGGCCCCGCGCCTGCCGGAGACAGAGAACACCAGCGCCCGCAGCCTAGGAGTTCTCTGTCCCTGACAGGTGCA
The DNA here is from genome assembly GCF_020497125.1 of Mauremys mutica. Lineage (NCBI taxonomy): Eukaryota > Metazoa > Chordata > Testudines > Geoemydidae > Mauremys > Mauremys mutica. The sequence continues at coordinate 55,623,532 of NC_059072.1, read as the reverse complement.
GGGCTGCGGCTTCTCTCTGGCTTAAGCTGCGGCCCCGTGCCTGCCAGGGACCGAGAACACCGGCGTATGCAGCCTTGGAGAAGCTGGAGAGAAGCCATGGCCCCATGCCTGCCAGGGACAGAGAACACCGGTGCCCGCAGCCTGCAGCCCCGGAGTTCTCTGTCCCTGGCAGGCGTGGGAACACGGCTTCTCTCCCCTGCTGGGTACTAGGCGGGCGCACATAAATGCCTCGGCGGGCGCCATGGCGCCCATGGGCACCACGTTGGGGACCACTGTTTCACATGGACTGAGCTTGTTGTTAAATGTTAAAAGAAATTAGGGTTGGAAAAATTCATAAAATAGAAATCTTGATATTTTTAAATCTTACCTCAGTGAGGTTACATGAAAGAATGGGGAAGGCGGTATCAGCAGGATGATGAAGATGGAATTCCATCATCTCGGTTGAAACAATATTTTGACTTCAAAAGAGCTTAGTCAGGAACACACAAATATCCTATATCAGAGAGGACACAATGCAGATAGGGATAGGAGAGTGTCCAGATCCATTGAGCTCTATGTGAACCTAAGAACAAGAGCTAGAGATAAATTAGTTTACACTTTGCATTCTGAAAAGTTGAAATAGCTGCCAAATATTATCCCACTCTTCAGCTGCTGAAAAAAGTATGTATGCTGTTTCCTAGGCCTTGTGGAAGTGGGGATTTTTACTGCACACAATGTACAAGGTGCTTTATGAACATTAAAAAGGCACAGTGACTGCTGCAAAGAGCTTGCATTCCAAAAAAAGGATAAAAAAGATGCAAAGACAGAGGGGTAGGGGGAAGGGAGGTCAAGAGACAAAGCAGTAATTGATGATGTTCTGATAACACAATGTTTTAGTAATATGTTTGGGTTTTATTTTTGTAAGATACATACTATTTCCAAATACTCTACAATGCTGCCACAGTCAGATGGTTAGATTTGTATAGGCCAGGTCTACACTACAGACCTATATTGGTGATAAATCCACACCCCTGAGCAACACAGTTATACTGACCTAAGCCCCTATATAGACAGCGCTACATTGGTGGGAGAGCTTCTCCTGTTGACATAGCTACTGCCTATCGGGGAGGTGGATTAACTATGTCGGCAGCAGAAGCTGTCCTGTCAGCTTAGTATGTCTTCACTAAAGTGCTGCACTGGTGTAGCTGTGCTCCTGTAATGCTGTACGTGAAGACAAGCCCATAGACACTATAGCAAAAGTGAGCCTTCAGGAGAGGCCTGAATTAGGGGATCTTAGTTGCCTTTTGAATTAGCTTGGGAGGGAGGACATTTCTTGTACAGGGGATGGTGTAAAAGAAAGCAGAGATAATTCTGAAGAAGCAAACAAGTGAGACATCAAAACAAACATTGGGCATGGAACAGGAGTTGGGTGACCCAATGAGAGAGAGAGTGGATAGGGAAAGAGGGTCAGTTTATGTGGAATGTCTTGGTGTAGTGGTTAGGGTGCTAGCTTGGGACTTGAGAGGCTCAAGTTTTCTGCTTTGCTGCAGACTTCGTGTGATAGGCCACTTAGCTTTTCTGTGTCTCAGTTATAAATAGTAGTAGAAGTAATAAGTACTTTTCTATGTCACTAGCATAGTGAAGATTATTGCTAAAGATTGTGTGGTCCTCAGATGCAACAGTAAGGAGGGCCATGTCAGTAGATATGAAACAGAGATGTCTATCTTAGATAAAAAATTTTGTCCTCAGTGTCTAACTTGTGTTGAAAAAGTGGAAGCCAGTCAAGGGATTCAAAGTTGTGTGTAAGAGACATGGCCAGATTGGTGGACAAGAAATGATTTCAGCAGCTTTATTTTGTGTGGGTTTAAAGGGACAACATTGGTGTCAGGAAGATATTACAGAGTTCTAACTACATGGGGGAGGGATAGCTCAGTGGTTTGTGAGTTCAATCCTTGAGGCCATTTAGGGATCTGGGGCAAAAATCTATCAGAGGATTGGTCCTGCTTTGAGCAGGGGGTTGGACTAGATGACCTCCTGAGGTCCCTTCCAACCCTGATATTCTATGGTTCTATGATACATGAACAGAAAGAAGAGGAATGATTTTAGACATATTTTAGAGGAATCAAAGGGACATGAATGATATGAAAAGTGATGTCCATAGTAATGGAGATAATGATAATAGTCCTAATAATAATACTTTGGATCCTTACAAGACAGCATCCTGACTTTTGGATTTTGAGCAGAATTAGGACAAAGGTAATGAAGAAAGTTCTGGATGAATGTAGAAGAGGAGAGGAAGGAAACCTGTCAACAGTGGGGGAATTACTCCTCATGATGCTTCAGGCCATTGAAAGATTATAATTTAGACATGGGCTCCAAGAGTAAAAGTGGTTGAGTTCACCATTTTGATCTCTGGATGAGGTTGATTAGCTGGGACTCTCTGGACTAGATTTGACTTTAGGGCTTCTGCTAAGTATGGAGATAAATGAGCAAACCTGCTGTGCTTAGTCCAGTTATGTGTGGTCAGCATTTTAGGGTTTGTTGCAAAAGTTTCATTGAAGTTCTTCTACAAAATGTTGCCATGATACATGAGGACAAGAACTGAAATTGAACTTTGATAGGAAAATCTACATGTGATTGAAGTGATATCACTTCTCCTTTTTTCCCCATCCCTCCTCAGAAAAAAATCAGTCTCTTCTGAGACTGAAAAGCCATAATTTGGCAGGGTTTTGTGTTTGTATTATCCATTCCATTGTAATTAAACTTCCCAGTGTTTGACTAAAGATGATTTATGTGAATGGATTAATTAGTGCTTGTAAAGCCCTTTGGAGATGAAAAGAGCTATTATTAATTATTATTTAATAGGCTTGGCAGAATTCAATTTTTATTATTTATAATGTTGACATCAATTTATTTTTATACTTTTTTAAATTTTATTTTTTAAATTTTCACAGTTGTGGGAAATTATGGGGGGGGATTCAGACAATTGGAAGGTCAGACAGCAATTAATGACAACAGATGTTGAGATTCAAAAAACTGTTTTATAACCATTAAAACAGAAATTGTTAACATCACATCAACATACAGAGTAAATATTGTGAAATCAAACACTAAGTTTTCAAGCAGCATTTTTCTTACTTTGCCTATCTGTAAATTTCAGCTATTATTGATGGACATTTTTGTGTGTGTGTGTGTGTGTGGTGAAATCAGCAATTACTAATAAAAATCTAATATTTCCAAGCCTAATTATTAATCATTGATAAAACTCTGCAGCATGAAATAAATCTGCTTTAGAGTACTATTGGATCAGATGTGCATTTATGTGAATATCTTGTCTTTGACAATAAATGGTCACTCTCAAGTGTTCAGGGAGCTAGCCTGTAAGAGAAACTTGTGTCCATGAACCAAAAGTAATCTGACAGTGTTGTAATTGCCACTGCAGTTATTGCTTTTCACAGGCCTCTATGAATTGAATTTCATATTTGCCTCTATGAATTGCTTTTCACAGGCAGTTGCGTCCTAGGCCCTGGCTTCCCAAACTTTGTAGTAGGGAGAGAGATGCACTAGCAATTTGTCAGGAGTCCAATGAACACACTGAATTTGAATACTTTAAAATGTATGTAGTTTTATTAAAAACTAACACCATAGTGCACATATACTTTATCAATAGGTGAATAGAAATTGCTTGTTACAGTGCACCAGTTATGAACAGAAAAAATGAGCCATGTAAAGCAGCGAGGGAAATGTAATAGTTAAATTGGGTAAGAGCGGATTAATACAAGAATCAAAAGGTGGGTAAGGAACTGGTTAAAATGGAGACTACAACAGGTCATGCTAAAAGGTGAACTGTCAGGCTGGAGGGAAGTTACTAGTGGTCTTGGGGACAATCTTATTTAATGTTGTCATTAATGACTTCGACACAAAAATTGGAAAGTATGGTAATAAAATTTGTGGATGACACAAAGTCGGGAAGTATTGCCAACATGGGGAGGATTGGACTATCGTACAAGAAGATTTGGACCACAAAAATTGGAGTAATAGAAATTGGATGAAATTTAATAGTGCAAAGTTCAAAGTCACACCCTTAGGCACTAACAACAAACATTTTTGCTATAAGTTGAGGTTGTATCAGTTGGAAGCAAGAGAGGTGGAGAATGTCCTGGGTGTATTGTTCAGTCAGAGAATCGCTGAGAGCCCCAGTGTGATGCAGCTATGAAAAAGGATAACGCAATCCTAGGATGAGGTGCTTTTGGTAGAGATAAGGAAGTATTATCATCATTATACAGGGCACTGGTGAGATGTCATGTGGAATATCGTTCAATTCTAGTCTCCCATCTTTAAGAAAGATTAATTGAAATTGGAACAGAGAAGGGCTACTAGAACTAGATGATCAGAGGAATGGAGAACCTACCTTACCGGAGGAAATTTAAGGAGTGTGGCTTGTTTATTCCAACAGAATGAAGGCTGAGGGAAGAGATGATTGCTCTCTCTAAATACATCAGAGCGATAAACACCAGGGAGGGGAGGGGAGTTATTTTAATTAATGGCCAATGTTGGCACAAGAATAGTGGATATAAACTGGTCATCAGTAAGTTTTTAGGCTTGAAATTAGATGAAGGTTTCCAACCATCTGAGGAGTGACATTCTGGAACAACCTTCCAAGGAGAATAGTGGGGGACAAAAAGCTTAACTTGTTTTAAGACAGAGCATGATGAACTTATGGAGGGGATATGATGAGATTGTCCACAATGGCATGTGGCTCATCCATGACCGTTATAAGCAAATATCTCCAGCTACCAGAGATGGGATGCTAGACGGGGAGGGCTCTGAGTTACTGCAGAGAAGTCTTTCCAAGGTGTATAGCTGATGGGTCTCGCTCACATGTTCATGGTCTAACTGATCATTATATTTGGGATCAGGAAGGAATTTTCCCTCAGGTCAGATTAGCAGAGACTCGGGGGTGGGGGGGTTTCTCCTGCCTCTGCAGCGTTGGGACATGGGTCACTTGCTGGTTTGAACTAGAATAAATCATACATTGCTGTAATTTTAAGTCTTTAAATCAGGGGCGGGCAAACTATTTGGCCTGAGGGCCGCATCGTATGGAGGGCCAGTTAGGGGAGCGGGGTCATGACCTGGCCCCCCCCCCTAGACTCCTGCCCCATCCAACCCTCTCCCCCCCCGCCCCCCCGTTCCCTGACGGCCCGCCCAGGAACCCTGCCCCATCCAACCACCCCTTCTCCCTGTCCCTGCCCCCAGAACCTCTGCCCCTGACTGCCCCCAGTTGCCCCATCCAACCCCCTCTCCTTCCTGACTGCCCTCCCCTCCCGTGACCTCTGCCCCATTCAACCCCTGTTTCCCTCCTGACCACCCCGACCCCTATCCACCTCTCCCCGACCACCCCCCCCCCCCAAACTCCCCTGCCCTCTATCCTGTCCCCTTACCACGCTGCCTGGAGCACTGGTGGCTGGCAGCGCTGGAGCTGGGTGGGTCAGGCCGGGCTCTGCAGCTGCGCTGCCCTAGGAGCTCACAGCCCCACCACCCAGAGCATTGCACCGGCGGTGGAGCAAGCGAGCTGGGGCTGCGGGGGAAGGAGGACAGCAGGGGAGGGGCCAGGAGCTCGGGTGCCGGGCAGGACGGTCCCACGGTTTGTAGTTTTGCCCACCTTTGCTTTAAATGAAGATTTGAGGACTTTTGAAACTCAGCCAGAGGTTATAGGCCTACTACAGGAGTGAGTGGGTTAGGTTCTGTGGCCTGCAACGTGGAGGTCTGACTAAATGATCATAATGATCCCTTCTGGCCTTAGTCTGAGACAAATGGCAGACTTGACCTCTGGGTTGTTTAATCTGGATCTGCAGCCCGTATATAGACATAGTAAACTATATTAGATACCATGAACTATATAATATGTTGTGTACCACACTTGGCACCCTTGTTTTAGTAAATTGAGGGATCTGCCCCTCACTTAGGATAACGTAGACTCCCAATGAAGTAATCACCTATGCTTAAATCTCAACAAAAATGTAGATGGGCATTAAATAATTTGGGGCGAGGGGGAGGAGACTACAGTAGAATAGAAGGCCTAACTGGAAAGTGTGTCTCTTGGCCTAAGTCATCCGCTACAAAATAAACTGCCACAATAGTAGAAAAATTAGAGGTAGTAGTTGTTTTTTAAAAAACAAACAAACATTCAGCTGTTAAAAGGTTTCCTTAATTTGTAACCCTCAGGTAGAAGAGAACCATTTTAGGGATCCTTAAAGCAATGTGACCGGTGGATTATTAAACTCTTAATAGATAAGGGTGGTGGTGGTGGGAGTTACTTAGGTGAAAGTATACTGCCAGATTAGGAGACAGGGGACAGTGAATAGAGAGGGAATTATAAAAGATGGAGAAGGAATAGGATGTTGATGTGAGGAGAATTATTGTATAAATCCTCTTGGAAAAATAGTTTGCCAAACTAGTTATAAATTATTATTGGTATTGCAGTAGTGCCCAGGGGCCCATGTCTCAGCTATGGTCTCTGTCTCAATGAGGTTGTAGCCTTATCTAATCTAGTACAGTGATTCTGAAACCCATGAAACACAGGCCTCTTGTGGCCCAATCAGCACACAGCTGCGGCTGATGTGACATTCTCAGGGCCATGCAGGTAGTATATATATTGTATGAATGCAGCCCACATAACACATAGAGAGATGCATATGCAGCCCACAGTGGTAAATATGTTGAGAACCACTGACCTGGTGTAAAAGCGTGTGTCTGGTGGTTGTCCCACTCATCACTAATTTCCTGTTTCTTCAGTGTGTTTGTCTGCATGAGCATTTTATAAACAAATATATACTTTGGCTTTCTTCACCAATCAATGCTTGGTAATTCTGACTTTTGAATACTGATCTCTGAGCTTAGAACCAGGTCAGATCTCTTTCCAGAACTCAAAAAATGCTACTGAGGGAAAGGAGAGGCATTCTGGATTAAAAAATTGAAGCTTACCCTTTTTAGGGTTGACCGTATCTGTGACCAAACCAGTACAGGCAGAAATACTTCTACAAATGCCAGAAAAAATTACTACTTGTATCCTTTTTCTGTAAATGGGAATTAGTCCTGTTACACCTGCATGTAGTCATAAAAGCAAGTTTAATGTGCATAAAATACACAATTGTTTAAAAAGACCAGTAGAGCAAATAGCAAATACTGTAGAATTTTAGTAATTTCATCTATTTTAATTGTCTATAAGAATATCTATTGTAGCCGTAAACTAGTTATATTTAAAAATTTTTTTTTTTTTGGTATATTGCTTAGAACAGTGGGGTCTTGATGGTCAGTTTTGGGCTCATAAGCAGTATGGTAATCAAAATAAATAAGCTAGTTTGCCCTGTATGTGAAACTGGAATTATTTAAAATCAAAGGTCTTTATGGTAGCTGTATCTAAGGGTTTGGCTACACTTGCAGCTGTACAGCGCTGGGAGTTAAAGCTGTCTTCGTACAGCTGTGTAGGGAAAGCGCTGCAGTGTGGCCACATTTGCAGCAGTGTTGGGAGTGGTGCATTATGGGCAGCTATCCCAGCGTTCAAGTGGCTGCAACGTGCTTTTCAAAAGAGGGGGGTGGGGTGGAGTGTGACAGGGAGCGTGGGGGAGAGAGAGAGAGTGGATTTTTGGAGCCGACACTCCGACCACTTCCCCCACCCCTCATTCACTCATAAATGCAAATAGCCTTCAGACCAGATAAGCAGCTGCTCCGATGGACTCCCCCCCCCCCCCCTGCTGTTTATCTCCTTAAGAAAACACTAGCTGTGGACATTCATCCCCCTGCCTGCCTCATTCACAGCAAACAGTAGCTGTGTTTGTTTTTTAGATAAGCAGCTCCGGGAGCCCCAGTTCACAACAAAACAAAGAGAGGCATCATAACAAAACAAAGAGAGTTCTTTAGTTAAAAGCATTATGGGAAAATTCCGGAGGTCAGTTACAGAGTAGTAAGGTTAATCACTGTTTACACTGGCACCCCAGCGCTGCAGCACCAGCGCTGCAGTCGTTATTCCCCAGGCCAAGGTGGAGTACAGCCAGCGCTGTAGCCAGGGAGATACAGCACTGTATGTGCCTTGCCAGTGTGGATGGGGAGTAAGTTGCAGTGCTGTAAAGCCACTACCAGCGCTGCAACTCTCCAGTGTAGCCAAGGCCTAAGACTGCTTTCTAATCTGAATTTAGCTTCTGGGACCTCTGACCATAGGGTCTTTCCCAACACTTGCCAGAAATTACTCCTACATGTCTCATCAAATATGCCAGGGGTGAAAGTAAGGTGGTACGGGCCGGCACGGTGTATCGGTAAAAGTGGCCACCAATACTGGCCCATACAGCGCTTTAATGTTGCTGCTCCTTTTGCGTCTCCCCCATCAGCGGCCCTGATTGGGGGAGTGGGAGTGGGGGGACGCACAAAAGGGGCAGCAATGTTAAAGTGCTGCTGCAGCAAAGGACCCTGTTTAATGTTGTTGTCCCTTTTGTGCTCCTCTTCCTCCCCCCCCCTCCCCCCCAGGGCTGCCGACGGGCAAAAAGAGCAGCTGCCCTGGGGTTGGCGATTTAAAGCAGCAGTGGCTGCAGTCCTGTGCCCTTTAAATCGTCGCTGGAGCCCCAAGCAGCGTGGACCAGGCAGTGCGGATGGGCTGGCTGGGGGACCCTGAACCCCAGCCCCGCCCCTTCTGCCCGAGCTCCCACCCCTTCCGGTAGGAGATAAATTTTACATTCACCCCTGGCAAGACACCAAATAATTCTTCTTCGAGTCGTGCCCTATGGTGGCTCACTCTAGGTGCAGTAGTGCCCCCTGTGCCTTTGATCAGAGATTTCCAATAACAGTGTCAGTTTGGCCTGGGTATGTGTACTAACCAGCCCCATGCCGTTATATAGCAGAGTGTGGGTGAATCGCTTTGTTTCTTCTCAACCACCTCGTCCTGAGACAGAGCTCTGGCAGTTGTTCTTATTTCTTAGTCTTGTAGTTAGTTGAAGTTGTTCTTAGCATTAGTGTATTTAGTTTAGTGAATAGTAGTAGTTACATTTTCTTCTTTTTTCATATATAGGTAGATATTAGTTAATAGTTCTTGTTCACTGGAAAGTTATGCCCGATTCTCCTGGCTTCACATGTTGTCTATCATGCTGAGAGGTGATCCTGGTAAGCAACGGGCAAACCTGGTGCATCCGTTGCCTCACAGAATTGCATGTTGCCCAGAAGTGTAACTTCTGTCTGGCACTAAAATCCAGAGCCAGACAAAACAGGTAGACAAAGTTTTGTTTCATTATGATAGAGTTCTCTCTGTCCAGCTTTTGACCCAAGCAAAGGAACCCTGCCCTGTACGCTGGTCTCTGAGCAAATTTGCTGCCTCCACAGTATCGGAGCCCCTCTCCTCCATGGCATCTAAGGGGAAGACACATGACTCCTGTCATAAGTCCTCCAAGGACTGTGCCCCAAGCTCACCAGTCAGAGAATATACCTCTAAAAAGCCAAGGTCATTTTTGTCTTCAGCCACTTCAGCACCATCTGCTCTCCAATCAGGTATACACAAGGCTTCTGAAAGACCAAACGATGGCAAAGCCTCAGGCCCAGGGAGATCACTGGCAGACCAAGGCGGCAAGAAGAGCTCTTCCTTGGTACCAAAGAAACCCTCTTGGGCTCCGACCGCACTTTCCTCAGAGTGCCCAAGACTCATGGTACAGTAACTCCCCAGTTAACGTTGTTTCGATCTTATGTCCCTGCTCAATTACAGAACATGATCCATTTAAAGTTGTGCAATGCTTCGCTATAACATCGTTTGGCGCCTGCTTTGTCCACAGCTGGCAGCCCCCTATCAGCTCCCCTATGCCCCCCCCCAGCGCCTCCCGTGGATCAGTGCCTTCTGCCTTTTGCCCGCGGCAATCAGTTGGCTTGCGGTGTTCAGGAGGGGGTGGGGGGAGAAGCAAGGACTCGGCGCGCAGGATTCCCCTGCCTCCCGAACGCTGCAAACCAGCTGATTGCCATGGGCAGGAGGCAGTGGGGGGGGGGGAGAGGAGCGAGGACGTGGCATGCGGAGTAAAGGAGGAGGGGTTAAGGGTGGGGGCTTGGGGAAAGGGGTGGCGTGGGCGGGCCAAGGGTTGAGCCCCCCGCCCCTGGTGCTTGCAGAGTAGGGGAAGCTGCCGTTGCTGTGCAATGTGCTTCTCCTAGCCTACAGCACCTTCAGCCTCCTTGCCTGCATCATCGCCAGTGGGCTGTGCCAATGTGGGGTAAGGCGGGGGTGTCTCCCAACTATAGTACTGTACTGTATGGCAAAAAAAAAAAATTCCCTAGAACCTTCCTCTCCCCCCCCCCCACCCATTTACATTAATTCTTATGGGGAAATTGGATTCGCTTAACGTTTCACTTAGTTGCATTTTTCAGGAACATAACCACAACGTTTAGTGAGGAGTTACTGTACTATCAGTGCCCTCGGCCACCATCTCTTCAGTGCAGACCATGGACTCAGTACCAATAACACATTTGATATTGCAGGAATTCCATTTTCCCCAGAACCTGGCTGTATCTCAGACTCCCGAACCGCTGCTGCCCTGCTTTGACTTAGTGTCTGTACCGAGGACATTGAGTTCACCTGAAGTTCATCTGGTACTGACAGTTTCACCTCAGATTTTTCCAGGTACTCCACCAATCCAGAGTGAATTTGAGGAAGAGGATTCTGATGAAGACCTTGCCTCGGTGTCTCAAATATCAGTTCAGGATTCTCTTTTTCACTCCTATAGAGGCTCCTTTCCAGAAGTCTCTGATGAGCCTATAATTACTCGTGCCACAAGCTTGCAACCAGCATCTCACTGGTATGAGCATTTGTGGGTGCCTCCTCTTATGTCTTATGCACCACTTCCTTGGCCATATTGGGACCCTTGGACAGCCCATTGCCAACAATTTTCCAGGGCACTGAGCACCACCTGTCACAGGAAATCTGCATCACCTGCTCTCTCTCAGAGACCTGCCCCTCAAAAAGAATCCTTTGAGGAGCAGGAAGATAGAGCCAATGAAGAGGCCTGTTAACGCCAACATTTCATCTTCATCTCCAGATGAAGCTGTCATGCCTCCTCCTCCTCATCCGGGATGGATGATTTTAAACAGTTTGAGGATCTAGTCAAGAGAATTGTTGACTCCTTGCAGATCCGTCTCGAGGAGGTTAAAGAACCTCATTATAAGCTGCTTGATATCTTTCATTCACCATCGTCTGCACGCATAGCTTTGTCTGTCAATGAAGCCCTTCTGGACCCAGTGAAGATCGTTTGGCACACTCCAGTTGCTATTCTGCCTACATGCAAGAGAGTGCATAAGAAATATTACGTTCCAGCAAAGGAAGCAGAATTTTTTTTTCTCATCCTTCACCTAACTCCTTGGTAGTTGATACAGTTAATGAACATAGAAGGCTGCATCATGCTAAAACCATACCCCATGAAAAAGACCATAAGCATCTATACCTACTGGGAAGGAAGTCTTGCTCATAAGCCTCCTTACAATTTAGAATTGCCAATTACCAGGCACTAATGGCAAATTACAATCATATAAACTGTACCAAACTGAACTCTCTTTTGTTGACCACCTGCCGGCAGAGCACAGGAAGTAATTCCAGGCAATTATTGTGGAGGGCCAGCTACTCACCAGAACATCTCTACAAGCCTCCCTCAACACCTGATACTGCCATCTATTAAGTCACTACAGCAGTAGTTATGAGAAGGGCTTCCTGTCTCCAGCTCTCCGGATTTCCGAAAGAAGTCCAAAATATGGTGGAGGACCTTCATTTTGATGGGTCTGAATTATTTGTGGACACCACGGACGAATCTCTGCAAATGTTAAAGGACTCTAGAGCTACCTTATGTTCTCAGATCTGCCTACAAGAGAGAGCTCAGCAAGTCCCAGACTGCTCAGAGATCACATCGTGCTCAATTCCTGACGTCCCAAAGGCCATACGAACCATATCAAAAGAGACAGATTCCAGAGATGGAAACCATCCACCCCTCAGCCTTCCACCTTGCACTCGTCCACCTCCAAGCAGCAATCTTGACAGGCTGGTAGAAGGCCTGAATTACCATCCTGATCCTTTATCAGCTGCAGCGATTCACCTGCCTTCCTCCCTTTGGTGACTGCCTTTACGCCTTCAGGAGGGCTTGAGAGTTAATCACTACAGAAAAGTGGGTTTTGAGATCATCTCCACAGAGTATGCCATCCATATTCCTATGTTTTCACCAGCAAAGCCCCCTTTCCCGCCCCTCTTCAGGGACTCCTCTCATGGGAACTTGTTTTTTCAAGAAATAGACTCTCATATGGTTGGGAGCTATACAACCAGTCCCCATGCAGCACAGAGGGAAGGGGTTTGATTCCCAGTATTTCCTGATACCAAAAAAGAGCAAGCTTTGGAATTGGTGCACATGCAACTTGGTCGTCATCACAGCAGGTATTCAGAACATGACCGGGGAACTGCTCGATAGTTATCCAGAGTGGAGCATGCATAGGGACGCTACTCAAAGAAGAAGAAATGATTACTCACCCTGTGCAGTAATTCTGGTTCTTTGAGATGTGTGTCCCTTTGAGTGCTCCACTACCATCCTCCTTCCCCTCTGCTTAGGAGTTCTCTGCTATGGAGCTTCGCAGTAGAGAAGGAACTGAGGGCGGTTCGCCCATACAGTTCTATGTAACAATAGCACAGGACATGAGGCTGACTAGCATGCATGTGGGGGCTGAACAGACATTGAATAATCTCCATTGAAGGGTGTAGGGGATGCTAGCACACCTAGAGAGGAGCACCCTTAAGGATGCACATCTTGAAGAACCACAGTTACTGCACAGGGGCAATAACCATTTCTTCTCCCATTCACCACAGACTTAGATATTAGTATTTCTAACAATTGCCTCATGACAGTCTATTTCACTGTATCCTCATCTCCTGGAGGGATCTCCTTAATGTATTCGCAGTGATCAGCCTTCTCTCCGTCAAATGGTGATTCCTACCTAAGGGTGTTTATACATCCATTCCACCTTGTTTCCTGCTATTTTGACACCTGCTACTTCAACTGTAGCATAGTGGCAGCCAGTTCTGAGGCAGGATCACTGTACAGTATTCCTCTATGCTTTTCTTAACCCCTATCTATAATGCGTAGTGAGGGTTGAGGGGGAAGCTGCATTATCATGGGTGACTTCAGTCTGAATGACACATGCTGGCGATCTCATGAAGCAAGTATTAATATTTCCTCGGAAGTTCTAAATATTGCAGCTGATAAGTCCCTAACTCAAAAAGTGTTGCATTCAATATGGGGGAATTCTGTATAAGATCTCATTTTGACAGATTAAGAGGAATTGATTTCAGAAGTAAAAATTAGTGGTTATTGAGGTGCAAGTGATCATGACTTGAATACATTTATGTGCAAACAAATCAGTAATATGTACTTAGTTAAAAGGGTCAGATTTACAAAGTTGAAAATATTTGAGCTGAATCACCTGGGAGAAAGAACTTTAAACAGAAAAATGTGAATGATAATTGGGAATTGTTTAAGAACATTTTAGTAGATGCCCGAATCCCACAGAGAAAAGGTTGCACTGATTTTAAAGCAAATAAAAAAAAGCCTGGCTTAAAGGGGAGTGAAAGGTGTGTGTGTGTAATATAAAAATAAAATAGAAGAATGAAGAAGTTGATAGTATTGAATGTAGATTAGAAGTTTAGGAAGTGAAGAAAATTGATAAGGGAAGCAGAAGGACACATGGAGAAATCTGTCAGAAGCATTAAGGACAATAAAAAGGTGTTTAAGTATATCAAGTACAAAACAATTCTAACATTACTAGAGGGACATGGCAGAAATAATAATAATGATGTAAAAAAGGAAAAAGTTTTAAATAAATATTTGTTCTGTATTTAGCAAGAAGCCAGATGATGCATTTATATCATCTGATGATACTGAAATACTTTTCACCCTCACACACAGTACCTGAAGGTATGTCTATACAGCAGCTGGGAGGAGCGATGCTCAGTATCGGTAGACATATCTGTGCTAGCTTTGCTTGTATTAGCACCTAAAAATAGCAATGTGGCTATAGCGGCATGGGTAGTGACTCAGGTGAGCTGCCTGAGTACAATCCTGCTTGACCCCCTGGGTACATACTTGGGTGGGTAGCCTGAGACACTGCTATTTATCATGCTTCTGTGACCACACTGCTGTTTGTTGTGTTAGCTCAGCCAGTGGGAGCTGCGATCGGCCGGACCTGCGGATGAGGCAGGTAAACACACTGGCCCGGCCCGCTGCAGCCAGTGGGAGCCGCGATCAGCCGGACCCACGGACGGAGCAGGTAAACACACTGGCCCGGCCCGCCAGGGGATTTCCCTACACAAGCGGCAACCCCTGTTTGAGAAACCCTGTGTTAGCTTGAGGAGAACTAGTGCATGTATGTCTACTCCTGCTGGGATTCTCATGGTTTTTGAAATCAGTAGGTTTAGATAACTTGCATCCAATAGGTTGCCGAAGAGGTCTCCAAATGGGTAATGTTGATTTTTTTTCAATCAGTCTTGGGACACTGGGGACAGTCTAGAGGACTGAAAGAATGTTAATGTGCCAGTATTTAAAAAGGGTAAAAGGAATGACCCAGCCCGACATTGATCCTGGGCAAAATCATGGAGTGGCTGAAATGGGATTCGCTTAATAAAGAATTAAAGCACAGTAATATAATTAATGCCAATCAACATGGATTTACAGAAGATAAATATCACCTTAGTTTGACTATCTTTTTTGACACCTTTATCAAGTAAACTTGTAATCTTAAGAGTTGATGTAATATACTTATTCCAGAAGGCATTTGACTTGGTATTTGACCTCTCGACTAATAAACTAGAACATTAAAAGGATTAAAAACTGGTCCCAAAATGTAATTATAAATGGGACATTATTGTTGCGTGGCTATGTTTCTAGTGGGATTCCAGAGGGATTGGTTCTTCCTATGCAAGTTTTTATCAAGGAGTTGGGGGGGGGGAAAAACATAAAATTGTTACTGATAAAGTTTGCAGATGAGACAAAGATTGTGAGAATAGTAAATAATGAAGAGGATGGGTTACTGATGCAGAGTAACCTGGATCACTTGGTAATCTGAGTTTAGGCAAACAGTATGCATTTCAGTACAGCCAAACATAAGGGTCATCTATCTAGGAACAAAGAACGTAGGCCACACTTAAGATGGGAGATTTATCCTGGGAGGTAATGAGACTGAAAAAGATATGGGGGTCATGGTGCATAAACAGTTGAACATGAGTTCCCAGTGCGACACTGTGGCCAAAAGGGTTAATGTGATCCTTGGAATACTGTCTAGATTTGGTGTTCATACTTCAAGAAGAATGTTGAAAAATTGGAGAGAGTTCAGAGAATAGCCATGAGAATGATTAAAGGATTAGAGAATATGAACTCATTAAATCTTCCATTATAATGCAATTTATCTTATCAAAGAGAAGGTTAAGAAGTGACTTGATCACAGTTTATAAGTACTTACAAGGGGGACAGAAGTTTGATAATAGAAGGTTCTTACTCTAGCAGAAAAAGGTCTTACAAGAGCCAATGGCTGTAAACTGAAGCTAGGCAAATTCAGATTAAAAGTAAGGAGCACCTTTTTAAAATTTATTTATTTATTAATGGTGAGGATAATTAATCATAGGAACAACTTACCAAGGTTTGTGATGTTTTCATCATTGGACATTTTTAAATCAAGACGGGTGGTTTTTTTCTAAAAGTGTACTCTAGTTCAAGCACAGTTATTGGATCTAAAGCAGGGGTAAACAAGGAAGTCCTATGGCTTGTGTTAAGCAGAAGGTGAGCCTAATCACAATGGTCCCTTGTGACCTTGAAAAATCTATGTAGCTATTTCCATATAAATATTTCAGCTACTGTCTGCTATTTTAGTTCAGCAGTTCTGGCCTCAAGATGCTCTGACAACCATGCACTATATGCCAATATCAAGTGCAAATGTACGCCACTTGGCCCCAAAGAAAATAGTCATATGTTTTGCCTTCTGACATAAACTGTATAGTTCTCACTGACTAATTGGGTGCTATTTTTCTACCTCCATTTGTTGTTCTGGTGTTTTTACTCCATGTCTGGGTGTTGGGTGAACCTAGGTTTCAATTTCTGTCCATTGTATCAGTCTAATTGTCTCCAGCACTCTGGCCTCTCAGCTTGACAGTGGAACTCTATATGTAACCTTAACAATAATGGTAGTTACTGAAAATACTATAACTTGCTGAAGGCAGTTACATTGGCATTCTGTTTGCTATTTCAATTACTGTTGCACCAAACAACAAATGCTGAAGAAGTGAACCTGCAGGCTAAAATAAATAAGGCTATGTCTACACTACAGTTTCTGTTGGCATAACTTATGTCACTCAGGGGTATGAATAAGCCACCCTTCTGAGCAACATAAGTTACACTGACATAAGCAGTGGTGTGGTCAGCACTATGTTGGCGAGAGAGCTCTCTCCAATCGGTAGAGACTCAGGAGTGGCCAAACTGACTGATTACCCCCGCCCCCTCCAAAGCCGCATTCAATAATCTTCATAAATTCAAGAGCCACAAGACAAAACACAAGCTGCCCTGTGGGGCGGTGCCTGCTGGGGCACAGGGCTTCTGTCCCGACACCTCCTTGTAGGGCTGAAGCCCTTAGACTCCCCTCCCTGCAATTCAGAAGCCCCTAGTCCCACCACTCCACCACAGGGCAGAAGCCCCGAGCTCCCCCCGTTCAGTCTTGGTAGGTGCAGAATGGGAGGGGGTGTGTGTGGTGAGCTCTGCGAGCCACACTTTAAGAAGAGCTGCATGCAGCTCATGAGCCATTTCAAGCTTGATTTAACAACTGCTTTGTATTTTCTGAATGTTATTGTACAATGCTCATGGTTTCACAATCTTATTTTTCTAAGGAATATCTAGAGCTACACAAAAGATGGAAATTTTGTTTTCAGAATCATAATGAAACCTGAAAATTTCAAAATTCTGCAAAAGAAAAATCTGAAATTTTTGTTGATCTAGCCAATTAAAATGTTTCATTTTGATTTCAGCTTTATTTTTTATTTTTATTACAAAATATACAACACAGAAGTTTCTGTGTGGAGTTCAAGGGTATAGGATTTAATCTATAAAGCCCACAATGGCTTGGGATCTAGTGAGATGAAAAATCAGCTCTTTCCCCATGTGATATTACTGCTTTTGCTATCCGCAGATGTGCTCAAACTGGGGACCTTTAAATTAAAGAGGTGGGTGCTGCTGACAGGGCATTCTTTGTGAGATCACCACCTTTGGTGTGTCTACATATATTAATTTTCTGGGCACACAGTGTCAGTGAGTCAGCTGGGGTCCAAAAAGGGATCTCATACTTCAGCGACCACATCGCCTAGCAGTGAAAGTCCAATAACTGGCCACTTACTTCGGTGGCCAAATTGTCCCACAGCAACAGTCTATGGGGCCGCCTCTCTCTTGGTGGCAGTGGTTGCCCAACAGCAAGTCTAAGGAGCTGCCCTCTCTAGCGGCAATAGTGCCTAAGGGTAATTGTGGGGAGGGTAGGGGCCTCTATACTCCACTGGGTTCCAGCCCAGGGCCCTGTGACAACCAGGTACCCTGGCATAGGGTTCTGGTTTTAGTATGCCCAAACGTGTACCCTGGGCCACTTTCTACCATTAGTCTCGATTCTGTAGCTCCTTGTTGATAGTGGCTCATCATCCTGTCTGGTCTCTGAGGTCGACTAGGGTCTCGCGGCATAGTCAGGATGCTCTGCCTCAGTGATTTGGAGCTCTGGTGGCTTCTTAGCAGCAGCCTACAGCACATGTCCTCTCTCCTCCTCAGCCAGCCCAGACTGAGCTGAGCTGCATACTTCTATATGCTCCCTTCATTGGGAGCATGCCCAGCAATGGCTTCGGGGTGTGGCCTCCTGTGCCCAAAGTATTAGGTTAACTCTTGTGATGCCAGTGCAGGGTTGATACACCTTTTCACACATTCCACAAAGCCCTGTCTCTAAATCCTTAAAATTTGTCTCTTCTGGTGGATTAGTAGGTTAATGAGTAGGATACAGTGAGTTTGAATTGGAGATGCTATTACTATGAACTGTTGGCAGTTTGAGGTGTTTAACAGTCTTGAATTATTTACAGTGAAATGTAGAGTATAAGACTGACACTATAAAATCTAAATAATAAATATATATGTGTTCACAGGAAACCTCGACCTGTCTCTCAGCTGGTTGCACAACAGGTTACTCAGCAATTTGTGCCCCCTACACAATCAAAGAAAGAGAAAAAAGACAAAGTAGAAAAGGAAAAAAGTGAAAAGGAAACAACTAGCAAAAAGAACAGTCATAAGAAAACCAGGTAAATTAAAAGTTGTTGGTATTTGTAAAATATTAAATGATGCACATTTTTCATCACTGGTGTAAGTTTTCTCTTAAGTCATTTTAAAATTAGACTAAATATTTGTTGAAGTTTCATTGTTTTATGATGCTGTTGTTTAATGTGAAGCAATCTTGCAGTTTGTAGTTTTGACCACAAGATGGAGACTAAATAGGAGAGGGAAAATTAGGTATTGTCAGTAAAGGGACAGAGTTTTCTTCATCTAGCAAAGTGATTTGTAGACAGAAAAATGGAAGCTATAACATTCCAGTAAACCAGGAGAAGAGGAAAGTGACTAGTTTTTATACAGAATTGGATGAGAAAAGGGAATATAAGGTTCTGGAGAAGTAGGCAAGGTAGAGTTGTTGATATTCATGCAGAATTTGGCATAAGGAACAAAGGCTAGAATAGCGACTTTTGGAGACCAAACTGACTTATGAAGCTGAAAACAAATGCAGTGGATTGAGATACTGAAGGATATCTTGGACTCTTAGAATACCAGTCTGAAATATGACAGTTCAAGCAAGTAGCCGCAAAGTCTTGATCTTGCCATGGACTAGGAGCAGCCTGCAGTTGGAAGAAAAAATGTAGGATGTTAGACACAAGTAGAACTGGGTGAAATTTTTCACTCAAAAATACAGATTTGGTGATACAGAAATTTTTTTCATTAATTTGTGTCAGCGTTGCCAAATTTTGTGTTTGGGGGGGGGAGAACAAAATCCAAAAATGTCTTAACATTTTGTTTTAATATTTGCGAAATGAAATGTTTGATTTTTTTTATTCAAATGGACTGTTTCAATATTTCCTTCAATGTAATTTAAAAAAACTAAAAACACCCACTCAGTGTTTAAAAAAAACAAAAAAAAAACCCCAAACATACATTGTTTCAGGTAAAAAGAAACATTTCATTTAACCTGAAACTGATTTTTCTAACTTTTCAATTCACTGAAAACCTAGAAAAAGTCCCTTTCTGGGTTGATCCAAATGGATTTTTTTGTAATTTATCTTTTGGAACTGCAAGCAGACCAAAAAATCAGTTGTTTGCATAGCTCTGGGACAATATTGCTTGTGTCTCGATTTCCCCAAATTAAGTATAAAGTTACTTTAGTCACAAATATGTAACTAAAAACCTGAGAATACTGAAAGAGGTGTAACCTGCTTAAAAGAGGAAGAGAAAATGTAGGGAAATAGTGTCACTGTGTGTTTTGGAAGTGTTGCAGTCTGTGAGGCAGAGTTCAGCCAAGGAAGATTCTATGGAATCACTTCTGCAGAGAAGTAGCAGACATTTTCCATGCATTGGATGAAACAGGACCTTTCAGGGACTGCGCCAGAAAGAGTAAAGAGTACTCACCAAATTTACGTTGAAAAGATTGGGACTATTTTTTTCAACAGGAAGGAAATGGAACAGACTGGGATAAAGGATTTTTGTAATGTTTGTCTTATTTCTAATTGTACATTTTGGCTGGCTAGAGTGTAACATTTGTAAGTTAGTTTCTTTAGAGATATTGTTTTGAATAGTAACAATTATGTGGGAATGCTGAAGGTTAAATAGTCTTATTACATGAGAAGTGAGAGAAGGTGATATTGCAAGGGCTGGGAACGGGAATGTGCACAGGAATTTAAATTTGACCGCTTTTGGAAGGGCACATTAAACACACACATTAAACCATATCAGGACACACACGTACATCACATACATAGAAATAAACACTCACCACTTCAATGAAAATCCACGTGCTGTGGAGCCATTTGAATACATAGATCCACAAGGACTTGGCTGTGGTGGAGTCACAGAGCTCTATCCACCACAGGGCCATGGTAGAGAGACTGAGCGGAGCTCTGTGACCTTGCCAGTTATTGAAAGGGGCCCGTGCCACTGCTTGCCCTCCCATGTGCACACCTCTGGCTGGGAATATTGTTTTAAAAAAAAAAAGTTCTTTTAAGTAATCCACGTAGAAACTAAGGTGAGCATTCTTAATCAGAACCCAGTCGAGCCAAAATCAGATAATACTTTTTTTTACTTATATGTAATAGTTGAGTGTTTGACTATGGAAACCAGTAGGTTGATTTCTCTTCATTATTAATTTTTCAAGCAATTCTTTGGGTATGGCTACACTTGCGAGTTGCAGCGCTGGTGGAGGCTTTCCAGCGCTGCAATTACTAAGTGGCCACACCTGCAGGGCACTTCCAGCGCTGCAACTCCCTGGCTGCAGCGCTGGCCGTACACCTCACTCAGCATGGGAAATAAGGATTGCAGCGCTGGTCATCAAGTGTGGCCACACACCAGCGCTGTTATTGGCCTCCAGGGTATAAGGGTGTATCCCAGAATGCTTTTAACTAAATTACTCCCTTTGTTTTGTTATGCAGCCTCTCTTTGTTTTGTTGTGAACCTCCGGAGCTCCGTTGCTACCGGAGCTGCTCTACCGGAGCTGCTTAGCAGCTCCTGTTTGCTGTGATCAATCTGTGAACAATCAAATGAGATCCTCCTCCCTGCGTGATTCACAGGGGTTGAGTGTTTGCGTTTTGCTTGACCAGCAGCGAGAAAAGGAGTCATTCACAGGGGTTGAGTGTTTGCTTTGCTTGAGAGAAACGGGGGGAGGGGGCAGAGGGGGGAAAGAGAGTATGTTGGATGCAGGCTGTTTGCAGTTAACAGTAAGGGGGTGGGAAAATTTTCTGATTTTGCACAGTGTCAGTTCCAAAAATCCACTCTCTCTTCCCCCCCCGGTCCCTGTCACACTGCCCCACACCCCCCTCTTTTGAAAAGCACGTTGCTGCCACTTGAATGCTGGGATAGCTGCCCATAATTCATCACTCCCAACAGCGCTGCAAATGCTGCAAATGTGGCCACACTGCAGCGCTGGTAGCTGTGAGTGTGGCCACACACCAGCGCTGGCCCTGCACAGCTGGACTACCAGCGCTGCAGATTTGTAAGTGTAGCCATACCCTTAAAGGAGCTCCTTTAAATGTTGTTTCCAGAAATATGTATAACAAAATCTGCATACAGTAAGCCCTAAGTTTTCTCTCTGGCATGCAGCCCATTCAGGCTGGCAAAAGTGAATCCTTCCTCTACACTCCCACATCTTCGAGCAACCAGTTAGGCTTTTTATTAATGCCAGTTCAGCCTTGGGGCAAGAGTCGCATTGGGCTCCCTGTGTACTCTTATGCAGCTTCAACTCTTGGCTGCGTGGGAGTGCAAAAGGTGGGGTGAGGTGACTCACCTGCCAAATCTTGGTTTCATGTTAATTTCTTTACTTCCAAGCTTGGCCTGGAGAGAGTTGTGGAATCAAATATAGGTTCTGTAGGTCAGTTTTAAAAGGCTTGCTGTGTGCTGTGCTGCTGTTGTCAGCAGGTATTTTCAGCTGCTGTGGTGACATGATTGGTCACCTGGCACATACACACACAACTAGCAACTTAAAGTTTTGCAGGCCTAGATCACCCATTGCACTAGCACCTGTAAAGACCAAGTTGATGGAATATAGTTTAAATGTTCTGTTGTGGTATTTTTAAAAAAAAAAAAAAAAAAAAAAAAAGTAGAAATCAAACCAGAGTTTGTGGCCCTGTGTCCTATGCAGGATATTAGGATTAAATTATGCATCAGGGAACCCAGACTCCATTCCTGTCGTCATAGTGTTTTGTGTGTAAATTATTTTAAAATTTTAAATTCTATTTACATGATGCCCATTCCAAATTTTAAATTTTCAGTGTGCTGCAGAATTTGTATTTGATAATACAGTAACTCCTCACTTAACGTTGTAGTTATGTTCCTGAAAAATGCGACTTTAAGCGAAACGATGTTAAGCGAATCTAATTTCCCCATAAGAAATAATGTAAACGAGGGGGTTGGGTTCCAGGGAAATCCCTCTCTCTCTCTCTCTCTCTCACACACACAGTTTTAAACAAACAGTTTAATACTGGTACACAGTGATGATGATTGTGAAGCTTGGTTGAGGTGGAGGAGTCAGAGGGTGGGATATTTCCCTTACTGCTAAATGATGAACTAGCAATTGGCTGAGCCCTCAAGGGTTAACTCTCTCACTCGGCAAGGCAGCAGGAATGGAGGGAGATACGCACATTTCCCTTAAGTACACTGCCTTGTTAATTAGATCAGCTTGCTGAGACCGCAGCCCTGGTGTGTCCCTCCTGCTCTATGGAAGATGGGGTAAGCGGGGTGCAGGAGCAGGGGGGAAGGGGACACCCTGACATTAGCCCCCCTTTTCCTTCCCTCCCTCCCCCCCCCGGCACAGCAAGCAGGAGTCTCGGGGAGCAGCTCCAAGGTAGAAGGCAGGAGCAGCACATGGCAGTGTGGGGAGGGACACAGCTGAACTGCAAGCAGCTGCTGCACAGGGAACTTAGGGGGCTGCTGGTCCACCCTGGTTCCAGGCCCCCACAGCTAGCTGCAAGGGGCTGCTCTTTCTGTAAGCAGTAGATGAAGCAGGCCGCTGCCAAATGACGTTAGAAGGGAGCATTGTCAACTTTAAACGAGCATGTTCCCTAATTGATCAGCAATGTAACAACGAAACGTTAACCAGGATGACTTTAAGTGAGGAGTTACTGTACTTGCACAGTAGAAGTTTAGAAACAACTGGTTAGAGGACATGGGAGCTGGTTTCTGCATACTAAGAACTTAAAGTCAGCACCCACTGAGATGAATGGAGAAGTTCATGCTTCTCAGGGCTGTTGTTTCAGGCTGTCTGGTGACACTGATATTACTGTGGGGTCACATTTTGAACATTTGTTGCAGCCGTGAAGGCTAGAGATTTACGGTATATACTTGTTCATAAGCCGAATATTTTTGGTAAAAAAGTGACGCATCAAAGACCAGGGGTCAGCTTATAAACGGGTCTACACCAAAATTTGATGATTTTAAACTCTATGGAATCATTGAATTGAATATCTAATACATTGTAGTGTTGTTTACCTGGAGCGTCTGCAGGCACAGAGCCCCTTGGCTCCTAGTGGCCGCGGTTTGCTGTTCCTGGTCAATGGTAGCTGCGGGAAATGGCGCCATTTCCCATAGCTCCCATTGCCTGGGAACGGCAAACCACGGCCACTGGGAGCTGAGGCGCTCCGTGCCTGTGAACGCTCCAGGTAAACAAAACTTCCCAACCCACCAGCGGCTTACCCTAATGGGCTGGGAGCCAAAGTTTTCCAACCCCTGAAATATAGGGTCAGCTTATGAAAGGGTCATACAGTTTTTGCTGTTTTTACCTATCCATTTGGGGGGTCGGCTTATAAATGAATCGGCTAATGAACGAGTATATACGGTAACTTTTTAACAGCAAAAAATTTTAAAATGTGGAGTACAGTTTTGAGACTCCCCCTTAATCACATTATCCAGGGGGCCCTGTTCAAATCAAATTACTTAGAGGTGAAGAAAAATTTTAAATATTACAGTATAGAGTTGCTAGCTATGTGGTACACTCTCATTTTATGTATTCATAATATTGCTGTGTGCAGTATTTCACTACGTTATACGTTTTCTACAAAGATCACTAAAAATTGGAGTGGCAAGGGGATTATGGGATGCGGAAGCTTCTAGCTTTTAATTTGATTGTGTTTTATTTAGGCCAAGATTGAAAAATGTGGATCGAAGTAGTGCCCAGCATTTGGAAGTTACCGTTGGAGATCTGACAGTCATTATTACAGACTTTAAGGAGAAAACTAAGTCACCACCTGCTTCCAGTACTGCATCTGCAGATCAACACAGTCAGAGTGGTTCTAGCTCTGACAATACAGAGAGGGGAATGTCCAGGTCATCTTCGCCCAGAGGAGAAGCCTCATCGTTGAATGGAGAATCTCATTAAAGTTTATTTTCTCCAGTTTCTTTAGTCTCTTCTCTTCAAAACATGCAAATACACAACTTCTGCCAACAGCTACCACATTTTCATGACAGATTATCCATGCACAATTGATATGTTTACTGGAACATAATTTATGCAGTTTTACAAAAGTGAAGTGAAGCAGTAGAAATAATAATTTAAATGCAATCTACAAATGCCTACAAAGCATTTTCAGACTAACTTTTTAATCTTCACATTTAAAGGTGCCATGAAAATGTGGTTTGAATGTTCATTATGCAGTGTTATTGGTAAGTCCATTTTCACTTTTAGTTTAGTGAATTCTAACACAACTCTTGGAGTCTACTATTGGCATGTACTGAATTAAAATTTTTATAACATAGTTCAAGCTGCCTAAATATGTATTATTTGAGAATTGTGAAACAGTTATATGTATGCAAATCAAAGATCAACTTAATCAACTATTGCTGCAACAGAATTTTCATAATTATTATCTTCTTAAAAACACCTGCTGGTACTTGGTGTGCTTAAATAGGAAAAATGTTATTAAATAAAACATTTGTATGAATTTTTGCCAATGTTTGACATCGTTTACTAAATTACTGTTACTGAATTATGTTGCTGGTGTTACCAATATTTTTTCACACTTAAAACACATTGTAATGTTTACGAACAAAAAGAGTGAACATATTATGAGCATTGGTTATTTAGCTTTATAATTCAGATACAGTACTACATTGTCCTTAGACACTGGTAGTGTCTGTATTCTATAACCGATATCAAATCTCAAATGACTAAGCATTTGGCAAAAAGTAAAATTTTAAAATCTGAAATTCTGGAAAAGCTTTAAAAATAACTTTAGTACAGTTTTCATTTCTGCTTAGCATTATTTCTTTGCCCCAAACTTGCCCAGTGTCATAGTCGCATATCAGTGTAGTACAAAAATACTATGTTGCACAGGAGTAAGGAAATAAGGAATACTATCACATTTTGTTCTTAGATCAGCTTCTTTGATTTTGAATTGGCCCTTTATTAAATACTGTAGCATCAGTCATAAGAAAAAAATGCAGTACCCTATTTTCTGGCATAAACTGTCAAAATTTATGCATTTAGCAATATACTGATACAGAGCAAAAATATTTACAGTCCCACCCGGTATTATGTAAAATAACCAATAAAATATTTTTATGAATACAGATTTCGCATTTTTGTTTACAAGTAGGTGTTGGGGTTTTTTTAATGCACAAAAAAATCCATATATAGATTTAAATTATAGGGTCAGATTCAATACAAAAATGCATCTGGCTCCTGTCCAAAGGAAGCCCATTCACATCCCAGTAATTCTCTCTTCTCTTTGTGTTTCATTCAAAATATGTATTTTTGGGCCAATGTGAAAGTGGGATGGACTTTTTTGGTAGTGAATCCAGCCCTAAAATATCTTCGTATGATGCATCCTGATAGCTAAAATAATGGATTTTTGTAGACCCTGACAATTGTGATGTTTGGTGGTTTCTTGTAGTAATGTATCTTTCTGTTTTTTAATGCAGTACTTCTACAGGCACAATGGTACTGTCTATTTTGTAAGATGCGAGTTGTGAAATACAGTTAGTTGCATAAAATGAAAGTCTGATGTGATATCTAAAAACTTACATACCTCATTCCTTGGTGTTACTGTTAAACTTCTAAAAATCCAATGTTAATTATAGGTTATTTCAAATGGACAACTACTGACCTGGTTAAAATGTATTATGCTTTACCTTACTAGACATTTCTTCATTCCAATTTTCTGATCATATTTTAATACCTTTTAAAACATCGCATTTTAAGTTTCATAAATGTTTTTGGCTGGGGTGGGGTTAGATGTTCAAGTAATGAATGTTAATTCTTACAAAGAAAGATGCATTCTTCTGAGTTTTACTTTTTACAATTTGTTAGGTGGAGCTATATGGAAAAGAGTTAATGGATTACAAGAGAGCTGAATCTGTTTAAAGTAAGCAATAGTGAATCTCAATGCAAGATCCTTTATGAAATGTTTCAATTTTAAAACAAAATGAATATTAACATATTTCAGTACTCTTTGCAAACATCAAATAGTGATCTAATACCTATAGTTCACTAAATCAGAACCTTATTAAATTTAGTATAAGTTGACTATTCAGCACCTGCAACAAGTGGTCTTTTCTGTCTAGAGAAGTAGGCAGTCATTGATTTATTTAGTTAGTTAGTAGTCAATTCCATGCAAACTAAGAGGTATAATCTAATATCAAATGAAAGCAATCCTTAGCATCTGCAAGAGCAGTTTTAAAGTGTGGTTATTATCAGAAAAGTGATTGTAAAAAGAATGTAACTGGATTGCTCATTGTTACTCAAAATTTTCTATATCAAATATACTCCATTTATGTAAAATTGCCAGCACTGCATACTCCACTTAGAGTTTGTAATTAAGTTGTAGTATTGGGGTGATGTAAGAGGTGTAAAGAACAATGATTACGTAATCAAAAGTTAGCTTGCCATGCCTGTGGATACATGATACACATCAGAATGTTTGCTCTTCTATAGCAAAAGTGGTGTGACAGTGCTGATGGCAGAGTTAAAAAAAAATAATCAGCGAAGTAAGGAGCTCTGACTCTCTCTACTGATAACATTATAACTATACTTTAAACCAGCCTCACTTCCATAATCTCTGAAGAAGTTTTTAGTTGGTTTAAACCAAGTCCTTTCTTCAACTCTGTAAATTCATAAGGAAGGTCTTACTCCATCTTTACTCAGTTTGTAGAATGTAAAAACCTAACATTGTAACTCATTGTTAGCTATTTTTCTTTTACTGTTCTCTGCATAATAACTGATCATCATCTGTTACATTCTAAGTCTGCACCAACCTTCATCAGTCAAGCATTTTGCATGGTTACATGAGATGATCCAACAAAGATGAATGTGATGATGCTCCATGTAAATAAGTTCCTTTGTGCATTGATTGTCCACTGTTTCAAAAACAAAAAGAATGAGATGCAGTTAATTCACTGTAAAGGTGTAAAATAATTCAATGTTTTGTCATCCTGTTTTCTGCCACTAATTATGGCTGGCATAAGGAAGTACTGAAATATACAATAGTAAGGTGTGATTTATTTTTTTACTTCTGAATTTCAAAGTCTGCATAATAGAAGCAATCAAAATCTGTACCAAGTAATACCATGTCAAAATCTGCAGTGTAAAATATTGACTCTTAGGATTAGCGATAGGAAAAAGGTTATCTTCAAAGGCTTAATTTTAAGTTTTGATGCAGTGACTAGTCTTGAAACAATCAAGATTATGATCTAAAATGTTACCCTACTGTATGTGTTTCTCTAGCTATTTGATGTTGTATGGCATAGATATAGTTCGAGCAATTTAAGATTATGCAGTATTCTGAACTTTAGATGTGTGGTTTTTTTTTAATGTGGTCAGAGGCAGTGCATTTTATCTAGCCATGTAAAATAGAATGGATAGGTAGCTCATGCTTCCCCCCCCCCCCCGCCCCCGACACACACACCCCTCTATAGCCCCAGGACATGTCTTCCAAGCTCCACACAGTGGTGTAGCTCTGTCCTGTGGCAGAAGTAGCCTAAGGTTGCCTCACCACTCTGGCACATGTGGGGACGCTTACAAAGTGCACAAATAGGGAGGCAATTGATTAGGTCTGGATGATTAACCAGTTAACGTGAGGATTAACTTGTCAGCTGGGGACTGTTAAACTGGAGACAGGAAGGCAGAAGGGGAAAGAGAGGCTGGAAAGAAGGGCAAAGACACTCAGGACCTCACAGAGGTGAGATCTCTTTCCCTTCCCTCCCCTCCATGCCTAAGGGGTCTGCTGAAACTTGGGGAAAGCCTTATGGTGATGGGACATGAAGCTGCATAAAACATTGAAAATAAAGTGCACTGTGGTGAATTTACATAAGAATGTGTGAGGACTGCTTGCAAAGGGAAGTCTAGGGTGAGGGAGCCCACCCAGTGACATGCCCTTTGTATTTTTAGTTCTTTCTCTCCTCTTCCCAAAAGCGGGAAGACTTCCCAGATCATGCAGCTAGCTGTGCTTATGAAATATAGGAGGGAGCTAGTGATAGACCTGTCAAGTGTGTGCCTTCATTAAAATCCACTTTTTTCCCCTCTCTCTGTATCTAATCTATTTTTCTCTCCCTTACATGCCTTCTGATACTACTACTGTCTACTAGAGAGAAGGGCTGAAACCAATTTCCTTTGGAGTAGCAGAAGTCATAGCAGAGGTAGATGAAATCAATTTTTCCCCTGACAATTGCATGTTACCACATTCGTAGTGGGTTTGATCACTAGGAAAAGCTAGTTCTGGAGACAAGTTCAAAATGTTAATGCATTTATTGGATAATGCACTAGTCCAATGCTAGGCATGTTTAGTTAGCAACACATTCTCTTAGCAAATTGGTAAGATTTGAGGTTGTTGGAAATGTCACTGGAAGAGTAGAGCTATAAAAGGTTGGATATCGTTTCTTACCTGACTTCAGAAGCATGAGTCTCGTTTGAAGGTATATATTGCACCTACTAGTAAGTAGGACAGCTTGACTTTTTTTTTTCCCCTTCCTGCTTCACAAGTATTTCAAGGCAATATTTCTGTAGCAGAAGGAGGAAAAAGAAAAGTAGTGTAAACAAAAGCCACAAATTTGAGCCTAATTGAAGACTAAAACAAACAAAACCAACAACCCTCTCCTAACACCATTTTAATGAAAAGCAATACAATCAATCTAGGATTTAGTTAAAATAAGGACTAATACTTTGCAAGTCTGTTATGAACAAGTACTTTACAAACATTTTAACCTCCCATATCCATCTGTACGCATTAGGTAAATATTATTCCCATTTTGTAGGTAAGGAAATAAGATTTACAACTTAAATGACTTGCCCAACATGTCACATGTGGAAAATTGGGGTAGAGTTAACAAATAATAATCTATGAATATGCTACTTCATTGAACTAATCAGCCTGGTCCTCTGGCTCTAGAGGTAGAGGCTCCTGCTTTTAAATTCAGAGATTCTGTGTTCAAACCTGGCAGACAACCCACCCAGAGATATAAATTACCAATTCCATTAGTTCAAGGTACTAGCAAAGAAAGTAGCTAGTCTAGCCACTGAAGAAAGACAAAGAGCCACTTGGTGTTAGCCTGGGCTACATAAGCAGAAAAGGCAGTGTTAGAATAAATGGGCCAAAGGTGTTGTTGTAACCCAGTCACTGTCAAACATTAAACAATTTGAACAAGGTCCAGGGATTTGGTGTACAGAGATGTCAGCCTGCTTAGTACCATGGCACAAACATCATTAACCTTATATTAAAGATAGAGAAGAGAAGGAAAAACAGTTAAAGCATTTACAATATGAAGTATTAAATAAGACTTTCATTTTAAAATTTCTTGTTCCCTTTCCCTTCAGGATGGAGAGAGTTTTAGAAGGAAAAACCCCTTGTTTGACAGTCTTTGATCGTATTAATGATGGCAGTAACTATCTTTCTTAGAAAAAAGTTAGTTTAGATGAGCCAAGAGCTGGATCTGTTGCTGCTGTTAAAATCCTTTAATCCCAGGTAGTTGTTTGGGATTCAGCTGCAGCTGATAGGCTTGTGATGTCCTCTGGCTCCTTCTCTCTGGCCTGGTGTGGTCATCGTTCCAGATGAGGATGATGAAGTCCCAGGAGACGGTAGTGGCAGCCGTGATGATAAAGTTTGGTTCAGTAGTCTCCGTCTGTTGTTTTAAGTGTGTGTTATGTATTTTTGTTCTTTCATATTTTCCCCACAAAAGCTTTCTTTTAAGGACCCAGAAAGGCATTGATGAGTAGAATAGCCCCTCCCCTTATTATTTTGTCCACCAATTAGGCCTAGTATCCGATGTACCAATTTTGGCTCATTAACTTCTGGCTCCACATCTGTTTTTTAATGCATAATTTCAGAACAGTCCTGGAATCATCTCAGCTTTACCTTCTTTAGCCTAATTTAGTTATTCTGTCTCCCTTTTGTACCTTTTCCCATCAACATTTGTTATAGTTTATTTTAACACCGTATAAACTTTAACATACTTTTTAGTTGAGCTCACAATTCTTGAAAATTTGTAGGCCCAATTGTCACAACAGTGGCTGTGGCCAAAGTTCTGACTACTGAGGACCTTTTTTAGAAGATATATTACTGGTTTCCCTGAAAAAGAGAATATCTATCTCAGACTGATCCTTCTTTGCAGAGAATAAATCAAAACCAAGGTCTATTGGGTGTACAGTTCTCTAGGCAAGAGAATCTTCCATCAGGTTGGTCTTCTCTAACACAACAGCCAACAGCTATGAGAGGTTCTCTTTGACACTTTTAAAATAAATTTAGTATTGGTTAAGTATCATAGCTCCACTTGTAAAGGAAATAGGCTCTGCTCTAACATCTCTTTGAACTCCAGGGCCAATTTCACTGCTAGCGTAAGTGGGTGCTATTTGTTTGAAATAATAAATTATACTTGATTATGCTAGTGATCAATTTGACTGACACCCACCCACCTACCCACCCCCTGGTGTTCCTGATTCATTGAATAGTATTTAGGTATCTCTACAAACTAAACCTTGTGTGTGACGGAAGATCTCCCAACTCTGCTCTAGTTTTTACACAACTCTCTTTCTTCCTAGATAAGTGATATATATATATAGGGAGAATTTTTGCTGAATAATTTTCCTTTGTACACTCATGGGAGCTCTCTAGTTGATGAGACTGGCATTCTGAATGCCAGTTACCACTTTGGTTCTCAGATTCATGTCCCTGAAAAGAACTGCTATCACTTGAAGGAGGTTTTCACTCCTAGGAAAGTAGTTGGGATATGTTCTAGATCTTGATGAAGAAGTGTCCCCCAAGTGACACACAGTTCCTGAAGGCTTTTGCAAGGTGCAGGAAAGAAACTTTGGAGAGGCAGCCAAGGGTGGATGGAGAGGGAGATCTTCTGCCAAAAAGAACACACAGTTTTCACCATCTCCTTATGGAGATCCTGGGGAGATGGCCTCTCTCTCCAAGATGTCTCTCAATACTTTTTGTTGGAATGAAGAACAGAGAGGATTATAGCAAGAGAAAAATTATTTTGTAAATCTCTGAATGACTAGAAAGTCTTCCTACTTCTGTGTTTAAATAAAAAAACTTCATGAGCTAATATGCCCTTCTCTGTGAGAATTTGTTACTTTGCACCACCATCTGCTGTTATGATGTGCAGGTAGGCATCCTCCATTTCTACCTTTACTAATATCCATACTGATAGATGGCTTTGATTTAGAATCTTTGGGCATAGGTAAAAAATCAGTGAACCAATCTAAGATATATCGCAAAATATGACCCAAAGAAGAGCACTATCTAAGCTCGAAAACATCTTTCTCTCACCAACAGATGGTCCAATAAAAGATATTACACCTCACCCACGTAGACACTCTAAAAATATCTGTCTGTCAACTTTGGGGTTCTAGACAGTAAATGGCATATATATCTGGCTTTTGGCTACAGATCCTTGGTGGTGGCTCTATATATACCCTTAATTTTTCTAGAGGACTGGGGGTCAGGAGGATTGGCTTGAAGGGGAAGAGAAAGGAAAAACTCTTGTGGACCTTCTTGCACATTCTAGAGACCATCCAATCTGAGATGATCGTATTCTAAACTTCTGTAAAAAGGATAATCTTCCTATTGAAAGAATGTTCTCTGGGACAGTCAGAGCCCCAGTTAGACCTTGTGGTCTTTCTCAACTGAGGAAGATTTTGTAGGCAATAGTTCCAGAATGAATAACTGGTCAAGGTTTGGAATAGCCAATCTTGAAGCATAGTAGGAACAGTAATAGGTAGAAAAAACCTTTAGAAGTAGATGGAGACTGGCTCTGACAAAATTCTTGGTAGCGAGATCCTCTCTCTGTAACTATGCCATCAAGTGCCTTATCCGCAGCATTACTGAGGCAATGACTCCATTGAAAGCAAGAAAATATTTGTTAAAAGATCTACCCTATGGGTGAAGCCACAAGTTGTTATATTTCTGGTTATAACCCAAGGAATCTTAATGTACTGCTGGTAAAGGTACCTTAAAAGAAGCAGTGAGTCCCACAACTTGTTGAATTTTTCTGTTTGTGAAAATAAGTAATTTTGGAGGTGACCATTTCTTCTAGTCCAGTGGTTCTCAAACTTTTGTACTGGTGACCCCTTTCACACAGCCAGCCTCTGAGTGTGACCCCCCCCCCTATAAATTAAAAACACTTTTTTTATATATTTAACACCATTATAAATGCTGGAGGCAAAGCGGGGTTTGGGGTGGAGGCTGACAGCTCACGGCCTCCCATGTAATAACCTCCCGACCTCCCCAGGTTGAGAACCCATTCTACAAAACTGCTATAGCCTACCAGTATATCACAGAATGGATGAAATTACCTGGAGGGAAATCATTACTAATGCTATCTGAGTGGACACTCTAGCTTCTTGACTGCCATGTCAAAGGGAGTGACCCCTTCAATGGGTATAAGTAGACATTGGATTGATCAATAGGATTTGTATTTGTCTAAGGGTAGACTTTAAACTTTAAAGATTTTCTCAGAAAAAGTTCTTATGAAATTTTGGAAAATCCCAGAAACCAGGCTGCCTGCCCTAAGTGAATAAATTTCTGTTCTGACTTCTTGGAAGAAATGACCTTGTCTAGACTGAATTGTAAATCTTGAATAAATGACTGAAGTAGTAAGCACTAGCATTAGCTGAAGGCCTGAATTATGATTCCTGCTCACTGCAGGCTCCACTTAGTTTTGTGGCTTCAGCCATGCCACTTTAACATGGGATATCAGATATCAAGTTAATGATAGCTAAGTATGGATTGGAGATCTTCAAGGAAAGCTTATGTTTTTCAGGAATGGAACTAACATTGATTATTCAATGGTCAATACCCTACTCTGATTCAATGATGCTCCACCAGGATGGCAAAGGGTCCTTTCTATTGATGAACACTAAAACTGAGGCCCTGAAACTTCTAGTCACTAATGAACCTGTGATATTTATTTGAAAGAATAGGACTGTGAACCTTGAAGTCATGCTTGCATTTTAATTAGGTAATTATGTTCTTCTCACCTAAATTTCACCAGTTGCCAGGCAGGAAGAAATGTATGAAAAACAATGAGGTCCTCCAATTTTATTGGTTTTGCTTCCTATGTGTGGAAAAAATCTTCACTCAGGATTGGCACCGCTGAATGTATATTTTTCCTTCATGCTTAAGGCTAATTTTTAATGGGGTTTCTCTGAGACACTTTTTGTAGTAATATCCATATTTCCAACAAACATTGAAGGCAACAATAAACATATCTCCATAAACAAAATATGCATGTGAATGTTTTTCATGAGCACACAATATTTATTATAAAATCTCAAAGGTATTGCAAGGAAAGGAAAAACAGGGTCAGAATAGAAGGCTGCTTTGCACTAATTACAGAATACAATTTAGAGCAGTTTCAGCAGGAGGGCATATGCTATAAAATCTGTAGGAAGATGTGAAATTATAGGTTTGCCTTCAAGCGCTACTCCCTGTGTGTCTTTCACTGTGCTTCATATTTCCGGAGTCAGAGAATTCTTGAAAGCAATGTCCATTGGTCCATGCAAGCACCATTGCTCTTCTCGTGCATCCAATTATGCATCCAACCAAGGAGATAAAGGGTGGAGCAGACCAATTGCCTTTCCAGTTCCTTTTCACCACTGCATGGCCTTTGTTGGAGCCTCCAGTGTCCAGAGCTTCATCTTCATTTACTCTTCTATCTGTAAATACATATTTTTAGAACTTTATCCAGTAGCTTAAACCAAGTTTTATAGTTAAATTCTCCATACTGGGGAATTCCACCCTCCCTTCCCTTCACCCCCCGCCTATCCCCTAGAATCTAGGCTTCAAAATCTGTGCTTCTCAGTCAGTGATGGTTATCGGAGCTGCCTGTACTGCCTTGGGGAAATCACATTGTGGCAAGGTGCAGTATTTGAAGCTCTTTCCTCAGCTGCACCCGTGAAGTGCAGGAACTCCACCTTAAGAAGCTTTAATGGAGAAGACTTTGAAGTTGCAATCGGACCCAGGCTGGGGGCCCACTCCATACTTCAGCCTGACTCAGCAAAGAGTGCCCCTCCGGGTGCACGGTCTCATTTAGGAGAGAGGGAAACTACCGCTCCCCTGCCCCCCGAGAACCTCTGTAGGGTCTTGTTAGGAGGACAGGGAATGTTCTCATAAACCCAAAAGCAAATCCTTTAAATACACTTCAAGGAAGTTGGATACAACCCTGCCTAAGTTGAGCAAGTCTTTCCACTCAGCCCAGGAGGACTTAGAACATCCTAAGTCTTAGGATCATGACAAGAAAGTCCATAAATCCAGGGCTTTGTCAGCACCAGACCACACTCCAGTGGCAACAATGCCTCTGGAACCAACCAACCCTAAACTTCGAGAACAAAAGGCGACCATTGAGAGCCTCCACCATCAACGATACTGGCTCTGCCTCACCTGACTATGACACAAACAGTAACTGCTCCAGCCTCTTCAGTTTGGACTGACAGGATGTCTGACACTTAAGGGAGAGCAAAGTCTTATGCTCCACCTGAGGGCATTATTGTTGGCCCAGATCACCAGTCTTGATCACCATCAAGTCCTTTTGCTTATGAGACAGGTCCTGAGTCCACCACAAGATGCAACTTAGAATAGGAGAGATACTCCTCCCATATCATCTAGCCTTAGCTTCCCTCCAGTGGAACTCTCAGTACTGTCAGTGGATCCAGAATTGACATTTATTTTCTCAGGAGACTCTGAAGCACCTGATGAACTGACTTCTCCTCTTTTGAAGCATGCCTTCCCAGGTGGGACCCGGACCAACCTGCATCCTATTACCTGCCTCAAAACCATTGGTACCCCATGCTATGGGGACCTCCATAATCACCCTGTGACCCACCTTACTGGCCAAACTGGGGATTGTGGGACCTGTACCACATTGTAGAGTTGACACAGTCTGTGATGCTTTGTACCTAGAGGGAACAGCCTACACCCCCATATTCATCCTTGTAAAATGATTGTGTGGTATTCAATGTAAAGTTTGTCTTGGGTGTCTTCGGAAGGCTCATGATGTACCGAGCATTGTTGTTAGTGATGTTATAGGTTATAATTTCATGTATCTAGTTATGAGGCTGAAAATGTATCCTCATGGCTTAAAGCAAGCCCAGGCAAAAACTCTCCAGAAGCAGGGGGCAGTTCACACCTCATCAGGGTATGGATGGGACAAACCCAGCACAGCCTCACAGCAACAAAGGACACTGGCCTAGGCAGCAACAAAAGAGTCTGTTAGACTCTCGAGGGAGTCACCCCCCTTCCTTTGGTCAGTTTGGAACTGTGATGAGGTAATGCTCACCTGATTCTGAAGGGGAGGAGGCAAAGCCAAGAGGGAAGAAAGGACATCTCTTCCACCTACATCTACAGACACCACACCAAGCAACTGAAGAGCTGATCAAAGGGGAGAGCCTGGCTGAAGTGCAACCAGCCAGCCTGTGGTGAGAAGCATCTAAGGCCTTGGCTACACTTGCAAGTTACAGCACAATAAAGCAGCCCCAGGTGCCCTAGCTCACTCCCCGTCCACACTAGCAAGGCACGTACAGCGCTGTGTCTCCATAGCTACAGTGCTGCTGGTACTCCACCTCGGCGAGTGGAATAACGTTTGCTGCGCCCCCACTGGAGTGCCGCAGCTCCAGTGTGAACGAGGTGTTGCGTTACTGCGCTGTGATCCGTCTCCGGAAACGTCCCATAACCCCTCTAAGTCAAGTGGCCACTCTTATCATTGTTGTGAAATCAGCTGCACGAATGCAGAAATGCCCTTTCAAAGCTTCGTTTCGGAGAAGCCGGCTGCTGATCAGCTCCGAGGAAAAAGCAAACATTTACTGTTTGCTTTGAGTGAGTGAGAGAGAGGCAGGCGGGGAAGGGGGTCTGAACTTACAAGACAGCATGCTGACACACTCTCAGCACCCCAAAAACTCACTCACTCTCTCTCTCCCCACATACAACACAGTCCCTGTCACACTCCATCCCACTCCCATTTGAAAAGCACGTTGCAGTCACTTGCATGCTGGGATAGATTCCCATAATGAACCACTCCCAATGCCACTGCAAGTGCCACAAATGTGGCCATGCCAGTGTGCTTGAACCTGTCAGTGTGGACAGACTGCAGCACTTTCCCTATTGTGCTCTACGAAGTTAAGATCAGCTTAGAATGCGTTTTGCTTTTATTTCATTTGACCAAATCTGACTTAGATTTTGACTTATAATCACTTAAAATCTATCTTTATAGTTAATAAATATTTGTTTATTCTACCTGAAGCAGTGCGTTTGGTTTGAAGCGTGTCAGAGACTCTCCTTGGGATAACAAGCCTGGTACATGTTAAATTGATGAACTCATATAAGTTTGCAGCATCCAGCAAGCATAACTGGACACTGCAAGATGGAGGTTCCTAGGGTTGTGTCTGGGATCGGAGGTATTGGCTAGTGTCATTTGGTTGCAAGTAGCTGGGAGCAGCTTACATGCCAGAGGCTGTGCGTGAACATTCTAGGAGAGGGGGTTCTCACAGCAGAGCAGGGTAAGGCTGGCTCCCAGAGTCAAGGATTAGAGTGACCTAGCAGATCACCGGTCCCAATAACACTAGATGGGAACATCACACAGACCACTAGTGGGTCACTCCACCCTTCCTCTCCAAGTGGACAGCCAGAGCTTCCTCCTGACCCCATGGAAGAGGAAGAGTATGAGCTGGAACCGTCAATTTCATCAGTACTGGTGAGACTGTTTTCGTCAATCTCCAAATTAAGCAATCACTACAATATCTCTACCTCCCCCTCTCTATCTTGACCATAAGCAGTTCCAGGAACTATTATGAAAGGTTGCAGAGGAGCTACAGATCTCACTTAATGGAAGGTCAGAATCCTTAGCACAAACTCCTGGACGTGCTCCATTCATCTGGCTCCAGCTTGATAGTGCTTCCTGTTAATAATGCCATTCTGGAACCAGCTAGAACTGTCTAGCATTCTCCTGCCATTTGTGTCCCTACCCCTGAAGTGAGGCGGGAACGGATATTTTGTCACAGACAAGGGGATGGAATTTCTGTTTTCTCATCCTGCTCCTTTATTCTTTGGTTGTCCGGATTGCCTTTGAGAGATCTGGACAGCAACACCATATATCCACTCCGGTTGATAAAGAAAATTGTAAATGGTTTCAGCTCCAGCACTCCCCCTGTAACTAAAGCCCCAAACCCTGATGCACCCTCCCCCGGCTGAAACTGGGAGTGAATCTGTGGGGAGCCCCAGTGCCCTCTGTGCTCCAGCGCTCTGTCCCGGTCTAAAGCCCTGAGCCCTGGTGCTCCCCCAGAGCAGAAGCCCTGAGCCATCTTCCCGGAGCTCTGGTGCCCCAAAGGTCAGAAGCCCCAACCTCCCTCTCCTGCCCAGAGCCCTGACACCCTCCCCCACAAACACCTTGTGGCTGCAGCCCCAACTCTCCTGTGGCTGAAGTCTGTAACATCTTGTTCAGAGTTACGAACAACCTCCATTCCTGAGGTGTCCTGAACTCTGAGATTCTCCTGTAGCTCTATCACATGAATCTGCTAATGCCCTGGTAGGACCAGGAAGGCCTCCTCATAGCACCAGATTCACCTGAACCTGAGCTCGGCCCACAGGTACCCTTAGGCCATAATATTAGAGTGATATCCATGGAAGAAGTCCAACCTGAACAAAAACAACAATTATGACAGCTGATGGAAGCCTTCTCCTCAGTATTTTCAGTGCTGCCAAGATGCATCCACCTGGCTTACCATCACATAGATCGTGAACTGGGAAAAAAGGTCTGAGAGTCTATGACCTCTGCCACAAAAGATGTGGGAGACAGTCCGCCTAGAACTATAGGCCCCGTTAGATTTAGGGGTGGTTGAGGAATCCCCTAGTGAGTAGGGGAGCCCCGTCGTGTTTTCACTGAAGCCTGACAGGTTAACCTGATTCTGCATTGATTTCCAGAGAGCAAATGTACTATAGAAATTTGTTGCATACCCTGTGCCTAGAGTAGATGAGTTGCTAGACAGGTATGGGGCTGCCAGGTATGTATCCACTCTTGACCTTATGAAATGTTATTGGCAGATACCTTTCACAACTGAAGAATAAGAGAAGACAGCATTCTATATACGGTTTGGTCTCTACCAATTTAAGACTATGGCCTTCGGCATTCACGGAGCCATGGCCACATTCCAGTGCCTCATGGACTATGTATTTCAACTGCATGGATGGTACATCACAGAATATATTGACAATATTGTCATTTATAGTTATGACTGGAACAATCACCTAAGACACCTCACCGCAAAACTGAAATTCCTCAGAGGCAGGACTAACTGCCAACCTGGCCAACTGCAAACTGGCCAGCCAAGAGGTGACTTACCTCAGCAAAAAAGTGTGGGGGTGGACATCTGAAGTCGCTAATTGGTAATATACAAGATGTGGAGCAATGCCACATACCAACCACAGAAAAGCCGGTGTGTCGCATCCTGGGCCTCGCTGGGTACTACAGGCACTATGTATTGAGTTTCACCATCATTGCGACCCCTTGATAAAGGACATGAGCCCTAAGAATTATCAGTGATCTGAAGCCTGTGACATGGCATTTAAGACTCTGAAAGAACAGCTAAATTGGTAACCAGTGCTCTCACATCTGGACTTCTCAAGATGATTCACATTGCAGACAGATGTGGGTCTTGGTGCAATACTTTCACAGGACATTGATGGAGAACACTCCATCCTGTACATCAGCAGCCAAATCATGAAGAGAGCATCCTGGGTCATAGAGAGAGAGAGAGAGAGAGGCAGTAGGGCACATGAACATGCAATAGAAGGGGGCATTGGACCTGGAGAGAGCTAATCCCCGGAGCAGCCAGGAAGAGGCATCTCAGTGGTGAGTGAACCCAGTGTCAGGTGTGAACTCTAGAATGTTTTTGTTCTGAAGCTGTGCAAAGCATTCTTACTAATAGTAGAAAGGATTCCATTAGAAAATGTAACTTAACAAAGTGGAAGCGTTTCTCTATCTGGGCACATCAAAAATGTATATCCTCAGAGAATGTGTGTATTCCCCTTATTCTGGACTACCTTTTTCCACTTAAAAGAGTGGGTCTTTCCATTAACTCTTTATGGGTATACTGGCACCAGTCCGTGAGTACCACCTTTACATGGGTAATCAGTTTTTGCTCACCCACTAATTAGCAGATTCTGAAGGAGTTTAATCAGAACCTACTCTTCAGTGAGACTTAAACCTCTTTCAAGCCTCTCTTCAAGCTATTAGCTATATGTTCCATGTGTCTTCTATCCATAAATATTGCATTCCTTGTAGCCATTGCCTCAGACAGGATAGGTGAGCTCAGAACACTGATGGTGGGATTCGATTTACCACATATTCCATAGGATGTGAATGCAATGAGATTTTGTCTAAGATCATCCCCAAAGTAGTTTGAGTTTCAGACTGAACCAGTCTATTCTCTTACTTGCGTTTTTTTCTGAAAACACACATACCTCTGAAGAAGAGAGGAGACTTCATTCCCTCAGTGTGCAATGAGCCTGCAATGGACAAAACAAATCAGAAAATCTCTCAGATTGCAGATTGGAAAGAGTTTGAGGTCAAGCTATATCCTCTCAGAGGATCTCTAAATGAACCTCTGCCTGTATCTTACTGTACTATAAGCTGTTTAATGTTCCTTCTCCTTGTGGGATGAGAGCTAATTCTACGAGAGCACAAGCAATGTCAATGGCATTTCTTCAAGAAGTACCTCTACTTGACTTTTGCAAAGCAGCTACATGGAGTTCCATCCACACATTTGGGAGACAATATCTATGTGTTAGTACGGGACTCTTCCACTGATGCATCCTTTGAGAAGGCAGTCCTTAAAATGGCCATGCTGCCTGCATCCCCTCACCCTCCTCCTATTTGACTACTGCTTATCACCCACAGGGACAGCACTCAAAGAAGTGAAAGTTACTTACCTTATAGTAACTGGAGGTTCTTTGAGATGTGTGGTCCCGATCTGTAGTCCACTGCCCACCCTCCTTCCCCTCTGCTTTGGATTGTTCCAGGATTTTTGTTAGAGAAGGGACTGGAGAGGCAGTCAGACCACTCTGCCCTTTATATCCTCAGTTGGAGGCACAAGGAGAGCAAGGACGCATGTGTGGACCAACGGATGCTGGTTTCAAGAATTCTTTGGCTCTGCATGTGTATCCACAGGAGAGTACAGACAGGGATCACACATCTCAAAGAACTCCAGTTACTGTAAGGTAAATAACTTTTCTCACACCAGTTGCCATGGACTTCAGTAGCCTGTCTCAGACAATGAAACATCTGACACTAGCCAGAGGAAAGTGCAAGAAACCCCCCTGAGAACAATTATGGAATAACTTGCTGTAAGAGGCTAGGAATATTTGTATCATACACCTACCTTGTTGTCAGAGGCTGATGCTGCTGAAGTGCTACTTGGATTTTGCTGACTCATTGATGCAGGATTCATATTCCTACCCAGCTATGGGAGAGGCGAAAGTTAATAATCAAAGCAGAGAGTGCCAAAGGTAAGAGCTGGGACAGACGGTTCTGAGGGAAGGAACCACAGGAACAGCCAAGCCTTAGGAGAAGGCTTAGGCTAGGGTAAAGCAACCACAGGGGCAGGAAGCTTGAGGAGAAGACCTTGGCTGGGTTTTGTCTTGTATTGTTTGGATTTACCCTAAGAGAGGTGAGCTCTTTAATTTTATGGAATGTGTATATTTGTTTGGAGTGGACAGGGAGCCCCACACATTTATACCTGCCCTGAAGGAAAGTTCCTTCTTAACCCTTGTCAATTAATCATTTGTTTTTGTCCTGAAACATGAGACTTTAATCTGTAAATTGTTTCCAGAAAGCCATCGCCTCACTGCAGAATGGTCTGGACTAGATCCCTTGTTTGTTGACATAGCACATGGCTGAAGTGTTGTCTGTGACCACTTGAACTACTCATCCCTGAATGCAGGAGAGGATTGGAATTGCTATCAGCTCCAGAACACTGATATGTAGTCTCATCTCCCAGATGTTCCAGTGGCCACAGACCCTGAGGCCTTGACAGTGAGTGCCCAATGATGGGAGGAAAATGAAACAATGATTGCCAAGGGAACTGGAGGGGTGAATAGCTTTCCCCTGAAAATTATGTCCAATTTTACCAGTGGAGAGAATGAAACACTTCTCTGGGCAATGTTAGCAATGGGGACATGTCCATGTTTGGAATATAGAATCTTGGCAACCAATGGTGGAGATGTTTCACTATCAGTCATGCAAATGGAGTCACATAAAGCCATTAAACTCATTAGCCCTAAGAAGAATATCACTGGTTGACATGAGTGCTTCTTCAGGGTCCTGTAGCTGTGCACATCTGGTGATACCTGTCCCCTGGCAGGAATGCCTTTCCATACGTTCAATCCAGGACTGCCTCAATTAAAGTAATTTGTTTGGCATGAGTAGTGTGAGGAGGTTAATGAGCCAGCTCCTGAACGCAAGTCTTTTGCATAGCTGCTGTGACAGCTACCTGGGATGATTCAATTGCAGCCAGTCATTGAGATAAGAGTAGACATGAAAACCTTGTCTTTGAAGATCAGCAACCACAGCTCAGAGCCACTTTGTGAAAACTCAGGGTGAGGAAGGGAGTAGTCTTTTCCAGTGGTAAACCTCAGATATTGCATTCTGTTACTACCATGACAATATGCCACACCAGTTTGATCACCAATCCTGCGCCAGCCGCCTGACCTTTCAACAGGAATAGCCATGGTAGCCGTAGCACAAGAATGAGCATGGTACCATTGAGTGACTACATAGCAACATCAAAGAGAGAGACTGAGAAACCTTCTCTGTTTATTTTCATAATGTATAACATCTGCAAATATGGTGAAAAGAAATTTACAGTATTTTTGGACCCTAAAAGCTCCCATGTTTTTCTATTAGTGCCACAGAAACATTAAGACTGAGGGATAAACATAAACTGAACATAAAAGCTATGAAATTCAAAAAGTTTGTTTCTTAGTTTATGTAGTGCATTAATGCAAAAGTTCATGAAAAATCGGATTTACATTACTTATGTTTTTGATGCTTCAAAAAAAGTGTGAGAATCTATTTTTTTCCTACATTTTGGCCATACTTTTCTTCATAAAGAGGCATCTATTACAATTATGCTGTTTGTGTGTTAACGTGAGTTGGTCTGTGCAAAAATAAAAAGGAACACTATATCAGTGCTGGTATTATCAGGGCAATATCCCACATTCCCAGTCCATGTTTGGTTCTGTACAGACAGTGCTGTCTATCCAACATAGATTTACAAACTAGTATGACACTCAGTATGTCATGGGCAGACGGTCTAGAGACTCACTAAATATTTACTTTCTCTGTCATTTATCTTATGTATAGTTCAATTCCTATGATAGTTCAACTCCTCCTAAGAGTCCAACTCTTCCAAGAATAGACCAAGGAGGGGAGCAAGTTTCAAAGTCCTGCCAATAGTCTTCAATCCTTTGACTTCCTCTGTGGACTACTTGACAGGAGGTCTCTCAGGTAACTAGTTCTCAAACCAATTAAGGCTTTGAGGGTTAAAACCAACATGTTAAATTCTACACAAAAGTATTGGCAACCAGGGCAGATCCCAGAGCATTATATGATATGCTTTCTGCCTAGTTAATAGCTTAATGTTGTACCCTAATGTTTTTTCCCTTGACACCAACAAAGGGTTCTTGTAAAAGAGTCTAAAACTACATAAGAAAACACTGCTAAGTTATTTGTGGCTACTTTGGACCCCCGGCATAAAATGTTACTTTAAAGGCACATTAGTCCCTCCCCATTCTTAGATCCTTTACCTCTCACTGGCCTAAGCACATATCTTAGACCTAGATTCTGCTACAACTCACAGAAAGCAGCACAGCTTGATATCTATTTAAGGTATTTAGAGTGCCAATCAGCACAGTATCTAGGCACTAAACTAGGAGTGGCATAAGAATATAAAAAGTAAGCTGACAGATGCTTCACTGCTGTATTCGTCTGTGGATTTTGTGAGACACTACAAGAAGGAATTGTGATGAGGTCTAAAGATGTTCTGGTATGTAAGAATTTACAGGGTTCTGGCCTATCACATAACTGATCTGTGCAGGGTTATAAAAGGAAATGGGAAACTGGTGCAAAGGAATCTGCTACAGGGAATGCATATATCCTCTCTCATCCCTACAAGCTGAAGCTGAAAGGCCTTGGACAGTTATTACCCAATAGATTGAGCTAACATGTCCTGGTTTTTAGTTAATTTTTGGAAATAAAAAGTCCTGAAGAAAGGGATGCAAACAGCTTAGTAATTACGACTTTATTTCTGTGTCTCTGGCTGGTGAGTCTGCACACTGTGTTAAAGCTTACCTGTAACATGGAAGCAGCACACAAATAATAAAAGTAGCAAATTGACTTGGCCAGCAATTGTCCCCTTACCAAATCTGATTGGTGCAGTTATGCGCCTTCCAGCAAACTCTGTTACTCTAAACCATTTGTCCTCTTTCCACTGCAGCATTATCTAGCCTGTTCTGAAGATGGCCAGTTAGCTACCTAATCCCCAGCTCACCTCTTCCAAGGTAGCTGATTTGTTCTAGTGAATGGCTTTTTGAGATTCCTCAAAATCTCAGTTGTTCCCTCTGTTGACACCAGCTGGCTGGCATCTTCCATTACCTTCCTGACTATAGCTATCTTCCAGTTTTGGCCCTCAAAAAGTCATACAGGTTCTTCTTTGAGTGATTGCACATGTCCATTTTACTGTATATGTGTGCACACCCCGCGCACAGTTGTCAGATTTTTCCCTCTACTGCCTCATTCTGCTGTGTAATGGTATAAAGGGTGGAGCCAACCACTGCTTTGCCAATTCCTTCTTACTGCCTGTGACAGTTGTTGGAGTATGCGTTCTTGCCATTGGACACCCTTCCCTACTTCTTATATATAGTATCCATTTTCTATTTAGAGTAGTTTATACGTTTTTAGATAGTTCTGAGGTAGAGATAGTGTCAAGTTTTAGTTCTTAAGTGTTCGGGCATGACTTGGTCACTTGGCTTCAAGTTCTGTCACCCCTGTAATAAGCTGATTGCTAGTGAATGACTTGCACCCTATCTGTCTTAACTGCTTTGGAGAAATGCATGTTAGTAACAGGTGTCATATTTATAGGGGTTTTAAGCTTCACTCCAAAAACGGTAGAGCAGTGTGATAGGGTGTTCAACCTAAAAGGGGATAATGAGGCTGAAGAGAGGCCACAGCTGAGGGGAATTAGTTGGCTTAAGTAACCCTTGAATAATGATGGAACCAAGCTGAGAAGGAACAGGTAGGGCTAGTATAAACCTGGGAAGCTGGCCGCAGAATGGGCTGCAGTGAGCTTGGTTGTCCCCACTCTCTGGACAGTAGAGAGGGAAAGAAAGGGTGTAGGAAAAGGCAACAAGGTTTGAGATGGTGCAGAACGTGGCTGCTAAACTGTATAAGGCAGGGAGTGACATCATCTGTTCTTCACTCCCCACATAAGAAGACTCCTGGAAACACTTGAGGAACAAAGACTGAACTCGGGGAAGTGCTGGACCCAGGCTAAGGGGATTTCTAGCCTG
Source organism: Mauremys mutica (assembly GCF_020497125.1). Lineage (NCBI taxonomy): Eukaryota > Metazoa > Chordata > Testudines > Geoemydidae > Mauremys > Mauremys mutica. Next base: position 55,578,708 of record NC_059072.1, on the reverse strand, counting down.
TGTATGAAAGACCTGGGGATTCCAAGCTGTAAAGCAAGTGCAGCTTGTCCCTTAAGAATCTGAAGCCTGCTTGTATCATCAGCCAGGGTGAGAATTTGCTAATTCATATCATTTCTCCTATCCTTAATTTGCATTTTTATTTATTTACTAGGTAATCTACTTTGATCTATTTATCACTTATAATCATTTAAAATCTATCCCTGTAGTTAATAAACTTGTTTTTGCTTTATCTAAACCAGTGAGTTTGAAGTGAAGTGTGTGGGGAATCTTAGTTCACAGGGACTGTTGCATATTCCTCTCCACATGGGGAGGGGTGGGGTGAGGACACTCCTATGAGCTTACGCTTTACGGTTCCCTGTGCAGTGTAAGATGGTATAATTTTGGGTTTATGCTCTAGATGGGTGCTGTGCCTGGGGAGCTGAGAGTTAACTTGATTGTTGGGTCATGCTGTAGCTAGTCAGAGAGCCTTCATGTAACTGCAGCTGGTTGTGTCCCTACCTGTGTGAATGCTGGTGGAAGTGTAAGACTAAGAGTGGGTCTACAGCTTGTCACAGCAGCACAGTACGAGAGGGAGCCCAGGAGAGTGGGTCAGAGGTTTCAGTGGTACCCCAGTTCCAGGTGACACCTTGGGGGGATGGGGGGGGGAACCTGTCATCGATGGTATCAGAGTACTTCTGACCCACCTAATGATTACACAGCCCATCAAGACTTGTTGAGGAGGATGGCCACAGCTCTGGATATCCAGCCAGAAGAGGTCCAAGAAAAGTCACAGATTAGTGGGTCTTAAACACAGTGGAAATGGAATATATCCGTTAGTTTGTTTCTGATCCTCCTTCTCACCCATTTTCCCATCCCTCTTCAGGAACTACTCTTATGAGGTCATTCTACTGCAGGAGGTGCAATCTCTCCTTCACATGGGGGCCATAGAGGAAGTTCTCCTATTAGTCAAAGGAAAGGTGTTTTATTCACACTATTTCCTAATCATTAAAGCAAAAGGGGGTTTCAGAGACCTATTTTAGATCTAAGGGAGCTCAACAAATTCCTGGGAAAAAAAATTCCAGATGGTAACTGAAGTTTCCATTATTCCTTCCCTGGACCCAGGGGATCAGTATGCTGCCCTAGACTTAGAAGACACATGGCACTTCATCAGAGCCACAGAAAATTCCTCAGGTTTGTGGTAAACTGATCCCGCTACCAATTCACAGTGCTACCCTTTGGCGTATCAGCAGCTCCTCGTGTATTCACAAAATGCATAGCAGCATTCCTGTGAAGGTCAGAAGTTCACGTGTTCCCTTACCTAGCTGACTAGTTGGTGAGATGCCGGTCCAGATCTCAGGTGCTGTCCAACACCTTATCCAGTCCACTTTCAATGTGCTAGGGCAATTAATCAACATGGAGAAATCGGTCCTGACACCTGAACAGAGAATAGAATACATTGGTGCAGCCCTGATCTCTATGAAGGCCAAGGTCTTCCTTCTACAGCTGCAAAGAGTCCCGTGGCACCTTATAGACTGACAGACGTATTGGATCAGAATAAGAATCAGGCTTGCATATTTATACCTGCCTCTGGAAATTTCCACTACTTGCATCTGACGAAGTGGGTATTCACCCACGCAAGCTCATGGTCCAATACGTCTGTTAGTCTATAAGATGCCACGGGACTCTTTGCTGCTTTTACAGATCCAGACTAACACGGCTACCCCTCTGATGCCCTTCTACAGCTGAGATTCCAAAAGATGCAGGCCTTTGCTTTAGACTTAAAGGCACATCCGGTCACCACAGTATGAGACTGCCTTAAGCTTCTGGGGCACATAGCAGCATGCAGTTATGTGGTGCAACATGCCAGATTGCACTTCAGAAAGCTACAAGTCCATCTAAACATGTTCAATGCCAATGCAGGGTCTTGTCCTCCTTGCACTGGTAGACAGACCCCTTGAAAGTTTGGATGGGGCCCCTTTTGCTGCTCCACAACTGGTACTCATCTTAGTTATAGAATAGATGTTACAGGTTGGATAGCTCACCTGGGGTTTCAGCAGACACAAAGTCTTTGGTCTATGCAAGATCTGAAAATACACATAAATGTCAGAGAATTGCGAGCTATTTGGTTATCTTGCTTGGCCTTCCTTCCATATATTGAGAGGAAGAGTTTTCTGGTGCTAGTGGACAACAGAGTGGCTATGTTCTGTGTGAATAGACAAGGAAAAGCCTGGTCAATGAGATTGTGCCAAGAGGCAATACGGCTTTGGAATTTCTGTATCACCAGCTCCATCCACCTGACAGCTGCTTACCCTCAGGGTGGTCCTTTCATCCAAATCTGGCCAGATCCATTTTCTAGTTGTGGGAGACTCCTAAGTGGACCTGTGTGCAACCAGGACCAACAGAAAATGCCATCAATTTTGTTCTTGAGCAGGTCACAGCCCAGTTTCTTTGCCAGATGCCTTCCTGCTACCCTGGATAAACAGCCTGCTGTATGCCTTCCCTCCAGTTCCGCTCTTGCCCAGAGTCTTGTCCAAAATCAAAGAAGAGCATTCTCACCTCATACTTAGAGCCCCAGTGTTGCCCTGACAATACTGGTTCTTGGCTTTACTAGCCCTACTGGGTGGACCTCCACTGTCACTCCCACTGGATTCAGATGTGATCTCCCAGGACCACAGGTGCCTCCTCCTGCAGGTCCTCCACCTGATGGCCTGGTTGCTTCATGGAAGGGAGATGTTCTAAGGAGGTACAGGAAGTGTTTTTAAATAGTAGAGAGCCTTTGACTAGGAGTACTTACCTGGCCATCCATCCATCATGTATTGGACTATCTCCACTTCTTGAAACAACAAGGGTTAGTGTTAATTCCATCAACATCCACCTAGCAGCTGTCTCGGCTTTGCGCTCTCCTGGATCCACTAGTAAAAGACCCTATTCCCCCAGGAACTTGAACCTAGTACTGGGAAAGCTGATAAGTCCCCCTTTTGAGCTGCTGGTCACCTGTTTGCTGCTACACCTTTCAATGCAAGTGGCCTTTTCAATTGCTGTTACCTCTGCTGGGAGAGTAGGGGAACTGTGAGCTCTGGTACCAGAACCACCCTATACAATCTTCTATGGAGACAAAGTTTACCTTCACCCTCATGCAATGTTCCTAACTAAAATAGCAGCAAAGAATCCTGTGGCACCTTATAGACTAACAGACGTTTTGCAGCATGAGCTTTCGTGGGTGAATACCCACTTCTTCGGATGCAGCTTGGGTATTCACCCACGAAAGCTCATGCTGCAAAACGTCTGTTAGTCTATAAGGTGCCGCAGGATTCTTTGCTGCTTCTACAGAACCAGACTAACACGGCTACCCCTCTGATACCTAACTAAAATGTTTTCCAGTTTTCACATAAATCAAGCAATCTATTTACCAACATTCTTTCTTTCCAAAACATATGAATAAAGATGAGGAAAAGCGCCACACTCTGGACCTTAGAAGAACTTTGGCTTTTTATCTAGATCGGTCAATGTCATTTAGGTCATCGTCCCAGTTGTTCATCGTGATTAGAAACAAAATGAAGGGCCTCCTAGTATCCTCCCAAAGAATCTCTCCTTGGATATCTGCTTATGTTTATTTATGTTATTAGTTGGCTAATGTGATGCCCTACAAGTAGAGTATTGCCCATTCAACCAGGTCTCAGCTTCTGCAGTATTTCTGGCTCATGTGCCCATCTTAGACATTTGTAAGGCAGCAACTTGGTCATCGGTCCATCCTTTTTCCTCTCACTATGCTATTTCTAACAATCCAGAGACAATGCCAGATTTGGACATATGGTCCTCCAATCCTTGTACAAATAGACTCCAAGCCCACCTCGTGTTCAAACTGCTTGTGAGTCACCAAGTGTGCAATGGACATGTGCAATCACTTGAAGAAGAAATGGTTATTAACCTTTTCTGTAATTGTTGTTCTTTGAGATGTGTTGCACGATAGCTCAGTGGTTTGAGCATTGGCCTGCTAAACCAAGGGTTGTGAGTTCAATCTTTGAGGGGGCCATTTAGGGAACTGGGGTAAAAATCTGTCTGGGGATTGGTCCTGCTTTGAGCAGGGGGTTGGACTAGATGACCACCTGAGGTCCCTTCCAACCCTAATCATCTATGATTCTATGATTCCATGACCCACCCTCCTTCCCCTCTCTATCAGAGTTTATCAGGTAAGAAGGAACTGAGGAAGGTCAGTGGTGGCTGTGCCATTTATACCATTGTGCAGCAGCAAAAGGCAACAGAGGTCACATGTACATACAGGTACCGCTGAGGGAAAAATCTCTGATAAATCTCTGTTGACTGTGCAAAGACCTATGGTGGAACGTGTGACGTTGCAGTCTATATGATTTTATAAACATTTTATGAGTGAATATAATGTAACTGGAATATGCTTCATGCAAAAGATCTCTTGTATCATTACAAAGCTTATTGTCTACTGACTGTGGTCATCCTATTTGTATAAAGGTATCACTCTTGTATCTGAAACTAGAAATATGAAATATAACTCCGAGGGCCTATTGTAATTGTGCAAAGTGTGGGCCATTAATGGTGGTTTGGAATCTTAATGGCTCCCATCAACCAGGACAATTGACTGGATGGCTCTGTTTGCAGGCAAGCCTTCCTGTGAGTCAGGCTTGGGGGAATGAAGGCTTGGGGTCTTACAGTGACATGTGATCATGTCACATGAACTGAAATCCATCTTTAAACTGATGCTTTTCCAGTGTGTGTGTGGGGGGGAGGGGGTTGGAAACCCAGAGAGAGACAAAGGATTCCTGCCTTATGCAAAAGACATATAAGGGGGTGGAACAGAACAAAGCAGAGAGCCATCATGAAGAATCCCCTAGCTACCCTAGCCCCCTGAGCTGGAACAAGAGCTCTACCAGGGGAAAGAATTGTGTACAGGCCTGGAAGGTGTCCAATCTGAGGAAAAAACTTACTGAAGCATCTCTGAGGGTGAGATTATCTGTATTCAGTTTGATTGGACATAGACTTGCGCATTTTATTTTATTTTGCTTGGTAACTTACTTTGTTCTGTCTGTTACTACTTGGAACCACTTAAATCCTACTTTCTGTATTTAATAAAATCACTTTTTACTTATTAGTTAACTCAGAGTATGTATTAATAGCTGGGGGAGCAAACAATTGTGCATCTCTCTCTCTCAGTGTTATACAGGGCAAACAATTTATGAGTTTACCCTGCATAAGTTTTATACAGGGTAAAACGGATTTATGTGGGTTTCGACCCCATTGGGAGTTGGGCATCTGGGTGTTAAAGACAAGCACAGCTGCTTTCAGGTAAACCTGCAGTTTTGGGGCAAGTAATTCAGACCCTGGGTCTTTGTTGGAGCAGACGGGAGTGTCTGGCTCAGCAAGACAGGGTGCTGGAGTCCTGGGCTGGAAGGGAAAACAGGAGCAGAGGTAGTCTTGGCACATCAGTTGGCAGCTCCCAGTCACAGAATGAACATGTGCAACGTATGTCAAGGAACAACTTCTTGTTATGGAAAAGGTTAGTAACCGTTTCTTTTCCTGCACTCTGGAATAACTGCTGTCTAACGCCCCAATACTACAAGGTGATAGACTTCATTCTTTTTTAATTATATCCTTTAAACCATCATGCAAAGTTTTGACTGTACATAATATGAGAATCATTATCATTGTTAAATATTTATATCAGCAATATAAATATATTAATGTAGCAACTACAGGACCTCATCAGGATTAGGGATCCATTGTAATATGTGCTGTACTAAAGAGAGTCATGGTCCCTGCATCAAAGAACTCTAAACTGGATGCAATTTGAGAAACCAATCAAGCCTTATTTGTCTTCCACATTTATGCATACAGAGCACATATTCCCATTGGCAGATAAGCATGCTTTGCTCCTTTACAGAACAACTATTTAAACTGAAATAGTAGTGCCCCAGAGAATTTCCGGCAGGGCAAAGAAGAAAAGATTAAGAATTCCCACTCTACTCATATTTTGGAGCTCGCCTTTAAAAGATCTTTAAAGAAAAATGCCTTAATCCTTGATATAGAAATAAGTGGGAGAAAGTAAAAAACAAACAAACTTCTCTGTATATTGCTAGAGAGCCTTTTCTCTAAATATAATAAAAAAAGAGAAATCTGCAGAAAGAATTAGAAATTGTACTGGTCTCTAGCAAATCACAGTTGTATTCACATTTGCTTAATGTTAAGAGAGTTGAGCTTTTTGGAGCAATGATAAATGATTTGCTGACTATTTACTGTTTGGGATCTTCCAAAAGTTCTGATAAGACTTATTCAGTAATGATTTGAGGTGAATTAAAATAGACTCCTATGAAGTAATATTTTTTAAAATTTGAAAGAACACTGCACACACTTTCCCCAGCACATACAGTGCAGCTTAATTCAGTTCCTTTGACATTTTTTGCCACATCTGTATATTGCTGATCCCATGAGTTCTTTATTATAAATATTAAATATGTACACACACAGCCCCTCCTTACAATGAGTAAAGAAGAAAAATAAGAGAATGACGGAAGGAAGGAAGGAAGGAATCAGATGAGATGATATTGGCAATTTAATCTTAACAGTTTTGTTTAAAAAAAAACAATTCTGAGATAGGGATGAGGGAAGGAGCAAGTACCATAGGAGTGGAAGTCAGCTGTAGAAAGCAAGCCTCAAGAATTGAGTTTGGAGGAGCGGGAGGATGCTTGACCACAGAAAAAGAGACACTGCCTTGTGATGCCTGATGCTATCTTGTGTGTGCAGCACATGTCAGCAAGCTTTCAGTTTCTCCCTGCTTATCCCCTGCCTACAATCAATCACAGGAAAATGTTTGCACTGTACGTTGTACTAAAAGGCATATGAACTTCAAAGTATCCCTTCTTTTGAAAAACTCTTAAGTAGTCTGCATGCTTGGCAGCAGTGACACAAAGCTGTCACAACAAAATGTTGCTGCTATGCAGACTCAACTGAATTTCCTTTAGCGATAGTTTAACTTCTTAAAAGAACAAATCTATACAGAGTGAATTGACACTAAAATATGAGATAAGATTTAAATGAAAATGCTTCATGTGTAGCATTTAAAAAAAAAACTAAAATAAAAAAAATGGTAGGATGCCTGTTGTTGATAGTGGAAGTTACCATATATACTCAATCATAAGCCGGTTCGTTTATAAGCTGACCGCCCCGCCCCCAAGATGGAGAAGTAAAAATAGATTTTTTTTTTAACCCTTTCATAAGCCGACCCTATAATTCAGCAAACTTTGGCTCCCGGGCCATCAGGATAAGCCACTGGTGTTTTGTTTACCTCGAGCATCGCAGGCACGGAGGTTAACCTAAGTAAACAAAGTGTCCCAGCACGCCAGCTGCTTACCCTGACAGGTCGGGACAGCAACTGGTGGGGAAATTTTTTTGGGGGGAGAAGCTGGGAGTCAGGGGAGTAATGACTCCACCCCTAGCCCGGGACCCCCACACTTTCCCCATCCCATCTCTTCCCACCTTATCTGGGGAGGGCCAGGGAAGGATGTCTCTGACCTGGCTGGAGCTGCTCCAGCGGGCCAGACCAGACGGCGTGGCCGCAGCGTGTTCCAGCAGGCTGGGCCGGATGGCACGGCTGCAGCGTGTTCTGGGGGGCATGGCCACAGCCTGCTCTGGGGGCGGGTCAAGCGGCACGGCTGCAGCCTGCCAGCCCCGGAGCTGTAGCTGCCTCGGAGGCTGGGGGGAAAGCAGCGTGGCCAGAAGCAGATGGAAGAGGCAGGGCCAGAGTCTCTTCTGGCTGTGCTGCCTTTCCTTGCTCACTGTGTTGGGAGGAGGGGCTGTGTCCCAGCTCTCCCTCTCTATACTTGTTCATAAGCCGACCCCTTTCTCTGGTGCTTCCCTTTCTTTTACTAAAAAAAATTCGGCTTATGAACAAGTATATACGGTAGTTTCTCTTTTTATTCAGTAGGAGCAGAATTATTTTCCTCTTCCACTATTCATAATGAAATCCCTGGGGTAATAATGCTTCATGGTAAATCCATCATGCAAATGATGCACACACAATACTACCAGCTCTGCATGTTTTTTCTTATAACCCAGAATGAGATTTATATTCTGTTAAAATACAAATATATTGCAAATAGATAGCAATAGAAATTCAGTTTTAATTATGTCTCATACATTAATAACATTAATGTAGCTTTCAAACATACTGTAATATTTAAAATTTCTCAATTGCCTTGGATAGATACATAAGATTTGCAGTTGACTAACCTTAGTTTTTCCATATTCAAGTTATTTTCTATAGTACTGTAGGTAGAAAGGAATCCTAAATATACAGAGATTACTGTATCTATTTTTTGACAAATAAGCATATTTTTGAATGCCACTACTGTAACTCTTTCAAGATAGAGATTTAAATTTTGCAACAAATGGAAATAATCCCATATTTGACTATGCTCCTGCACAATTAATATTTCCCGGAAGGGCAATTATGCAAGGAAATATCACATCTCCTTGTTCAGCATAAAATATTAAAGTATCAGAAATTACATCAAAATATCAGTTATGACAAATAATCTAGATTATCCTGTCATTTAAAAAATCTGAGAAGAAAAGGTCTAATTAGGTTAACAGATACCTTTGATAAAGAAATATTAATGTCTTTTTCAATGATAAAATCCTAGTATGATATTCCAACTAGTCACTGATATGGTACAGCAGCAAAATGAGGACAGACATGTGCATGGAATTAAGTGGCAGGCCGCAGCTTTTATGGGTAGCATTTGTACTGATTTTTATTATGCAGAAAATTGCAATTTTTTAATGTTCAACAAAAAGCTTCAAATGAATATTTGGAAAATAGTTTGATTAATACTCCAAGACCTAACAAAATGTATGTACAACTCCTATCCTTCTCTGACGCTTCTCCATTCTTTCCTTTCTGAACTATGAACATACTTCCTTATTTTAGAAGACTGAAAACATCCTTACGGTCCTTGATTCATCTAGAATCCAGCTCATTTACTCTATGGTTCAAAAGCACTCTTTAGTATATTAAGCAAGGGTAATGAGGTGGTAGACTACAATAGAGGCCTGCAGGTCCTTATCCTGATATTCAGTCTTCAAATACTCCCATCTCCGCTGAATCTCTTCTGTGAGACTAAAGTATTGCTACTACCCTACCCTTTTAAAAAACAAACAAACAAACGTTAAAAAAACAATCACCACTACTTGTTAACCACCCTCTTGTCTCCAACTTCTCTTAATCAAGTCTGTGGAACTAGTAGTGATCTTCTCTCTGCTCGCTCCCGCAGCATAACCTCCTTGATCTCTTCTATCAATCACCAACGTTGTCCTGAGCACTAAGGGTATGTCTATACTACAAGCAATACAGTGGCACAGTTCAATTGCTATAGTAAGTATATCCCTTAAAAAGGAGGTAAATATATTGACAGAAGAATCTGCATCCACAGTAGGGGATAGGTTGACCTAACAATGCCCCACAGGGCATGAAACTTTTCATAGCCCTTTGTGTCATAGCAAGGCCAACCTAAAATTTAGGTGTAGATGAGGCCTTAGAGCAAGAAGTCAGTGTTTCCTGATCTCTTTAGCCTTGTCTATCTTTGCCATTTGGACTTCATAGTGCACCCAGAGGAACATGAAATAGGACAGTGACAGAATTTATGACATGGGGGTCAAAACAAATGTTCAGGGACAGCAAACTAAACCACTTTTTGAGCATCAAAACAAATGTAGGGAAGAAGAGAATGGGGTTGAGTATACCCATCAGGAGAGAGAAATGAGTTTTGAGGAGCAAAGGTTCCAGATGGAATGCTTAACAGTACATGCAGAGCTAATAGCAGACTGCAGTTTCTTCCTTGATAGGCCCCTGAATGTTTGTAAGTGATGCCAGTGTCTTCCAAGATGTGTAACAACTGGTGGTGCTTAGTACAGCAACAACCCACCATCCCCCCCACCCACAACTTCCCCATTAAGTTAGTACTTACCCTTCCTAACTGGAAGTTAATTTTCCCTCTCTCCCTCATCAGTTCTATCTTTCAAAGTTCATTATCTTTCCTCCCTTATCTTTGGGCCCTCAGTTTCCCACCTCTTCCCCCAGTCTATTAGGTCTTATCTACACTACACAGTTTTGTCAACAAAAGTCAGCTTTTATCAACAAAACAGGGGAGGTATACACACTGAAATGCTCCTTCCAACAATGTAACTCCCCTGCTACACCGACATAATGAAACCACCTCAACAAGCAGCAGAGCTCTTTGTGGTATAGTTAGAGTGACGCAGAATCAGTGTAGACATTGCGCTCGATTATGTCACCCTAATTGGCCTCCAGGAAGTATCCCACAATGCCCATCCTGACTGCTCTGGTCAGCAGTTTGAACTCCACTGCCCTGAAGGTACACAGGTATGCACCCCTTGCCCCTTCCTGTTTGCTCAGTGTGCACAGTTCACACAGCATCTTCCTAGCCGACCACGCCAGCTTTCCACAGCAGACACTCTCCCATGTGAAGTACACCGGAGCTGTTGGATCTGCTGAGTCAATGGGTAGAGGAGACGTTGATACTATAAGCTGATTGCTAGTGGCATGCAGGAGAAGGGGCCTGAAACACAGCACTGTCGTGCTAAAATCGAGCTGAGGCAGGCATGCCAGAAGGGACGCTCTGGTGCGGCACCGAAGACATGCCACTTCTACAAGGAGCTGCACGCCATCCTTGGCAGTGATCCCACCTTCACTTACAGGAGCCTCGTGGATACTTCAGGGGGACTGAAGGCTCAACTCCAAGGATGAAGTTGTGGATGAGGAAGTGGAGCTGGAGGACGATGTGGCGCACACAACAGGATCATCTGTGGTGCAGTGAGTCAGGACCTCTTTTTAACTCTGGAAGGGTCTAGCTCAGGGGTAGGCAACCTATGGCACGTGTGCCAAAGACAGCACGCAAGCTGATTTTCAGTGGCACTCCCACTGGCCACCGGTCCGGGGGGCTCTGCATTTCAATTTAATTTTAAATGAAGTTTCTTAAACATTTTAAAAACCTTATTTACTTTATATACAACAATAGTTGTTATATATTATAGACTTATAGAAAGAGAGCTTCTAAAAACATTAAAATGTATTACTGGCATGTGAAACCTTAAATTAGAGTGAATAAATGAAGACTCAGCACACCAGTTCTGAAAGGTTGCTGACCCTTGGTCTAGCCAGTCCCAGCACTCTGGCTCTGGTGCACATGATGCAGGAAAGGGGAGCTCTGGTAAGTGCTCATTTTGCTTTGATTCTGCACAGTGAGAGGAGATTCAGCTCTTATGTGCTTAGTTATATGGTAGAGGAGGAATAAGGAACAGAAATTAACAACAAAGCCTGTGCAACTACGCAGTGGGGGCTCGGTGGAAAAGTTTGTTAATGTACACCGGGATGTCCTAGGAATCCTCCATTGAAATCTCTCAAACTTTCCTGTAGATATTCTGCAATCCGCTGCTGAAGGTTCCTTGGGAGAGCTGCCTTGTTTCTCACCGAAACTTTGCCACGCCACCCGGCAGTTATTTCTGCAGAGACCAGAGTGGCACACAGGCAAGCAGCATAGGGGACCAGTCTGAAACCACACACACACAAGAGATGCACCCTTGCATCCTGGGTTACCCTTAGGAGTGAGATATTGGTTCAATTACCCTACTCTAAAGGGTACCAATATTCAGTCTCCCTAGCCGCTTGTAGTAACCCCCTTCACAAACTATCCTTTGTCCCTTCTTGCCCATTCCCCCTTGCTCTCTCTCCTCCCCCGGCAACTCACCATATTTGGTACTCATGCTTAGCTGTGTGCTAGCCAAGGAACAGTGAGAAAGAGGTACGTGTAACTTTTGTGATTCACAGCTGTGAGCACACTCACAATTCTATCTCTGTTCATTGTTTTTTTGACTTCTGCAGATGTTCTCCTCCACACCAGCAGAGTGCCTCAGTCATTGAAGACACTGAACGAGGAAGAGTAAGGACTCTGAAGATACTTTTTGAGAAATGATGCAGTGAACAAACGCAACACATAGCGAAACAAGAGCATGGAGGGAGACAATTAATTAAAGACTCAGGCTGGATAGCCTGGAAAGGAGACAGGGACAGGAGTGGATGATAAAGCCACTGGTGGGCTAGACAGAGATGCTGAAGTCCCTCATTATGCTGCAGTTTGAGCAAATCTGCATGATTGCCCTTGCAGCCAATACAGAACTCTCTTCCATGCCCTCCCCAAAGTCCCCCACCACATTCCTTGCATATTCCCTGTCCCTCACAGTACCCCATGCATTCCACGCCAATGCACTGGTTTCACAACGAAAGCTAGAGATGCACACAGCTGTGAGAACCCTAACTGCAAGACTGTTCCTCATTGCTATGTCCCGTTTGACCAAAAAATTGTGTTTTGTCCTTTTATTAAACTTGAGTCTTTGAAATAAAATGAGTATTTGTGTCATACACATGTTGGTCAGTGCTAACATACAAACACAGTGGCTATAGGTAGGAATATTTGCTTAGTACAATTAAGGCTCAGGAAGCAAGCACTACAGGGGTAATTCAAAGGAGCAAGTAAACATTGCCTGGCCAAATACTTCACATAAAGACACATTACTGGGAATCATTGTCAAAATGCTCTTTCAAAGCCTCTCTGATTTGAATAGCCTCCTGCTGTGCCCCTCTAATTGCCATGATATCTGGCTGCTCAAAATCAGCAGCCAGCCAATCAGCCTCAGTAGTCCACCCCGGGGAAACTTTGTCCCCTTCATTTAGCAAATATTATGCAGAGTACGGCATATAGCAATAAGCATGAGAATATTTTCCTCAGTGAGGTCTAAGCAGCCAAAAAGACACCACCAGCAACCTTTTACTCTTCCACAGGCACTTTCAACAGTCATTCGGCACCTGCTGAGCCTGTTGTTGAAGCACTCCTTGCTGCTGTCTAGGTTCATGGTGTAAGGCTTTATGAGCCACAGGAGCAAGGGGTAGGCAGGGTTTCCAAGGATCACTATGGGCATTTGCACATCCCCCACTGGAATCTTGTGGCTTGGAAAGAAAGTCCCAGAGTGCAGCTTTCTATTCAGTCCAGTATTTGAAAGATGCATGCATCATACACCTTCCCTGACCACCCAACACTGATATCAGGGAAACGGCCCCGGTGATCCACCAGCACCTGCAAGACCCTGGAGAAGTAGCTCTTTTGGTTGATATATTCCATTGCAAGATGGTCTGGGACCAAAATTGGGATATGCTTTCCATGTATCACCCTGCTGCAGTTAGGGAATCCCATTGCCTGAAAGCCATCAATTATTTCCTGCACATTAGCAAGAGTCACAATCCTTTGCAGCAGGAGGTGCTTAAGGGTCCTGCACACTTGCATCACCACAACCCCCATGGTGGACTTTCCAACGCCAAACTGATTTGTGACTGATTAGTACTAGTCTGGAGTTGCCAGCTTCCACATAGCGATTGCCAGTCGCCTTTTCACAGTAAGGGCAGCTCTCATTCTGGTGTCCTTGCAGTGCTGGGGTGATCTCTGCACACAGTTTCACTAAGGTGAATTTCCACATCTGCAAAGTTCTGTAGCCATTGCCCATCGTCCCATACATGTATCAAGATGTGATCCCACCACTCAGTGCTTGTTTCCCAAGCCCAGTACTGATAGTCCACTATGTGCAGCTGTTCCATGAATGCCAGCAGCAATCTTGAATTATTTGTTTCCATGGCAGACAGCATGGCAAGCATCACTGATTCACACTCTCTTTTTCACAGCTCATGAAATACTTCAGGACTACCTGTATTGTGTTCATAATGCTCATCACTAGACTGGTCAGCAGTTCAGGATCCATCCATGCTGTCAGGCAGAGATGACAGGCGCTCAGCTTACAAGGGCTGTTGAAAAATGGCGCGAAACGAAGTTGGAAGCCCATAAAATGATGGGACAGAAAGAACTGCATCATGGGATGGCGAGCACGCCCGCATGATGCACCACGACCTTTCCCCAGAGCTGTCAGTGTCAAAGGGTGACACAGGGTGGCGAGTTGCCTAGTGGGATAGCTATCCACAATGCAACACTCTCTCTGTCGATGCAAGAGCACCAACTCTGGATGTGCTATGCCGACACAAGGAGCATTGTGTGGATTTGCACAACTGATGTAATTAAAGCAGCTTTCAACATAAGTCGACTTAACTATGTAGCATAGATATGGCCTTAGTCTTCACAATTCCTCATTTCCCCTGAGCCGCCTCCACAATCCCTCAGCTTCTCTACCCAGGTTTCTTATACCTCCTTCTCTTCCCCCAGTTCTCCTCCTAATACTTCATTCCCAGATCTGTCTAACCTCTGGCTTCTAGTTAGGGACTCTAGCTTTCTAGTCTCACCTCTGATTACATTTTTTGGGAACTGGTCAAGATGGGCAGGGCATCTTGCTGAAACAACGACTCTTCCTCCTCCTTCAATGAGAGTGCCAAAGGGAGCACTGATCAGCAGGGGAAGAGGAAGCAGGTTAAGAAGCAGCAGCAATAACAGAAGCAAAGGATGAGATCCATGAGAGGACTCAGGCATTGCAATGCTGAGCATCATGATGCCTAACTTTCAGGGACCTAGAAAATCACAGGAACAACATGCCAATCCACAAAGCCTAGGCTCCTATACAATGAATAGGGAGAGATAGATGCATTAGATTAGGATCCACAAAACCAGCACATTAAGCACCGAGCTGCCTAAACTAGTCAATAGGTGCTGCTGACAATAAAGGTGTGTCCTAAGCCCTGCCTCTCTCTCCCTGAGATAGGTGCCTAAATCCAGGCTGCAAGAAGATGCCTATCTCTGCTTGCAATCCATTTCGCTGCCCCAAGCAGGGCGGCATGCTGCAGGAGGTGCTCTGCCGGTCGTCAGTCCCGCGGCTCCGGTGGACCTCCCGCAGGCGTGCCTGCGGAGGGTCCGCTGGTCCTGCGGCTCCAACGAAGCCACATGGGACCAGCGGACCCTCCGCAGGCACGCCTACGGGAGGTCCACCGGAGCCGCCTGCCGCCCTCCTGGCGACTGGCAGAGCGCCCCCCGCAGCATGCCGCCCCAGGCACGTGCTTGGCGTGCTGGGGTCTGGAGCTGCCCCTGAGTGGGGGGAAATATAGACACTCCTCAGCCTAACTCGCATCTGGGGCCCAATACAAAACAGTAGAGGAAGTCACAGGTTGACACAGCCTCAAGCTGGGGGACTCTAGAATTGGAAGGATATATTCATAACTGGAATCTCTAGAAACATGTTTTGATTAGGCAATGTTCATGGGATAAGGTTGTTGCCTATTTAAGGACATTACTTTTTGGAGGATCACTGGGCAACTTGCTTACATGAGTGGAGTGGAGGCAGGTGGATTGAACAGCAAAGCTTCTGAACTGATCACCATAGGTCAGTGAGCTACAACCATCATGGCTCACACACACACACATACTGGAACCCCAAATGTATTGCAAATTTTATATTTGGTGTTTTTTCTTAAATCCCAGTTCCCAGAGTCATGTGATTATGTGGGAATCCAAGCTTTCATTTAAAAAAACCTGAGTTTATAATTGTTATTGTTGCAGAGGAAAGCTTGTGACCTGAGTACACCCTAAAGGATCAAAAACCAAAAGGCAGAGAAAAAGAACTGAAAATGTATTTTCAAAAATTTTAAGCCAATATCATTATTTTGGGTGGCCTGTTTGATTTCTGAATGCTTGAGATTGCCAATATTGTATCAAATGGCTGCATCACAGCCTTTGCTTTTCTGAGCATGAAAGATATCCTGAGCAGACTGAACCAGAGGGAGGAAACCAGATGACATTACCTTTATTGGATTGTGCTGAAACTTGAACACACTTCAGATGTGTCCCTGCCTGGTATCACCCACTTCACAGTGTGCCACTTCTCATTTCTTACCTTTTCTTCTGTCCTCTCTTCCTCTTTTTTGCCTTCTGTCAAATACAAGTCTGTCTGAGCGAGCCACCTTTTGTAACACTTATCTGACAAACTGTGAAAAGCAAGCTGAAAGTAATCCCTTAGGCCAACATTAATAAAAGGTTGTCAGGTTTCAGGGAGAATATTCACTAGGAAAAAGGATGTCTTCTTAACCCAAGTTAGCTAACACCCGGTAAAATCTAGTGAAGCCAAGGCAGTTCATAGTTTTAACACCTGTTAGCAGGTTGAGTTAAATAATAGAGGCCAGGGGCACCTAGGGTTTACCTAGATGACCTGCTAACTCACATAAAAACTAAAAATCTACTTTGTCTTCACTGGGATTTTACTATGCATTGAGTTAAGTCCTCTAATGAATGTTGAATGGCTGTTCAGGTTTGTGTGCTGCGTCTGTAATTTCCTAGCAGCTACTTTGCAAGACAAAAGCTGTGATCTTTTTGCCTTAAAGAGGACAGGATCAGCCTTTCACCACAACAGCATCAGTGAAAGCAACCACCTAAGGAAACTTATGTCTTCCCCCCAACAAGGGCAGATCATCTCTGCTAGCCTCATCTACAAGTCAGGGAGAAGGGAAAGTTTTTTGTTTTACTTTGTACGTTGCAAGCGCGGCCACTGTTTTCCGACTCTGCTAGACTGGGAACCAGCCACTATTTAATGCTGCAGCAATTAACCAGGCGTTTGAACGCACGACGCTGGGTGCTGAGAGACACAGCCAGAGCGCCGTGCAAACGCCCCCGTGTCTTACTGCCCCTGCCACGGCTCCTTTTCTTCCAGTGTCCCCCTTGTACCTCGGCTCCTCCTGCCACCCCCGCCGCCCCGTCATCACCTCGCTTTCCCCCATTTGCCCCCTCCCCCGGCACCTGGCTCCTCCCAGCCCCGCCCCCACCCCACGGAGGACGCTGCTACCTCAGCGCTGCGGTGACCCCAGCACGGGGCTCGCGCTGCCGCTGTGTCCGTTGGGGCCGGGCTCGCGCTGCCGGCTGGGCCCCGGCCGCCGGGGCAGGATGCGGCGCTACGTGCGCGTGGCGCTGCTGTGCCTGGGCTGTGGCTTGTGCTCGCTGCTCTATGGCTCCAGCCAGCTGGCCCTGGAGCAGGAGCCTGGCTGGGGGAAGCCGCAGGCCCGAGACCCCGCCGCTCCCGTCCGGAGACAGCGCGCCGGCGGCGGGAGGGCGGCTGCGGCGGCGGCGGCGGGAAGCGCAGGCCGCGGGGAGCCGGAGCTGCCAGACAGGTAGGGATTGGCCCCTTCCTCTCCGCCGGGGAGGGGCCGGGCTCAAGGGCTGGTGCTGCCGGGGCTCGTGTGGAAGAGCCCCCGGGTGTGCGGGGCTCTGTGCGGCCGGGCTCTGGCCGTCCCCTCTGTCCTTACGCCGTAGCGGGGTGAAAGGACCCGCGCTGGGACTCCAGGGTCTCTCCAAAGCTGCGCGGCTCCAGCCCGGCATGAGCGGCGCTCTCCTACCCGGCGGGGCCGGCTGGGAGCCCGAGCGCGGTGCTCAGGGGACGCCGCCAGCTGAGATCGAGCCGCTTTTCCGGCCCCGGCCCCCCGCCAGCCTGAAGATGGACCAATCCCGCCGTGCTGCGGCTTGGCTCGTCTCCTCGTGACAGGGCGGGAAAGCCCCCCTTCCCCCCCCCAGTGAGGGGAGCTATTAGCCAAGGTCTCTGCCCCGCACGGAGCTGCCCCCCTGTGGAGCAGCTTGCGGGACTGGTACCCAGCTGGACACCCAGGAGAAACGGCGACGGTGTCTCTGCACAAACTGCTGTCACATCCCCAAAGGATCACGGGGGGGGGGTATCTTCTCTCCCAGCACAGTTATCGTAGCAGTTCCTAAACTGTGGGTTGGGACCCCAGGGCTGGTGTTAGACTTGCTGGGGCTGAAGCCCAATCCCCACCCCCGGAGGCCTGGATGACAGGGTTCAGGTTACAGGTCCCCCGCCTCTGAGGCTGAAGGCCTTGGGCTTCAGCTTCCCCACCCAGACTGGTGGGGTTCACTCTTTGGCTCATGTCCCCTCAACCTGGGGTGGCAGTGCTCAGGCTCCAGTCCCTTCTCCTGAGGTTGTATAGTAATTTTTATTGTCCGAAGGGGTTTGTGGCGCAATGAAGTTTGAGAACTGCTGAGTTATAGTAATTTTATAGGGTGTAGGATGGAAGGGGTAAGGTTAGTTTAGCTTGGATAGGAAAATAGGTGTGCTTTGTAGCTTGTGTAGGTGGTTAAGCAAATTAATAAGGCCTTGAAAAATAGCAGGCTCATGAGGTAAGAGGAAGGTGGCATCTAGTAAGACAAGTTTTCGGAGGATGCTAAGCTTTTATATGGCTAATAAAACAAAAAGGAGGCTTCTGGGTAAAGGGACTGTAAATTATAGAAGACTGTTTATAAACTGATTCTAACAAAGAGAAGTGTTTTTTAAATGTGATAAATGTATAATGTCTTCTCACAGACTTATGTTATCTTAAAATATGGGCCTTTGTGGGAAGATAAAATGCTAGGTGCAGCTAGTTTTAAGATCCATACATTTAAGATAATTTGAAAGAGAGAGTCCCAGCTACCATATGTTGTTTTAGCCAAGGCGAAGAAAGGGGTCATACCCAAACAGGCCAAAACTTGTGGTTTTTAAGCTAATTTAATAATGGTCAATATGGCATCACTTGTTTTAGCACTGTATAAAGGAGCAAGGCTTGTTGGGGTATTTATCCGATCCTATCCGAACATGTTGGAGCAAGCCAGGATGAGAGGGTTATCCCTTGGGACTGATCCTTTCATGAGTATTCTGATCAAATGCTTATGAACGTTTGTTTCTTTATGAATGTACTAATTGCTTATTATTTAGACATTTAGAGCAATGGTATAAATACTATTTGTCCTTTTTATTTAATAAAGGAATTCATGGTTAAATTACTGTCTGGTGGTACCTGTATTAATAAAATTAATAATAATTTCAACATCTTGGTGACCACAAAAGAATACCACTGACATTAATGTCAGTTGCTCTAAATGCTGCCCCACTTCTCCCCCCAACAGAGTAGTGACCTATCTTCTGGGGCCACTATAGAGTTTTCTCCTAGAGCAATTTAGTAACATTAAGGGAAATAAGGGTGTTCTTTAGGTACCTCTGTAGAAGAATTCTTGGCAAAGCACACTGCAGGTGCTTTGAATACCATAAGTAAATTCCTGGCACAGAGGTGAAGGTCTGTTGAATGCCATTGATGTTTTAAATGACTTTATGATTGAAATGGTTTAGGTGGTGTACATCCGTGGTGTGATGAATCATTGTCACAGACTTAAAGTCAACTGGAAAGTGGGGAAGAAGTGCAGTGATGACCTGAGTGATGTCTGGCATTGGCTTGATCTCCACTGAAGGTATCCAGGC
Source organism: Mauremys mutica (assembly GCF_020497125.1). Lineage (NCBI taxonomy): Eukaryota > Metazoa > Chordata > Testudines > Geoemydidae > Mauremys > Mauremys mutica. The sequence continues at coordinate 55,559,412 of NC_059072.1, read as the reverse complement.
TTGTGGGTGGCTTGAATAAGTAAGGCAAGAAGCATTCTTCTTGCAGGGTTTGGGTAATCAGTTGGCAGTCAGTCTTGATTTCAGCATTTGCAGCAAGGATGGGAGCATTGGTTTTCTTCAAGGTCAGTTGAGGCACAATAGTGTAAGAAATCATATAGTCGTCTTCACAGGTGCTGCAGTCTCACAGTCGGGTGGGAATTCCATGGACAACTCCCTCCACTTGAGTACTGCAATGCTGAAAAAGTACCGGTAATATCCCAATTCTGTGGAAGGAGTCTGTTGCTGGGTGGAGCTGGAATTATGGACTATGTTGTGTATGCCACAGTAGCGAACAGACCACCACAAAGCTTTAGAGGACAGACTACATTCTTATCTTCAGTGTTGGCATGTGCTGTTTGCCATGCTGGTAGAAATGGCTAACACTTTGTCATAGGAGATGGACAATCAAAGTTTAAAAAAAGTATCTACTAGCTCGCTTTTTCATGTCTCTGCATGAAGCATCAAACGAATGTAGATTGTAAAATGGTGGTCCCCACATTTTTGAGGGTCGTCCCAACCATCTCCCTGGGGCCAGGAGTGGGGCCACGGCTTCAGGGGAGAGGGGGCGATATGGACAAGGGTAAGGCCCCTGGCTGCAGCCCCAGACCCACCACCAGCTGTGGCCCCAGCCTCGGCTGGGAGCCGGGCCTGGGCCTGTGGCCAGGTGCGGCTCCACTGCCAGCCTTGGCCCCAGACTAGGAATGGAGCAGCGGCTGAGGGTTGGCGTGGGATCAAGAGCAGAGCTGTGTCGAGGCTGGCAATGGGGCCAGGCGCGGGGCTGGGATCTGGGACATGGCTGGGGGCAGGACCGGAGCAGAGCTGGTTGGTACTCCCTCCCTGCCCCTGTGGGGGCTGGCCCAGGCCCCACCATGGCCCCCGCATGTTCCTCCATGCCCCCTTAGGGGGTACATCCCACACTTTGCGGACCTCTGTTGTAAAGGCATTTCTTGAGCTTTGTTTTGGTACAAACTTTTTGTTCCTTCACAGCGATGGATGTTGCTATTGTACTGTAACTGTTGTGCCAAAGTAAGGGTAGCTGGATGAATGGAAACTTGTTCTGAGTTCTAATGTTTTTGGACCATCCAATACCTTGGACATCGGCGCCTGCAGTGACTTGGGCATAGCTTTTGCTTAGCATCCTGTGTCAGATGAGCCAGTAAACTGTTTTTATTTGAATCATGTCTCTTTGAATAATTTTAGCTGTTTGGGACTGGTGAAGTGCTTCCTTGTCACAGTCTTTCTCATATGCTTTTTGGAGGGCATGTCCAATATCCTGTTTGAAGGCAAGGAACACATCATGTCCTTCTTTGCATGCTTGAAAATCTGGAATGTGTGAAAAACTATGGGATTTTAGTTCAGTGCTGTGAATGTGCCCAGCCAATATCATCTCCAGTTGTTCTAATCTAGCTATGTAGAGCCTTATGAGATCTGCTAGTTTAAATACTGAAGCCATGCCTTTATTCAGTCTTGTCTCTTCAGTGTATGTGGTCAGTTAGTTCACCAAAGGGAATCCCATGCAATATCATCTCTTTTTTTCCTCTGTCAGTGTTCTTCTTCATGACTTTGTTTGTAGAGAGATATACCAAACATCTTACACGATACTTTGCCTCTTGGGCTACTATGTCCCCTGCACTTAGTTTTGCAAGCAAGTGCTGGTCTTTCAGATGAAATGCACACTGGCAGACCTGACTCTTAATGCCAAGGATAGAAGCTTCATGGAAATCTTCTGATGGTATCCACAAAAACAACGTTAAAGACTAGTGGATTTATTTGGGCATAAGCTTTCATGGGTAAAAAACCGTATGCCCAAATAAATCTGTTAGTCTTTAAGGTGCCACCAGACTCCTCGTTGTTTTTGTGGATACAGACTAACACGGCTACCCCGCTGATGCTTCTGATGGTACATTCATTTTACAAATAAAACAGGCTTCTTTTTCTGGAGTTCCTTTGTGTTGGGCACTTAAACGTGTGTATTTGCTCTGCAGTTTGTCAGCTTTCAAACTTTTTTTTCCCCATCAGCCTTTTTAGTTTTGGTCCTGTTAAACTTGATGTAGCAGGATTTGTGCCAACATCCATTGTTCTTGTTTAGTCTTTTCAATACCATAACCATAATCTAATTGGCATATGCCCATGGATATAGAAAGTGCATACAGCTTATGAAAATGCCTGAGATTTTCTACTAGAGTTTGATAGCCAAATCCAACATGCTCTTTTTGATTCTACTGGATTAATCAACTCTGGACCTGTGTCTTCTTGACAAAGTACACTCTTGCTTCAGTCAGTAGAGGAATGGGGTTTCTCTGTTGATGGTACTGACTCTTGAACAAGCTTGTATCTTTTTGACATGTTTGAAGCAATAGTAATAGCCAGTAGTAATCTAATATATTTTGATATGGTGTGCAGTTAATATTACTGAATCCCCAAGCAGCTTTCACACAACCAAAGTAGCATGTAAAAGAAAAAAGAGAAATGTGATTAAATTCTACCAAGACTATGTTGATAATCAGAAGTAGTATAAAATGTGTCCTTGCACCAATTGTAAGGTCTCATTGAAGCAAAGCCGAGAATACACTCCTTGTATGTCCAACTGTAAAACAACATTATTTGCCAGTTATGACAATGTTGTTAAAATGGCTGCCACAGTCAATATGGCATGAATTGGCAATGGCCCCATTTCTGAAAAGTGTTGTTAGGTCATGCTGTAAGACTGTGGCAAATGCAATGCTTTTATCATAAAATCCCCAATGACCCTTTTTTTTTTCTTTTTTTTTGCACAGATCTGATTGGCTAGTAGTGCAGAGCAAGTTGCTGGATAATTGGGTGAAATCTTGTAAATTACTTTGCTAAGGAGCTGTTTGTTTCTAAGGCTACAGAAACCAGGAGAACAGGATGACTGGGAACTAGAAAGCATATGGGTAAAATAGAGAGAAGGGAGAGAGAAGGTGAGGAAAAAACCAATGTGGTGGAGAGGACCAGTGACGAATTTGGCCTAGAAGGGAAAAGCTGCTGTTTTTATTTTTTTTTACTTGCAGTTATAATTCAGGATGCTGTAATATTTTCTGCAGAAAGTATTACATCTGCTGCAGCATTTAGGGGGGGATGTCTGGAGACCAGATACAAGTTCTAGCTTCAGTTAAGTTTGCAGGTAATGAGTTTAGTGAGAAACTGGAAAAAGCAGTTGCAGAACATGTAGGGAGCACTTTGTCTCTAAGAGAAATGGAGAAATCTAGAACAGGGATTCTTAGCTTTGGGTTGTTACCTTGTAGGATCCTGAAGATGTGACCAATCCCCCCAATGAATCTATAAGAACGTCTTGTTTTGCTACAGAAGACATATCTTTGAAACTGACCAGCAGGCAGTTCTTGCAGGTGCGTTGGATTGGCATCACTGAATTGGTGGTTGCCCGATAGTACCCCAGCTCTGATGGGAAAACACAGCAGTCTTGAGACTCTGATTCAGTCATTTGCACCCTAAACCATGCAGCAAAGAGGATGCCAGTGGAACTGAAGAATGTATTGGATAAAACTGCAAGTTATGAACTTTAATAAAAATAAATCTCCTAGTGTATCTGTCTTTATTTCATGTAAGAGAAAAGTGCGCTTAGCTTCAGCAGCTCCTCTTAGAAGTTAATTGGCTTTCCCATGGCAAAAGCTCAAATTTCTTGTTTGAGCTCAGAGGATGCAAGATTCCCTCCTCTCTCCCTCCCCCCCCGCGATTGTAGCTCTGCCATTTCTGAATACTTCACTGGTCATTGTTGGCTTGCTCTCAGTGCTTCATTTCAGGGGCAGAACATAAAAATCTTCATTGATTGATAAGGTTGAAATCTTGGTGAAGCTAAATTATCCACCAAACATTTCTCAAACTCCTGGATGTCTGTGAAGGAGAAATACCCAGAACTTTAAGTAAAGCTTTGAGAGTACTTGTGCCTTTTGTCATGACTTAACTCTGTGAATCAGGCATTTTTGCTTTGCTTTGCTTTTTTTTTTTGAGAGAGAGAGAACTCATTGCTGTTAAAACACATCCTACTCTCTCTGACCTCTCTGTTGAAGATGACCTCTGCTCTTGCCTGGCAAACACTGAGCCTCAGGTACAACATCTTTGCTTATTAAAGCAGGCACAGCACTTAATGAATTTTTTGAACTTTTTTGATAATGACACCTTATTAATCTAAACTTTATAAGTATCTTGTGCCAAACGTTTTTCACTAATTTTCAGATAGTTTTATTTCATTATTGGCTTTTATAAACTACGTGCTGGTGATTAAGTATTTAGAAGGCATACAGGAGATGTGAACTTGCAATCTGAATTTCACAATTTGTTGCTTCTGCAAAGGATTTTGGAATATAGTAGGATGTGGTGAGTTGAGAGATGACTTCTTGTTTTTTCCTAGCCATTCGGTGGGTTTCAGACCAAAAAAGTGGAAACAAATGCTGTAAGTGAATTACATATCAATGATGTACATGCATATATATACATGCAGAGTCTTTCATCCCAAACAAGTAATAACACTTGAAGATTGTGAACAAAAGTAAAAGCATCATGACAGCCCTTTCCTCCTTATATTGCTAAATGGCAGGTAGAGAGGTTCTGATATGGAAAAGGCTGATTAGAATAATGACTAAACTGACCTTCCTTTTTTATCCTGCCGGTTTAGCTAGACAAAAGGTGGCTAGCTACATCTGAGGAATATATTGCTCTAGACTACAGACTTTGGAAGGAGGAAGCCCTTTATGTCCAGGGCTAATAAACAATTATTGTCTTGCAAGAAAGCACCTCTAGTCAAGATCTGTTTCATATATGGAGTCAACTAATTCAGGAGCCAATAGCCATCTATTTTGAAATCATTGTAAGTCCATAAAAGATTGTGTTCTTCAGATGGTCAAAGGAATAGGTTTCTAGTGTGCCTTGCAGTTCCTAGAAATATTATAGAAGAAGATTCTTGACGTTATGCTGTACATTCCTCACCCCACCTCCCCCGAAATGTACAAGTATACTACCAATCAAGATGTGAACAAGTTAATGCCACAGTCCCTAGAATTGGTTGTAAAATGAAAGAGACACAGATAATGAGTGACAGGAAGATTTTCATGACAACGCTGTACCCAAATCTATGTATTCCACAAATTGGTTCAGGAGAATGGTGGTTGTCTAATTTTTATTTCCAGTAGGTTTATGCTGCTGGTTATCCCCTTGAAATTTCAGAATATAAGAATGTCCATATGAGGTCAGACCAATGGTCCATCTAGCCCAGTATCCTGTCTTCTGACAGTGGCCACTGACAGATGCTTCACAGGAAATGCACAGAACAGGGCAATTTTGAGTGATCCATGCCCTGTTATCCAGTCCCAGATTCTGAAAGTTGAAAGTTTAAGGACACCCAGAGCACGGGTTCTGTCCATGACCATCTTGGCTAATTGCAACTGATGGACCTATCCTCCATTAACTGCTCATTCTTTTTTGAACCCAGTTATAATTTTGGCCATCGCAGTATCCTATGGTGATGAGTTCCAAAGGTTGTCTGTGTTGCATGAAGAAATATTTCCTGTTTGTTTTAATCCTGATGTCTGTTAATTTCATTGAGTGACCCCTGGTTCTTGTGTTTGTGAGGAGGGTAAATAACACTTTCTTATTCAGCTTCTGCACACCATTCATGATTTTTTTTTTTTAAATCTCCCCGCTTACTCATCTCTTTTCTAAGACGAGCAGTCCCAGTGTCTTTAATCTCATAGAATCTCCTCATATGGAAGCTGTTCTATACCTGTAATAATTTTTGTGGCCTTTTTTTGTACTTTTTCCAGTTCTAATATCTTTTTTGAGATGGGGTGACCAGACCTGCATGCAGTATTCAAATTGTTGGTGTACCATGGATTTAGATAGTGACATGATATTTTTTAACTAGCCCTTTTCCAATATTCTGTTAGCTTTTTTGGCTGCTGCTGCACATTGAACAGATATTTTCAGAGAACTGTCCATGATGCCTCCAAGATCTCATTCTTGAGTATCAACAGCTAATTTAGATTCCATCATTTTGTACATATAGTTGGGATTATGTTTTTCAATGTGCATTACTTTGCGTTTATCAACAGTGAATTTCATCTGCCATTTTGTTGGCCAGTCACTCAATTTAGTGACTGCTTATATATACCTGCCCCTGGAGATTTCCACTACATGCATCCGACGAAGTGGGTATTCACCCACGAAAGCTCATGCTCCAAAACGTCTGTTAGTCTATAAGGTGCCACAAGACTCTTTGCTGCTTTTACAGATCCAGACTAACACGGCTACCCCTCTGATACTCAATTTAGTGAGATTCCAGTGTAACTCTTCACAGTCAGCTTTGGACTTAACTATCTTAAGTAATTTTGTATCGTCTACAGACTTTGCCACCTCACTGTTTACCCCTTTTTCCAGTTCTTTTATGAATATGATGAATAGCACAGGTCCCATACAGGTCCTTGGCAGATCCCGCTATTTACCTCTCTCCACTGTGAAAACTAACTATTTATTTCTACCCTTTGTTTCCTATTTTTCAACCAGTTACTGATCCAGCAGAGGACCTTCCCTCTTATCTGGTGATTGCTTAGTTTGCTTAAGAGCCTTGGGTGAGGGACCTTTTCAAAGTCAAATTACAGTGTATTCACTGGGTCACCTTTGTCACATGTTTGTTGACCCCCTCAGAGAATTCTAATAGATTGTCGAGGCATGATTTCCCTTTACAAAAGCTGTGCTGACTCTTCCCCAATATATCATATTCTCTCATGTGTCTGGTAATTCTGTTCTTTACTAGAGTTTCAACCAGTTTGCCTGTTACTGAAGTTAGACTTATTGGCCTGTAATTGCCAAGTTAATCTCTGGAGCCTTTTTAAAAAAAATCAGCATAACATTAGGTATCTGCCTGTCATCTGTATGCAAGCTGATTTAAGCGATAGGTTACATACCACAGTTAGTAGAGTTGCAGTTTCATATCTTGAGTTCCTTCAGAACTCATGGGTGAATACCCTCTGGTCTTGGTGACTTATTACTGTTTAATTTATCAATTTGTTTTGAAACTTCTTCTATTGACTTCTAAATCTGGGGCAATTCCTTTGATTTGTCACCTGAAAAGAATGGCTTAGATGTGGGAATCTCCCTCACATCCTCTGCAGTGAAGACCAATGGAAAGAATTCATTTAGCTTCTTGTCTTCCTTGAGTGCTCCTTTAACCTTGATCATGTCCAGTGGCCTCACTGATGTTTGGAAAAATTCCTGCTTCTGATATACTAAAAATGTTTTGTGCTGTTAGTTTTTGTGTCCTTTTCTAGGACTTTATAGTCTTTTCTAGTCTTTTACATTTGACTTGCCAGTTTGTCCTTTTCTCTTTTCCTTAGTACCTGGTGACTTCCAATTTTTAAAAGATGTCTGTCTCTAACCACCGCTTTTACTCTGTTGCTTTAGCCATGGTGGCATTTTTTGGATCTCTTACAGTTTTTAATTTGAGATATACCTATAGTTTGAGCCTCTATTATGGCTTTTTAAAAAAAATTTCAGGGTGCCAGCTTGTGGTGGTCTGCCAACATGTGAGTAGTAGTATGCCTGAAAAAGTAAGGAGGTAGCAGAGGCAATGATCTCCTCTAAATGACGCAACTGTCCAGTTGGGCAGACTATTTATTTAGCTTCAAAATTAGAGCTCATGAAAGAGAAACTAGGTAATAAAGGTAATAATTGGAGATATACCAATCTCCTAGAACTGGAAGGGACCTTGAAAGGTCATCAAGTCCAGCCCCCTGCCTTCACTAGCAGGACCAATTTTTGCCCCAGATCCCTAAGTGGCCCCCTCAAGGATTGAACTCTCAACCCTGGGTTTAGCAGGCCAATGCTCAAACCACTGAGCTATCCCTCCCCCCCCTGAGACAACTCAGGCCTTGTCGACAAAAAGTAAGGTTTCTTTGACAAAACAGTGGAGGTGTACATATTGCAATGCTGCTTCTGCCACAAAACTTTCCTGCTTTGGTGACATAATGTGGCAAAGTTATATTGACAAAGTATTAGTGTAGACACCACGCTTGGTTATGTTGCTATAAATGGCTTCCAGGAGGTATCTCACAATGCCCATCCTGACCACTCCAGTCAGCAGTTTGAACTTCACTGCCCTGCATCCAGATACACAGGCATCCGGCCCTCCCCCTTTCAAGGCCCGGGAATTTTTGAAATTCCACTTCCTGTGTGCTCGGTGCGGAGAGCTCACATCGCATCTTCCCGGCTGACCATAGCAGCTCCACACAGCAAATGCTTTTCTGCTTGAGTCGTTAGATCTGTTGGCATTGTGAGGAGAGGAGGCTGAGTTGTTGGATCTGTTGGCATTGTGGGGAGAGGAGGCTGAGTTGTTGGATCTGTTGACATTGTGGGGAAAGGGGGCTCTGCTCCGGCTGTAGGAATTTTGATGCCTACAGTCTGATTTCTCGTGGCATATTGGATAAGAGCTATGAATGGGACATGCCCCCTTACACACTCAGTGCTATGCAAAGATAAAGGAGCTGAGGCGGACAAACCAGAAGATAAGGGAGGCAAACTGTCGCTCTGGTGCTGGGCCAAAGACCTGCCACTTCTCTAAGGAGCTGGACATCATCCTCGTTGGTGACCCCACCTCCACCGCCAAGAGCCTGGTGGATACTTTGGCATGACCGGAGATAGTGGACAGTGGACGAGGAGCTCAAGTTGGAGGATGAGGTGGAGCATTTGGCAGAGTCGTCCAGTGGTGTGGCAAGTCAGGACCTCTTTTCCACTCCGGAGGGATCTAGCTAGTCCCAGCAGTCTGTCTCTGGCACACATGATGCTGGAGAGGAGAGCTCTGGTAAGTGATCTGTTTGAGTTGATGCTGCTTGGTTATATGAGGTAGAGTTGTCCCTAGCTCTGTATATTCTAGAAGTGGGTGAAGGGATAGAAATGTACAAGAATAGCTGTGTTTGCATGTGTTCCACGTTCCCCTGTGCAGCTAAGCAGTGTGGCGTAATAGTGTTTTAATGCACACCAAGATTTCATGGGAATCCTCCAGAGAGATCTCTAGGAAACTTTCCTGGAGGTACTTGCCAATCCTCTGCTGAAGGTTCCTTGGCAGAGCTGCTTTTGTTACTTTCCCGTGCCAATCGGGAATCATTTGTGCAGGGACCAAAGCGGCACACAGGTGCACAGCATAGGGACCAGGTGTGAAGCAGCATGCATGCAGGAGATGCACCCTTGCATTCTTACCCTCAGGAATGAGATATTGGCTTCACTGACACCCCCCACGTGTGGAAAATGGTGGCAGAATTTACAATATTGTCCCTAGTCGCCTACAGCGATCCCCTTAAAAAGCCACCTAGAACCTTTGCCCCATCTTGTGTCCCCACCCTGGGCCAAACTCACCATGTTTAGGGTGTTCGCCGAGATGTGTGCTTGCCAAGGGACAGTGAGAAACTGATTCATATGTAAAAAGAGGGGTATTTTACAATAATGATTTGATGATGTGCGTGAACTAACAATCATGCTTCTGTTTATTGTTACTTGTGCTTTTGCAGATGAGGCCTTCTGGGGACCCCCTTACACACCGGCGGAATGCCTCTGCCAGATAAGGAAGAGCCCAAGGAGGACATGTTGCAAGAGGTCCTCCAGTCTTCAGATGCCAAAAAACAAGAACACAAGGAGTGGAGAAAATTTTTTCCTTCAAAATCTAATATAGAAAGGGAGTACAGAAAGGAGAGCGAGGAGTGAATTGTAATGGGTCAGGAGTGGATGATGAAAGTGTTGGAGGAGCAAACAGAGATGTTGAAGTCCCTAAATCATGCTCCAGGCAGAACACGTGCTTGCTTCCCCCACCTCCCTCTGCAGAACTACTTTCTGTGCCCTCCCCAAACTCCTCCTAAACATTCCTTGCAACTTCCTGGAACATCTCAGTACCCTGTTCAATCCACCCCTTCGAACAGCTTTCAAAATGATAGCTAGACCTACACACAACCAGGAGAGCCTACATTGCCCTGCACTGTTATCTCCCTTCCCACCAAGCCTTTTACGTGTGTTAATTGGTGTTTAATAAAAACAAACTCTCTGAAAGATAAGCAATTCTTATTTGTCTTCTATATGTGGTTGTTGCTGCTGGAATTAATACTCAGGGGCAATATGATCATTTGCTGACTACAAATAACAGTCAGGAATCATCAAAATTTTCATGCAAGGTGGCAAATTAAAACATGGCAGAGTGCTGTATAGAAAGACACGTTACTGGTGCTCATTGTCAAAATGTTGCCTCAAAGCCTGATAGCTCCCTGTTGTGCCCCTCTAATAGCCCTGGCATCTGGCTGCTCAAAATCAGCTGCTAGGCGATTGGTGTCCGCGCTTCACCCCGGAGGAAACTTTTCACCCTTAACCTCACAAATATTATGGAGCGTGCAGGAGGCTGCTATGACCATGTGAATATTTTCCTCATTTAGGCCTAAACTGCAATAAAGGAAGCACCAGTGTGCTTTTAATCTGCCAAAGGCATATTCTGTGGTCATTCTGCACCTGCAAAGTCTACTGTTGAAATGCTCCTTGCTGCTGTCCAGGGTTCTCGTGTAAGGCTTCATGTGGTATGGGAGTAAGGGGTACACTGGGTCTCCCAGGATCCCTATGGGCATTTCAACATCTTGAAAGCTCGAAGCATGGACTTTCTTTTCAGACCAGAAGATTCCAGTATTCCACGGGAATCTTCTGGTCTGAAAAAAAAGTCCATGCTTCGAGCTTTCTGGACAGGCCAGTGTTCCTGAAGAGGCGTGCGTCATGCACCTTCCTGGACCACCCACATTGATGTCAGTGAAACGCCCACAGTAATCCACAAGTGCCTGCAATACCATAGAGCAATAACCCTTTCTGTTGATGTTGCAGGATGGTTGGGGCCAAATTGGGATATGTGTGCCATCTATCGCCCCACCGCAGTTAGGAAATCCCACTGCTGCAAAGCCATCCACTATTTCACGCACATTGTCAAGAGTCAGTCCTTCATAACAGGATGTGATTAATGGCTCTGCACACTTGTTTTAATGCAGCCCCAATGGTGGACTTCTCGATTCCAAACTGATTCGCAACTGACTGGTAGAAGTCTGGAGTTGACAGCATCCATGTACCAATTGCCATGCGCTTCTCCACTGAGAGGGCAGCTCTCATTCTGGTGTACTTGTGCCGCAGTGCTGGATCGAGCTCCGCGCATGGTTCCAGAAAGGTGGCTTTCTGCATCCAAAAGTTCTGCAGTCACTGTTTGTCATCCCAGACCTGCATAACAATGCGATCTCTCCACTCAGTGCTTGTTTCCCGAGCCCCAAACGATGGTCCACTGTGTGCAGCTGCTGTGTGAATTCCAAAAGTAATCTGGTGGGATTTTTCCCATGGGACACAGCAGGTCAGGCAACTCTGATTGCTGTTCAGATTGGGAGTTCAGGATATACTGCGTGACCATCTGCAATGTGTCATAACAGTGACCACAACATTAGAGAGCAGTGCGGGATCCATCCTTTCAGACAGATGACCTGCACACAGTAAACAGGAGTCATTGAAAAATGCCATGAAATGCAGTTGGAAGCCAATGGAATGATAGGACGGAAAAAACTGCATCATGGGACGTTGAGCCTGCACCCATGATGCATTGAGATCCACTCTGCCTTCCCACAACTTGTAGCTGCAGAAAGTAGTGAGTAGCACAGTGGGATAGCTACCCACAGTGCACTGTTCTCACTGTCGGTGCTAGAGCACCAACTTTGTATGCGCTCTGCCGACAGAAGGAGCGTTGTGTGAATGTGCACAAGCGATATAATTATACTGGTTTTTGATTGTTGGTGTAACTTGCATCTACAAAACTGTGTGGTGTAGATAAGGCCTCAGTGTAACAATGGCCTGATTTTGCAGCAGGATTGCTCATCAGAGGAGTGAAATCTGACAGCCCTGTTAAATACATCTCTGCTCAAATGATTAAAACAATTGTGATTAATCACAAGATTTTAAAAAGTCGCAATTAATCACCATTTTAAGTCCACTGTTAAACAATAGAATACCATTTATTTAAACATTGGATGTTTTCTACATTTTCAAATATATTGATTTAAATTATGAGACAGAATAGAAAGTGTACAGTGCTCACTTTATTTTTGACGAAATATTTGCACTGTAAAAAATAAAAATACTATTTTTCTTTTCACCTCATACAAGTACTGTAGTGCTATCTCTTTATTGTGAAAGTACAACTTAAAATGTAGAATTATTTTTTTTTGCATAACTGCATTCAAAAAATAAAACCATGTAAAACTTTAGAGCCGACAAGTCCACTTGGTCCTACCTGTTCAGCCAGTCACTAAGACAAACAAGTATGTTTACATTTATGGGAGATAATGTTGCCTGCTTTTTATTTACAATGACACCTGAAAGTGAGAATGGGCATTCGAGTGACACTGTTGTAGCTGGCATTGCAAGGTATTTACGTACCAGGTATGCTAAACATTCATACTTCCCTTCATGATTCGACCACCATTCCAGAGGACATGCTTCCAAGATGATGATAGGTTCTGCTTAATAATGATGCAAAGCAGTGTGGACCAGCAAACACTCATTTTAATCGTTTAGAGTATGTGACCCACCCCAAAAAACAAAAACACACACCTTCTGTGCGGGATATAATACTTAGTTTCCACATTGGGGTGTTGCTCTTTTAAGGTTTTGGAAGGCAGATTCTGATTCTTAAACCTTGCATTGAGTGCTGTATCTATCTTTACAAATCTCATATTAGTACCACCTTTGTGTTTTGTCAAATGTGCAGTGAAAGTGTTCTTAAATCGAACAACACATGCTGGGTCATCATCCGAGACTGCCATAACACGAAATATATGGCAGAATGCAAGTAAAACTACGGAGCAGGAGACAATATTCTCCCCCAAGGAGTTCAGTTACAGATCTGCAGGGCTCAAGCAGTGTTTCTAGCTCTTGACAGTTTTTCAAAATCCTTGTTGGTACTGATAGATTGTTTTTGAAGAGCTAAGGTGGCCTTGGTAGCGACTTTATTGCAAAGCAAGTGCTGAACCATACTCAATGCGGAGTTCCATCTGGTTGAAAAATCTTGTAGAGGAGGTTCTTGTTTCTATCCATTTGCAGCTTGTTGTATTCCTAGCTCTGTGTTTGAAATGGCCCACAAGTTTTCTGTATTTTGCCAACACATTTTCAAAACCACCATCACCGAGCACCACTGTAATGCATCACTGCAGACTGTGAGCAATGCATGCCATGTGTTCAAAAGGCAAATGACTGCTGCTATCAATTACGTGCCCTGTCTTTCAGTACTAAGTGTTACCTTTAAAGCAAATGACTGCTGTGTCCATGCAGTAATCAATCAACTCCAAGATAGCTGTGATTGCTCAAGGATGTCCAGTGATCACCAGTCAAAGCAACAGCTAGTTTATTTTTCAGAAACTCCAACTTTACAGTATTCTCGTTGTGATATAGGTCATGTATTCCTAGGGAGGGCAAAGTATATGGCTGATTTGGAAGATGCAATTTGAATATCATCTCTTAGCCCTCTGTCGTTTACAATGTTGAGTGGGCTGCAGTCCATAGCTATCCACTTTGCAATAGCATTGGTTAAGCTACTGTACTTTATTTGATCCATGGGCTTGTAGCGATTCTGAAACTCTGTAAGCATACTCTTTTGCAGATGTTGGGGTTCATTTGCTGTCGGTGGGTTTTCTGTAGCACAAAACCTGAAGACGAAAGCATGTTTAGCACATAGTTGGTACTGCAGACTTGAAGTACTTAGATGGTATTAGAACTCAGCATTGCAATAGCTACAGATAAGTCCTTTTTTTTTTTTAAAATCCAGATAACCATCCGGAAGTTTTAAAAAAAATAAACTTCCCTTTCAAAAGACCTGAACTCTTACTACATTGCTCCATTAACTTTTTCTGATACTTAATCACTCCAGATCATGAGAACACAGTAGAACTGTGCCAATGTCCACCAAGCGATGAAATACAGTAAATGAAGTGGGTCAAAATACAGGGGTGCGATTTAATGCTTGTTGAAAAAAGTGTTAATTTGTTTTGTGTTAATTGCTTGTGTTAACTACAATTAATTGATAGCCCTAGTATTTAACCATCTGATAAATCGGCAATCTCTGGTGGGTCGGGCCAGTTTGTTTACCTGCCACGTCCACAGGTTTGGCTGATCGTGGCTCCCACTGGCTGCGGTTTGCTGTCCCAGGCCAATGGGGGCTGCAGGAAGCGGCGCGGGCCAAAAGATGTGTTGGCTGCCGCTTCCTGCCACCCCAATTGGCCTGGAGCAGCGATCGGCCGAACCTGCGGCTGTGGCAGGTAAACAAACTGGCCCAGCCCTGGCGGGCCGCGGGCCAAAAGTTGCTGATCCCTGTGATAAGTAAATGGAGACATCACCTAGTAGACTCACTTTTTTTGGCAAATGAGAGGGCATCCATATGATCTTCTCATGTTGTTTTCAGCAGCCTATCCACAAATGCCTCTTGTTGAGAAGATGAAGATAATATATGTGTAATACTAATTGCTCCATGTTGAGTGAAGAAGCAAAGCTATTCCAATAGTATAGAGATTTTGATGCCAGCACCACTGTCTCTCCTGATTAAGGAAAAACCTATTATACTGGGACCCAGTTCTACCTCAAGAGCTATCTGTCAAACTGGTTGAAATAAATTATATAGATTCTGTGGTGTTGCTTTAATCTTCAGGAAGGACTCAAAATCAAAGATACAGTACTGCAGAAAATATAGAATTGCTGGTGCATCAAGGGGGGAATCTTAGCTTTTAAATCATACCCTTACAAAGCACCTTTTTTATAACAAAGTGTATCTATCTGCACAAGCATTTTAGACAGTGAAGCAGTATCCTGGAAGAAACTGAATATTGGACTTACATGAGTACTGAACCATACTGGAAATATTCTGTCCTCTTTGTGTTTCACCCAGAGTTCGGAGACAACAAGATTGCTGGAATCAGATGTGTAAAGAAATGTTCTTGTCTTTCAAGAAAAATGATTCATCACTTCCTCAGGGAACTAAAGCCAATTCCATGAAGGCTTTGATGGTCACGGCACAGCGCATCAGTGGAAGAAATGTGTAAAATAAGTACTTCATTGCAGTACAGAAAAAGCTTTTAAAATGACTATTCAAAAGTCTTAGTGCAAGTACAGGTTGAATATACTGATCTGGTCTCCTCTGGCTTTCTGAAGACCATATCTGCAAGCTCTAGGAAATGGTTGACAATAAAAAGCAAAAATATAGGACTATTTAATTTTGTCTAAATGCTGTCTGCCTCCAATTTTTTTACTTTCAGCAACTTCCCTATGGTGATGATTGGACATCCTTTTGATATGACATGAGATTATTTCTTATGTTTCCTTTTTCTAGTTAATGCATGTCTGCCAATTTGGTACACTCATTATAGTAGGTAGATGTGTGTTTAAAAAAAGATTTTGCTATCCTTCAGACCTGAGAGCTCATGCTTACATTAGCCTAATTTTTGGTCGTCATGGTTACATGCATTTTATGTAGTATGTCAATTGAATAAACTTTGAAATAATTCTGTCAGGAACATTGGATGAATGGGCCTTCCTCTGTCTCTTCTGAGATTTACAGTTTTGTTGCAATTTCTGTTGGTATACATGAGAAGGGGAGGTGGAATTATTGATCTGACTGGCAGACACTTTTTATCTGAGAAGAAATTAACAGGTAAGACATGTTCTCCTGCATATTGTATGTAGCTTCTTTACATTTGAATATGTGCAGTAATTGACTAAGGTACAAAGATGATTTTGTCTCTAAACTAAAATCCTGGTTTAGATCTGGTTCTTGCTGCCACCAGTCAAGTTTTAAGTGTTTGACACACTCCCTGTTCCCCCAAAACTCTCCCTGGGGACCACAGATTCAAACTTGAATCTCAACACAAAGGGAAACAACCATTTTCCCCCCTCCCCTCTCCTAATGCTTAGGAGAGATACCTGGATTCAAATTCCTTGAATCAAAACAAAGAGGGATTCACTTTTCCCCCCTCCCCTTCCCCTGAAAATCCAAACAAGGGAAGAAATCAATCAAGTTCTAAAAAGAAAAGATTTTATTAAAAAGAAAGAAAGTACACTATCTCTGTAATACCAGGATGGAAAAATATCACAGGGTCTGACTTATAAACCTGGAGAGACTTCCCCCTCCCTCCTCCTCAGAATAATCAGTAACAGCAAACAGAAATAAAGAATTTTTCCAGCAAACACACAATTGCAAATACAGAAAGCAACTCAAAAGACTAATCTGCCTTTTTAACTAATACTCACTATATTGAATAGAAGAGGCTATTTCAGGAAACTTGGAGAACTTGAAGGATATGACTGGCCTCTCTTAAATCCAAAAAGAGACTAACTCCAAACAAAGAAAAACAGACAAAGACTTCCCTCCACAGAGATTTGAAATTATCTTGTCCCTTGATTGGTCCTCTGGTCAGGTGTTCATCAGATTACTGAGCTTGTTAACCCTTTACAGGTAAAAGAGACCTTAACCCTGATCTGTTTATTTATGACATGTAGTATTTAACTTTGCACTAACAATTTTAAGGCATTTAAAGCACAGTTTATAGTCAGAAAAGTGACCACTTAATAGAATATCAGGGTTGGAAGGGACCTCAGGAGGTCATCTAGTCCAGCCTCCTGCTCAAAGCAGGACCAATCCCCAGACAGATTTTTGCCCCAGTTCCCTAAATGGCCCCCTCAAGGATTGAACTCACAACCCTCATAGAAGATTAGGGTTGGAAGGGACCTCAGAAGGTCATCTAGTTCAACCCCCTGCTCAAAGCAGGACCAATCCCCAGACAGATTTTTGCCCCAGTTCCCTAAATGGCCCCCTCAAGGATTGAACTCACAACCCTGGGTTTAGCAGGCCAATGCTCAAACCACTGAGCTATCCCTCCCCCCATCTGCTTTCTACTTTGACAAAAGCTTCTACTACAAATACTAAAAGAAGCTTAATGGTGATGATAAAATGATTTTTGTCCCTTGCCTTTGGTATCAACAGATTTTGTTTAAGTCCTATTGAAAAATCTGTAGTGCTTATGCAGTACAAGCAGGAAAGAACTCAACTTCAGATTCAACCTGGAAAATGAAAATTTAGTCTTATAGCCTAGAAGCCCTTGAGTCTGTAAGCAAAAAAACAAACCCCAAATCACTGTAGTAATCAAAATAAGGCAAGTATTATTAGTACTATAACTCTATGTGATTTTCTTCTTTTACACTTAGTCAAAAACATACTTTCTCTCCCCCCGCTCCTTCCCCCAAAGTGCTTTTCATCCATAGAGCTCAAAGGAGGGTAGGTATTGTTACCACCACATTCCAGTTAGGAAAACTCAGAGCCGAAGCTAAGCATTTTAGTGCCCAGGGTGAGCAGTCATATTTGCACTCTCTAGAGGCTGTGGGTGGGTGGCGTGGGGGATGACATGGTGTCATGTGCCCCCTCCCCAGATTTCTGCCTCCCATTTAGCACAGAGGTTTTTAAACTGCAGGGTGTGCCTCCCTAGGGGAATGCACCCCTCAGTTAGAAAACTATCGTCTCCTGCGAGGAGCCAGCAGATGGGAAGCTGGTGGGAGCCACTTGGGCCCGTGGCTCTCTGTGCTCTCCTGTACGGCTGGACACTCCCCAGGCAGGGTGGGCATTACAGCTCCAAGCTGTGCCCCGACATGCTCTTGCGTCCGCCGTGAAGGAGCTTGGTGCTGACTTGTGACACCTCCTGGAGCCAGCCCCTGCCTGTGAAGTCTGGCTGCCATGAGATGTTCCGCTTGGGCACCTGCCTCTCAGCAGCCTGGTCACACTCCGGTTGCCATCTGGGGACCTGCCATTGCAGCCGGGTCACTCTCCCCTGCTCCCTGTGCATAGAGCAGATCAGCCCCTTGCTCTCCTTTGCTGCCCCGCTCCAGCCCCATGGCTGCTGGGCTTGCAGTCACACAGCCTGAGCTCTGAACTCAGCCATCTGAGCCCAGTGATGAGCCCAGGAACTCATTCAACTGGACTCATTCCTGCCAGCTCCGGAAAGCAAGGCTGTGAGCATATTGCAACCCCTATGGTTACACCCTGCCTCCCTTGCTCTGCTTCCTCCCTCCGTGGGCACTTATGGATGTACAGAAAACAGGATGGAGGCCAAATAGGGAGCCCAGCACATGTAGAAGGCACTAGGATTCAGGAGATGGCATCCAGCTGCAGCGGTACCATTGCCAGGAGAAGCAGCTTCATGCCGGCAGCTCCTGTCCCATGCCTCTATTTAGGGGGAGGAGCAATGCCACATCCCACCCCCAAAAACTATGTCTTGGACTCCGGCCAGTGGTGTTGAGCCCAATCCTGCACTGCCCCATTTTTGTGCCCCTGCCAGCTCCGTGTCCTAGGCAGCTGCTCATCTTGCCCCATCCTAGTTATTGCCCTGGGAAAATGGGGCATAGGAGGTTACTTCAGAGTATATCTGCACTTTAGGGTCCTCAAATTTATCCTTTTAAAATGTCTTTAAGTGAAATTTTGAGGTTGGTTTGCTCACATAGGCCTTTGAACATGCATTTAAAAAGCTTTCCCTAATCATTACTTGCCTACTACTGTGTAAAAGTGGGTAGGGCAACAATAGAACCTGCTATTTCAGTTCTTAATCTAGTAGAGGTCATTATTGCACGTCATTAATATGAATGAGGAAAACTTGCCAAAGATGGTTATGATGACACTGCACAGCACTAGAAATGTGACTACAAAGAAATATGGTTCTGCCATGTCATATCTTACCATTGTCTATGAAAATAACTTTGTGTAAACCTGTTAGATTCTAATATTAAATGAAGGTTTTTAGGTGGACAGGAATGACATTTAAACAGACAAAATGTTATTTAAAAAAGATTACATTTAAAAAGCTGTTCTAATTTAGGACTGATTTAGGCTGTCTAGAGGAAAAAACACTTATTTTTTAACAGGTTGAAGAGCTAGCATATGTTATGGTGAAATACTAGTGGCCTCATCTACACTAGGGCTTTGAAGCCTGTTAGTTTAGTGAACAGGTTTTTTGTATAGAAAGCATTTATTTTTCTAGACTAGACAAGGCCTTAGAAAAAGAAAATTCGTGAGAATACTTAAATGGAAGTTCATCTTGCTCCTTGGGTCACAAGAGAACCAGTATTTACAAGATACCCTCTGATTCTAATAAAAATATCCCACTTGCCCATGGCAAATTAAAAGCTTGCTCTGGGCCATGAGGGAACCTATACCATCAATTTCTGCAACATTTAAGTATCAGAGGGGTAGCCGTGTTAGTCTGGTTCTGTAGAAGCAGCAAAGAATCCTGTGGCACCTTATAGACTAACAGACGTTTTCATTTAAAAAAATCTAGTTCTTGGGGTGGCAAAAACGACTACTAAACCTATGTATTATATTCCTCACTTATCCATAGCAAACAATTCTGCTGCTTACAGCTTTGGTAAGCAGTATGAAATTAGACTGGTCAGTTTCACTGCTGTTACTGAAAACTCTGTGGGCAGCAATGAAAATGTCAATTTCATGCTTCTGTTGCTTTAAAAAGAACTGAGGAACAGTAGAAGCAAGCACTGGAAATAGTACCAGGGAGAAAAATCCAATAAATAATATGTGCATGTGGAGAGGACATATGCAGTCACAGAAATCCTCCCTCCTTACAAGAGTAGAAAGTATTAAAGGTGGGGTGAAAAAATAGAGCTTCCCTCCTTGCCAGCCTTTACAGGTGAAGCATTTCAAAAGTATGATGCGTATAAACTACAGGCTAATATCCAAAGAGAGCCCCAAGAAGAGACTAGGGCAGAAGCCTGGTAAAAAGCCCAGCCTCCTTTACCTTCCTGGCATCTGGAGGTGATGGTGGGGTGCGGGAAAGGGAGAGCAAGAGTGGGGACTGGACTTCTCATAATAGAATTGTTCTTGGACATTGCTGATGGTGCCCAATACTTTCTTAAAGATGTACCTCTGTGGGGTCCCCAATGTGTGGGATGTGCCCCCTTAGGGAGGCATAAAGGAATATTTGCGGTGGGGCATGGCTGGGCCTGGAATGGCCCCCACGGGGGGGGGCAGGGAGGGAGTGCCACCGTGCTCCACTCCTGCTCCTGGCCCCAGTTGCCAGTCCCCCCCACCAAGGGTCCCAGCTGCAACCCTGCACTTGAGGCTCTGCTCCTGGCTGCTGGCCCGTGCCCAGGGCTCCGCTCCTGGCCCCTCACTCGAGGTTCCAGCTGCTGGCCCAGTGTCTGGAGCTTTGCACCTGCCTCCTGATGAATCCCCAGCATTGGCCCCCTTACCCCTGTCTGTGTCCCCTGCTCCGGGGGGCAGTGGAGAGGCACAGACAGGGATAAGAGGGGTGCAAGGTGAAAAAGCTTGGGGACCGCTGCTCTAGCTAGTATGTTTAGTGTTTGGGGGGCTAGTAGGTATCTGGTTTATTATCTAAGCCTTGATACAATATAACGGGTAGGCAACCTATGGCACGGCACATGAGCTGATTTTCAGTGGCACTCACGCTGCCCAGGTCCTGGCCAGCAATCTGGAGGGCTCTGCATTTTAATTTAATTTTAAATGAAGCTTCTTAAACATTTTAAAAACCTTATTTACTTTACATACAATAGTTTAGTTATATAGTATAGACTTATGGAAAGAGACCTTCTAAAAACAATAAAATGTATTACTGACACGCGAGACCTTAAATTAGAGTGAATAAATGAAGACTCAGCACACCACTTCTGAAAAGTTGCTGACCCCTGCAATATAAGCTAGTGTTCTTTATGGAACTGCTATGCCATGGAATAACAGTTCTGATGTTGAGCTGAAAATAATACTTTTCATTTTGATGTAAAACCAGTAACTTTCTTATAGGATTGTTATTTCTGTCTTATCCTGTTAGGTGTAAGAATTTGTCTTTATCTTACTGGAATTCCTATTGGATGCTGCCCTCTGATGTTTGTGGAATGAACTGCTATTGGGAAGCTGCTTTTAGGTAGGCTCCAATATTAAATAGAAACTTATTACTGGCAGCTAGTATCGGTTATATAACAAACTGGCAAATTAAGCACACTTTAAAAATTACTTCAAATGTGTTTTCTTGTGCTTATAGTGCAATTGTCTTCCTAAACTGGACTTTTATGCCCCCTTAATGGCACTTTGTGCATTATCATTTATCCTGAGAAATTAAATATCAAGAAATCCAGGGAATATTTACCAATTTTCTTTATTGCATTATTTCTTTTCTTTTTATTACTACTTATTTAGGAATTATTAACAGGCTTACAAATCCTTGCCATGTAAATATCAAAAACAAAAGAATAATTGTTAAAACAGTGAGCTTTTGTTTCAAGAGACATGTGGGAATATAGTCATTAGCTCTCTCTGTTTAACCGGGTGCTATGATATTACAGAATGAGCCTCATTAGACACTGACATCATTTCTAGTGATTTTATGAAATTGAGTGAAATCTCTATTTACTCATATTTAACAGATGAGGCATGTCTATCAAATGCTAATATTCAACATTATTTTTTTCTAACTGAGACACTTACCATTCTTCTAGCCTAACATAATGAAAAACTATTTGTGGGTCACCATTCTTAACGAACTGATAAGATTTGTTGCAGTGAACTGTAAACCTGCAGATTAATTCAGTATAGATAGAACAAATACACATTTTGTAATTGCTCATTTCCAGTGCTCAGATTTATTATTTGAAGCCAGGAGTTCCTTATTAACTTTTTTTCCCTAGGATCTCATGACTAGCTGAGAGCACTAGCCAAACGATTCTGAGCTTACTTTACAGCATGCCGTAAGTAACCTGAAACAATAGTTGTACAGTACATTGGAGCGATAGCATGACCTCAAAGTTTCATCTTTAATTAGTAGTTTACACGTATTACAGCTTTAATGCAAATTTGTTTTCAAATGATGCAAATAGTTTGTCAGAAAAGTAACATTGCATGTCTGGCATGCTTCAGAACTACTTGACAAAGACATGGTCCCCAAGCAACACAGTGCTTTTCAGTGTACATCTAATATGGCAAGTTTACTTGTCTTCTGTTAAAATCTGATTAGGGTCGTCTTATAGATGCACTGCACAAAGATATCTGATTATCTCTGAGGAAATAAAACAAAAGTATATGAATGGTCTTCATTTTTCAGTAACTTTACATTTTTTGGTAGGCTTAATATTTGTAAAAAGAAAGTATATTATTTTATGTAAGCATAGCAAGATAATGGGTTATGAAACACAAATGCAAGAAGCCTGGGGAACAAGCAGGGAGAACTAGAAGTCCTGGCACAGTCAAGGAATTATGATGTAACTGGAATAACAGAGACTTGGTGGGATAACTCACATGATTGGAGTACTGTCATGGATGGATATAAACTGTTCAGGAAGGATAGGCAGGGCAGAAAAGGTGGGGGGGTTGCGTTGTATGTAAGAGAGCAGTATGACTGCTCAGAGCTCCAGTATGAAACTGCAGAAAAACCTGAGAGTCTCTGGATTAAATTTAGAAGTATGAACAACAAGGGTAATGTTGTGGTGGGAGTCTGCTACAGACCACCAGACCAGGGGGATGAGGTGGACGAGGCTTTCTTCCAGCAACTAACAGAAGTTGCTAGATCACAGGCCCTGGTTCTCATGGGTGACTTTAATCACCCTGATATCTGCTGGGAGAGCAATACAGCGGTGCACAGACAATCCAGGAAGTTTCTGGAAAGTGTAGGGGACAATTTCCTGGTGCAAGTGCTGGAGGAACCAACTAGCGGAAAAGCTCTTCTTGACCTGCTGCTCACAAACAGGGAAGAAATAGTAGAGGAAGCAATAGTGGATGGGAACCTGGGAGGCAGTGACCATGAGATGGTCGAGTTCAGGATCCTGACACAAGGAAGAAAGGAGAGCAGAGAAGAACAGAGACCCTGGACTTCAGAAAAGCAGACTTCGACTCCTTCAGGGAACTGATGGGCAAGGTCCCCTGGGAGAATAACATGACGGGGAAAGGAGTCGAGGAAAGCTGGCTGTATTTTAAAGAATCCTTATTGAGGTTGCAGGAACAAACCATCCCAATGTGTAGGAAGAAAAGTAAATATGGCAGGCGACCAGCTTGGCTTAACAGTGAAATCCTTGCTCGTCTTAAACACAAAAAAACAGCTTACAAGAAGTGGAAGATTGGACAAATAACCAGGGAGGAGTATAAAAGTATTGCTCAGGCATGTAGGAGTGAAATTAGGAAGGCCAAATCACACTTGGAGTTGCAGCTAGCCGGAGATGTTAGGAGTAACAAGAAGGGTTTCTTCAGGTATGTTAGCAACAAGAAGAAAGTCAAGGAAAGTATGGGCCCCTTGCTGAATGAGGGAGGGAACCTAGTGACAGAGGATGTGGAGAAAGCTAGTGTACTCAATGCTTTTTTTGCCTCTGTCTTCACAGACAAGGTCAGCTCCCAGACAGCTGCACTCTGCAGCACGGTATGGGGAGGAGGTGACCAGCTCTCTGTGGAGAAAGAAGTAGTTCGGGACTATTTAGAGAAGCTGGACGAGCACAAGTCCATGGGGCCAGATGCACTGCATCGGAGGGTGCTAAAGGAGTTGGTCGATGAGATTGCAGAGCCATTGGCCAATATCTTTGAAAAATCATGGCGATCGGGGGAGGTCCCGGATGACTGGAAAAAAGCTAATGTAGTGCCCATCTTTAAAAAAGGGAAGAAGGAAGATCCAGGGAACTACAGGCCAGTCAGTCTCGCCTCAGTCCCTGGAAAAATCATGGAACAGGTCCTCAAGGAATCAATTCTGAACCACTTAAAGGAGGGGAAAGTGATCAGGAACAGTCAGCATGGATTCACCAAGGGCAAGTCATGCCTGACTAACCTAATTGCCTTCTATGATGAGATAACCGGCTCTGTGGATGAGGGGAAAGCAGTGGATGTGCTATTTCTTGACTTTAGCAAAGCTTTTGATACGGTCTCCCACAGTATTCTTGCCAGCAAGTTAAAGAAGTATAGGCTGGATGAATGGACGGTAAGGTGAATAGAAAACTGGCTAGATGGTCGGGCTCAACGGGTAGTGATCAATGGTTCCATGTCTAGTTGGCAGCCGGTATCAAGTGGAGTGCCCCAAGGGTCGGTGCAGGGGCCGGTTTTGTTCAATATCTTCATTAACGATCTGGAGGATGGTGTGGACTGCACCCTTAGCAAGTTTGCAGATGACACTAAACTGGGAGAAGTGGTTGATACGCTGGAGGGTAGGGATAGGATACAGAAGGACCTAGACAAATTAGAGGATTGGGCCAAAAGAAATATGATGAGGTTCAAGAAGGACAAGTGCAGAGTCCTGCACTTAGGACGGAAGAATCCCATGCACTGCTACAGACTAGGGACCGAATGGCTGGGCAGCAGTTCTGCAGGAAAGGACATAGGGGTTACAGTGGATGAGAAGCTGGATATGAGTCAACAGTGTGCCCTTGTTGCCAAGAAGGCTAATGGCATTTTGGGTTGTATAAGTAGGGGCATTTCTAGCAGATCGAGGGACATGATCATTCCCCTCTATTCAGCACTGGTGAGGCCTCATTTGGAGTACTGTGTCCAGTTTTGGGCCCCACACTACAAGAAGGATGTGGATAAATTGGAGAGAGTCCAGCAGAGGGCAACAAAAATGATTAGGGGGCTGGAGCTCATGACTTATGAGGAGAGGCTGAGGGAACTAAGATTGTTTAGCCTGCAGAAGAGAAGAATGAGGGGGGATTTGATAGTTGCTTTCAACTACCTGAAAGGGGGTTCCAAAGAGGATGGATCTAGACTGTTCTCAGTGGTAGAAGATGACAGAACAAGGAGTAATGGTCTCAAGTTGCAGAGGGGGAGGTTTAGGTTGGACATTAGGAAAAACTTTTTCACTAGTAGGGTGGTGAAGAACTGGAATGGGTTACCTAGGGAGGTGGTGGAATCTCCTTCCTTAGAGGTTTTTAAGGTCAGGCTTGACAAAGCCCTGGCTGGGATGATTTAGTTGGGTTTGGTCCTGCTTTGAGCAGGGGGTTGGACTAGATGACCTCCTGAGGTCCCTTCCAACCCTGAGATTCTATGATTCTATGAAACCATGAAGAGGAACTGATAAATAAGCAGACCGTTTCTGGGCAAACCATGTCGCTTCAAGGAGTGTCCCTATAGATGCTCCACTTCAGGTGTTGGTGTGTCCCAGCACCTTTGATTGGAGAATTTCAGCAGCAGTGTTTGAGTGCGCATGCGTCTCCCCATCTTGCACCCTTGTCAGCGCCTATCTAGTTCCGCGCGACCAGACCCCCCTCAGTTCTTTCTCAACCATCCTTGACCTGAGACAGAGCTCCCAGCAATATTAGGACTGATAGCTATGCTTAGTGTTTAAAATAATTTAGAGAAGTCTTTAGTACCTTAGTTGGGCTTACTTTTTGCTTTCTCCCTGTGTATTTTCTTTTTTCTCCATTTGAGTACCCCTTAGCTTAGTTAGGGTTTACCGTTAGGATTGAACTGCTATATCTCGAGCCATGCCTGGTTCACCGGGCTTCAAGCACTCCCTTTCCTGCTGAGAGGCGATCCCCATCTCTGACAAGCACTCTGTGTGTCCCATGCCTAGTGGGAGAGATGTTCCTCAAAGTGCTCTCATTGCACCCACCTAAAGGCTCGCACCAGAAAGGACAGAGACCTATGTCTCAAACTTCTATTAATGGAAAAGTCTGCACCCAGCATCCTGTCCAGATCTGAAGACTTGCCGTGGTCAACGGCTTCCGGTGTCTTCACCCCCTTCACCAAAAGGGTAGTGAGGAAAAGGGCTTTGACTTCTCCTCTCAAGGAGCCACCAAAAAAGAAGCAGTCTCTGGCCCGTTCCTCATTCTCAGTATCAACCGCACCATGGCTGAGTACTTCCGAGGCAGTGGGATCCTCTGGTACCATGTGTACTGTTAAAGCCATTGACCCTTAGCAGGCAGGTTCGGAGTTGAGGAGCAAACAGAAACCTATTTCCTCCACTACGGCATCGACAGAGCCTCCTAAAGGTTACAGCACTGGGAGGTTATGACGCCACCTTCTGTCCTAGTAGCGCAGAATGCTCCGAGGCAAGCACCAACAGCCATGACTACAACAGCGCCATCTGCACCGATTACCTCGGTACCGAAACCGTCAGCACTGCACCTTTTCCTACATCATGCGGACCTGCATGTCTCAACGCCGGAATCACCTCTCTTTGGCAACAGTGTTTCTCTGGCACACACAGCACCATGTCATCCCACTTCCCCTCTGGCCCCTGCATTCTCTAGCAAGGAAGAAGATACTGAGGAGAAGGGTGCATTCTCATCTCACCATTCCTCTCCCATTCAATCTACTGAAGTGTTGGGTCCCCCTGTGCAGCCTAAAGTTCATCACAGGGCTGACACCCAGACCTGGTATAGCCCCCCAGGGATGCCACCGCCTATGCCATTCTCCACTCAGTGGCCCTACTGGGACCCCTAGGGAGCATACAGGAAACAGTACCTCAGAACCCATACAGGGATAGACTTAGATCTCCCCCACCATCCTCAGTTACTGCACCTTCAGAGCCCCCTGAGGAAAGCATTGAAGAACAGGAGGAGGCCTGGGACCAGGACACAACATCACCAGCAAACATTCTTCCTTGTCCCCAGACGAGGCCATAATGCCACTGCCACCCACAGCGGCAGACTATTTTAAACATTTTCAAGAACTCTTTAAAAGAATGGCTGATACCCTAGAGATCTCTTGAGAGGAGGTCCCAGTGTTCCAGCACAAATTGCTGGACATTCTCCATACATTCTCCTCATCAAAAATTGTGCTTCCTATAAATGATGTACTCATGGAGCTGGTCAAAAAACATATCTCAGATCCTTGCTGTGATACTGCCCACCCTCAAGAGAGTAGTACTACATTCCCTCTGAAGGACTGGACTCTTTTATTTTTTCACCCACACCAAACTCCCTAATGGTCGATGCTGTCAACCAATGAGGCAGACAACTCAGATCCACCCCGTACGACAGAGTCGAAACACTTAGATCTCTTTGGCTGCAAGGCCTATTAATCCACCACTCTTCAATTCTGGATTGTCAGTTACGCTGCTCTAATGGAGAAATACGACCACGCAAATTATTCCAAGCGTGCAGAATTTATTGGCATCCTACCGGAAGACAAGAGACCAATTCAAGTCCATCGTTTTGGAGGGCCAGCTCCTATGCGGAACCGCCTTACAGGCATCGTTAGATGTGGCTGATACAGCGGCATGCTCCAAGGCCACTGCCATAGTTTTATGCCAGGCTTTGTGGCTCCACCAGTCCAGCTTCCCAAAGGAGGTACAATCCACCATGGAGGACCACCCGTTTTATGTCCAGAAGCGGTTTGTGGCAAAAACCGGTGAGTCTTTTCATACCATGAACGACTCAAGGGTGATGCTTCACTCCCTGGGTGTATACACATCTGCGTCAAAAAGAAAATGGTAAATTTTATCCCATTCAACGTACAAGGTCTGTCCTGTACACCTCACAACAGAGGCACAATGACATACAAAGGCAAAGATAAAGGCCTCCAAAGCATCGCCAGTCTCCTAACTCAGTCATCAACATCCCACCAGCCCTGTGCAAAACAATAATTTTGAGGGTCTGGTTGAGGGACCCGAAAGATCTCCCACATTATTCAGTGCTGACACCATCACTAACCATCCCCCGTGTTGGATACTGGTTGACCCTTTTATAACCAGCGTGGCAATCCATCACCACAGATAACTGGGTTCTGGAAATAATCCATTCAGGCTATATGATACCATTCATCTCTCCATCCCTCTTCAGGGGTCTCTCTCACAAACACCTTGTACAGAAAGAAGTAAACCACCTCCTACATTTGGGCACCGTGGAACAGGTACTATCACAGCACAGAGGGAAGGGTTTTTACTCCCACTCCTTCTTAGCCCAGAAAAAGAACAGAGGATGAATGCCTATTTTATACCTCCGAGAACAACTTCATAAGGGTCCAACGGTTCAGGATGGACACATTAGCAACAATAATACCGGCACTGAAATGGGGAGACTGGTTTTCAGCCCTTGGCCTCCAAGATGCCTTTTTTCATGGAACCATACATTCCGTGCACAGGAGGTTCCTCACGTTTATTCTGGGGACAGAACATTATTAATACAAGGTTCTGCTCTTTGGCCTTTCAACAGCACCTCAGGTGTTTTCCAAAGTGCTCGTGCAGTGGTGGCACACCTCCACAAACACGGAATGACAATTTTTCCCTATTTGGACGATTGCCTTTTAGAAGCACCCACCTGGGCAGATGCCATAGACACTACACACATGACAATCATCCTCTTTTTGCAGCTGGGACTACAACTCAACATACAAAAATCAACACAGATACCCATGCAGAAACTGGACTTCATCAGGAAGCATCTCGATGCAAAAGAGGCCAAAGCGTCATTACCACTGACCAGATTCCTCACTATAGTCAATTGGATCTCCACCCTACTGAACAGCCCACAGATATCGGCAAAGATCTGCCTCCAACTATTAGGCCAGATAGCAGCAACCACATTCACGGTACGACCAGTGTTCCATCTAATTTTGTGTGGAATTAATTTTGTTATGTGCACCAATATGGAAGTGATGTGTGACACAATCCCCTTGATATTGGTGCACATAACAAAATTCATGTGGTGGGGATGGGACCGAGGGGTTCGGAGTGTGGGAGGGAGTTTAGGGCTGGGGCAGAGAGTTGGGGTGCAAGGGTGTCAGGGCTCTGAGATGGGGCTGGGAATGAGGGGCTCAGGGCTAGGGCAGAGGGTTGGGGTGGGGGAGGGCTGCAGCTGGCTCTGAAATGGGACTGGGGATGAGGGGTTTGGGGTGGAGGAGGGTGCTCCGGGGCTATGGTGGGGCGTGAGGATTCCCCCCAGCAGCATCTTTGCTGGGGGGGAGAGGCACCTCTCCCCACCACGGCAGCTCCAGGGCTGGGGCCACAGGTTAGGCGCCCCTCCCCTGGCCTCCACAGGTCTGGCTGGTTTTAGGGCGGGCCACCCCATGACAGGTCCAGGCCACTCCAGCCATGGCTGGGTTCTGGCTGGGGTATGGGCACCCTGGCCATGGCAGGTCCGGGCTGCGGCATAGTTGAGGCTAGCGGGCTGGCCATGGCAGGTCTGGGCTGTGACATAGTTGGGGCCGGGGGCCGTCCCAGCCATGGCAGGTTGGAGGCTGGGCTAGGTTGGGGCTGAGGGAGGGGCGTTCACAGGCAGGTTCCCTGAGCACCTGTGCGACACTAAATCGGCTGCTGCGTGGCCGCGCAGCTTACAAGGAACTTAGGGTACGACACACACATCTTCACATATGCTGCTTTCAGGACTGGCTAAGAACCGTCTACATACCACACAAACACAGCCTAAACAAATACCTCGTAATGCCGCTCAAAGTCAAAGACTCGCTACACTGGTGAACACAGCCCAACAATGTGTACATGGGAGTCCCTTTCACACAGACTCCACCTTCAGTGATTCTCACAACGGATGCCTCCTTGATAGGCTGGGGAGCCCATATACAGCACCACACAATTCAGAGTAGGTGGTCTCCCACCAAGACACTGTTGCACATAAATCTCCTGGAATTGCGCACAGTTTGCAATGTGGCTTACACATTGATCAGGAACGAGACTATATGGGTAATGACGGACAACATTGCCTGCATGATTTATATAAACTGAAAGGGAGGGGAAAGGTCACACTCCCTATGCACCAAAGTCATGAAACTATGGAACTGGTGTATCTGACTGTCAAAATGTCAGCCTCATATCTCCCAGGATGTGAAAACACCACAGTGGATACATTGTGCAGGGAATTCTGGCAGGACCAGAAATGAGAGCTAAACATCACAGTCATGCAGAGGATATTGAAACATTGGTGTCACCCATCCATAGACCTCTTCGCGAACTCCCAGAATTGCAAATGTCTGCAATTCTGCTCAAGAGCAGGGTTGGGCTCCCTTTTTCTTCAAATGGGATACATTTCTGCTGTACGTTTTTCCACCAATCCCCCTGTTATTGAGGGTACTACACAAAATAAGAGACAAGACCAAAGTCATCCTGATAGCCCTCACATGGCCCAGACAAACTTGGAAAGCATACCTATTGAGAATGGCAGTATGTGCACTGCACACTCTTGCTGAATCTTCTCTTGCAAGATGCTGGCAGGTTTAGCATCTAAACCTGGAGAGACTTCACCTGAGAGCATGGCCTCTACATGGCTCCAGCACTACAAACTGACATGTTCTGCACAGGTGAAAGACATATTAGGAAACAGTAGGAGGACAACCACACGGAATACTTACCTGCATAAATGGAAGATATTTGCCATCTGGTGTCAAAACAAATGAACCCAACCTGTTACCACCCCTTTACCAGTGATTTTAGAATACATGCTAGAATTAAAGATCTCCAGCCTGTTCCTTAGCTTGCTTAGAGTACACCTCACCACTATTACTGCTTTTTGCCACAAGGTGGACAGGATATCAATGTTTGCTCATCCTACCACCAAACACTTTCTTAGGGGTATCAGAAACATCTACCCTGAAATACAACTACCTAACCCACCTTGGGACTTGAACCTGGTGCTACTACTGCCTTACCTGGGCCCCATTCAAACCATTAGCAACATGCTCTCTAACACATCTGTCAACGAAGGTGACATTCTTAGTGGCTATCACGTCTGCCTGACGAGTGGTAGAGTTAGGAGCCCTCATGGCGCACCACCATATACCATCTTTTTCAAAGATAAGGTCACCTTAAGATTTCACCCTGAATTTTTACCTAAAGTACCCTCCTCTTTTCACTTCAACCAACCAATCCATCTTCCCTCATTCTTCCCCTAACCTCATGGGAGCAAACAGGACTCAATATTACACACCCTGGACATCAGACACACACTAGCGTCCTACCTTGAGATAACCAAGACCTTCAGAAAGTCAGAGACTTTTTATTTCAACTTCAGAATGATCTAAAGGTTCCACCATTTACAAGCAGAGACTGTCCAAGTGGATTTCTGGATGCATCCAAACCTACTCTACCAGGTCATTATCAATCTCAGTAGCTTTTCTCAACAATATACCTATCATGAACCTATGTAAAGTCCACATACGTGTTTACAAAACACTATGCAATAGATCAGAGCTCAAGATCAGATGCATTGGTAGAACTTACTGTACTATCATCAGTTACCCATGCAACTCCGAAGCCCCTTCCATCGACTGAGGGGCACTGTTCGACAGTCATCTGAAATGGGGCACCTACAGAGACACTCCTTGAAGAGAAAGTTACTCACCCTGTGCAGTAACTGGAGTTCTTCAAAGTGGTGTCCTGTGGGTGCTCTATTACCCACTCTTTCACCCCTCTATTTCAGAATTTACTCTATGGACTTGGTGGTGGAGAAGGAACTGAGGGGGGTCCGAGACAGGGAGAATGCATGCGTGACCTAGACAAGCACTGCTGCTGAAATTCTCTGATCAAAGGCACAGTGATGCACCAAAACCGGAAGTGGAGCACCCACAGAGAATCTGCTACCACACAGGGTAAGTAACCTTTTTTTTTTTGGTTTTAGTTCCAACACTTTTAAGCTTTGAATGCCCTTCTGCAGTTGTCAGTCAGCAACCTTAGAGCGTATATTACTGTCTGCCTCTTACCTTCAACAGAGGACCTCCTCTGTCAAGACCCCATGTCACAGCAACCATTCTTGGCCACAGAGGGCTGGACAGACTTTGTTCAAATCCTGTTAATGTAATGTCTATATCATAGAGCTTATTCTAGAGCAACACAACACATTTCCCCCTAAAGCCTGCTGTGTTGAAGTGTGCAAGACTGGACGCAGGTTTTTATTTATATTTGATTGAAAACTTTCCCCCCAAATCAGGGGAGAACAGTAGACCCGAGATCGAAAGATAAGGGAATGAGAGGGAGGAGGGAAAGGAGACAAAGTGGGAATAGGAAGGGAAAAGGAGAGAACATCTCTTCTGTCTGGTAGGAATTAATGAAAGGTTCTAAAAAATTAGATTAAATCTTTTCAAATTTGTCTGTGGTGTCGTCTCTGAAACATTACCTGTTCTTTAGCTGCTAGATTGGGTGAGATGCTGTGACAAACTTCCATCCCTGGGGGGCAATGTGCTCTTTCATCTAAGCAAGTCGTTTGGTTATAAGCAGTACTATAGAGAACCAAGCTCTCTGGAAACTGGAGAGTTTCCAGAATGATGGGATGTATCCCAAAATACAGGTCTGGGAAGTAACTTTTAATCCTATAAATCCTCCTATCTACTTTTAATCAAACGGATTATGTCTTGGGATAGTCCCAAAACATGTGACCCAGTGTGGCTGGATCCAAGTTTTGTAGCTGTGTCAAGCTCATTTACAGGGGCACTGGGCCAATCCAGTTTTCTTTTATTAGAAAACATTTGTAATAGGGAAACCTTGCTGCACTTGATTAATTGAACATTAAAACTTGTAACCATAGAGACACTCTCCATCTCTGAACCATAAATATTATGCAAACATGTAAAACTTCTATACTGATCAGGTTCCTGATTTGTTGCCACTTAGATCTGTATAGTGCAAAGCCATTATATGAAATTCTGTTCTCTTGTGGGAGAGGGTAGGAAGTCGGAAGAAAAGAATATGGACTTTGAGGAACATTACAATTTTAGATTTGTGAAACAATGTTTTTAGTGCATATCTATTGATTAAAAGGGTAGCCAATTGCTTGGTAACCCGTGTGTTTCATTACAGTAACTCCTCACTTAACGTCCTCCCGCTTAACGTTGTTTCGAAGTTACGTCGCTGCTCCATTAGGGAACAAACACGCTTAAAGTTGCGCAATGCTCTCTTATAACGTTGTTTGGCTGACTTTGCAAGGGAGCATTGCACAAGTTCTTCTCCGCCTCCTCCCCCTCCTTCCCTCCCTCCCTGCACTTCCCCCACTGCCAAACAGCTGTTTGACGGCACTTAGGACTTTCTGGGAGAGAGGGAAGGAGATAGCGGGGAAGCTGCCTTCCCCTCCCCCCACATCAGGCAGGGCCACCTGGAACACAGGGGCTTTAGGGGCTCCAGGGCCCTGGCCTGCAGCTCTAAAGCCCTTTCGGAATGTGGCCCTGCCAGCACGGGCTGGAGGACTCAGGAGGAGCAGGGGCACCACACAGCCAGCGGCCGAAGAGAAGCGACCACTTCTCTCCGACCAGCTTTGAAGGGGAAAGCGCCACTTCTTTCCAGCTGCTGGCTGCGCGGCTGCCCCTGCTCCTCCACGGGCATTCTGAAAGGGGCTTTAGAGCTGCAGGCCAGGGCCCGGGGCCCCCTTAGCCCAGGGCCCTGCAGCCCCTAAAGCCCCTGCGTTCCGGGTGGCCCTGCCTGCTGTGGGGGGAGGGGGCAGCTCCCAGAATTGTGGCTCCCAGAATTGTGGCTCCCAGAATTGCAGCAATGGGAGCAGTGCTGTGCTGTGCAGAGCCACCTGCACACCCCCTGCACCAAACAGGAGCTGCCACAGGTAAGTGCTCTGCACCTCCTCCCTGCCCTAGTGCTGAGCCTCCTCCTGCACCCCCACCCTGAGCGCCCTCCCGCACCCTAACTCCCAGACCCTGCACCCTGAGCCCCAGGGGTAAGCCAGGGGCACCTCCCCACCACAGTACAGTATATAATGCCTTTTGTCTGCCCCACAAAAATTTCCTTGGAACCTAGCCCCCCGCATTTACGTTAAATCTTATGGGAAAATTGGATTTGTTTAACATTGTTTCACTTAGAGTTGCATTTTTCAGGAACATAACTACAACATTAAGTGAGGCATTACTGTATTAAGAATGTTTGAGGCCAGTTAACTAAGTTTAGGCAAACTTTTTACCTAAAGACAAAACAGTACAATACAAAAAAGAGACATACATACCCTCCTTCTGGGAAACAATTCTTCTCGCTGTGTATTCACCTTACTCAGAAGGTTTGCTTCAGAGATACATCCTCAAACCTATATTGTGGATTGTTCCTATTGTGGTTGTTTACTAACTAAAAGCCCCATATGTTACTCAAAGTTTTAAGTTTAACCCACTAGTTTGTGCCCGCTTTGACCTTCGTATTTTCCTATATTTTCTCTGTCTTGTTTTAAAACTACATTCCAAGTGTTGATGAACCATGAAAGTACTCGCTAATTGTTGCAGGTACTGGTCCAGGAAGTTGGTACTCCAACTTGTATCGGGGCAGAACATTAATATATTTTTGGTTTGATAAGTTTCTTATTTTCTAATGCCAAAGCTGACTTAGCATAAGTGACCAGAATTATAGAAAGACATAGGCCAATTCAGGCCATGTAACTTCTAGAAAGATATATACAATATAATATTGTATTAATACTGTGTGTCTAATGCATATTAATATATGCGATGTGAATAATACATATTGATTTATACAATAGCCAAGCATATATTAGTCAACATTGTACTTGTTAAAAGGATTCATGCATCTTGGCTTAGACAGATTTCCTATTTTCAAATGCCAAAGCTGACTTCAGCTTTGCAAAGTGTTGTGGGATACTTGACAGGGATGAAAAGACTTGTGGAAAGAGTATATGTGTTCAATTAACATAACATCCCAACATCCCTATATCTGATGTACATCTGTCTTTGCTCTGTCCATGCAGGTCATTGTGTTTCTCTGGCAGACAACTAGAGTGTCTGTGGTACAGAACTTGCTAAATGACAACCCAAGCCATCTATATGGACCCTTATCCATCAAGGGAATAGTGTCATTCTTACTCTCTCTGGACCAGTGACCATTCAAGTATTTGATACAAAGTGGTACAGTTTCAACAGGAGAGGATAAAAGAGACCCACACCAGAATATACCTGGTGGTTAGGTAGGTCACTCACCTGGGAGAGGAGAGACCTGGATTCAAGTCCCTGAACTAGAGCAGGGATTCAAATCTGAGTCCCTCACATTCCAGATAAGTGCCCTGGACATTGAGTATAAAAGAGTGGGTAAAGAGAATGGCACCACTGGTTATGTGAATAGTGCCTAAATCCCCTTTGTAATGTAGCTTGAAAACAATGTTTTGTTTTGATGATGGTTCAGTTTGATATTTTGGAAATGCTTTCTTTTTGCATTTCGACGGAAACAATTTGCAAAATTGACAGACATTCATGGAAATGTTTCTGTCTCCAGATCTGCAGATTTCAGGGAAAAGTTTCATCTGAAATATTTCATCCAGCTCTATTCCAGTTATCATCCCTTGAATCTTATCATGAGAACTCTCTCTTGTTGAGAGAAAAGCATGGTCCACACCCAGTTATTAAGCTTAATTAACTTTAAGCTTTATTGGTGAAAATTTTAGGATTTAGAAGGTTTTATCACCACTTTAATTAAGCAAAAAGCATGATTTAAAGCGGAGCAGGTCACGGTAGTGATCAGTTGTTTTAAAGGCTAGAAGTTCACCAGTTTCTTTTAGTATGAATTCTTTTTATTGTGAGTAACGTATTTCATTTTATAGGACTTAGAACTGTACATATTAATGTGTTTTGGCCTGATTGTAAAAAGTTAACATATTTACAAAGCAGCTTTTGATAACTTGAAGGCACCTTTGTGCGTAACTGTCTTTAATTAAATACATGTCTTAATGGCATAGACTGGATTAAAGATTAAGCACTAAAGAGCATGTTATTTTTCATTTTGAAATGTAGCACTCTTTTTTGGAGGATTGGTGAGAATGGATAATATGGTAGACAGATTCTTTGTGTTTTCCTCTATATTTATTGCTGACAAACTTAATTAAAACAATTGAATTTATGCATCTAAAATATATTTCTAATGCTATTTTCCCATGTATGTAATTTCTGTAGCAGCTACAGCTAGTTATGTGCTGGGGCAGGGAGATGGATAGGAAGAGGAGCTAGGGGAGCAACTGACACTTGTGGAGGTGGGGCGGGAGCAGGCTCCAAGCTGGGAAGGGGCATTCTGGCAGTTCCTATTTCTGTTCCTCATTGGCTGGTGCTTGGTGCACTGTGCTCCCCAGAGGCTGGTGCACATGCTCCTCACTCTCGGGTGGGCTGAGTGACTCTGCCAGAACCCACAATTGCTGGAAGCTAGGGAGAGGAGATCTGTTCATATCTTCTTTCCAGGGGGCTGGCCTGATCTCGTGCACTGTGATGGCTGCTTAAGCCCCTTCTCCAGGTCTTGTTCTGGCCTTTGCAAGATATTGTGGTGGAAGAAACATACATCAGCTGCCCCAATAAGCATTTGTCCTGTCCCTCCAGTTCTGCTGTCCCTGGTTATGAGATCACAAATGGGAAGGGACCAAGTCTGTATGGTGGAATGAGGGTGGCAGGGGGTGCTCAGTCATGAATAGGAGATGCTTTACAAATGTCTAATGAAATCTGGCTTTTAGATAAAGTTTGAGAACTCCTGAGAGATCCTTTAATCAGATATTATGTATGGTCTCAAACACTATGGTGAGAGATATACAGTGAATTTTGATTTGTTCTAGTGGAATCAGTAATTTAGTTGCCTTCACAGGGCCTCTAGATACTTTTCACCTCAGTCCACATTTAATGTTGCATACTGTCCTCTGTTGGTTAGCTAGTTAGAATAAGTTTGGAAGCATTCTAAGTCAAAAGTTTAAAATTAAAAAAAAAAAGTTCCTTTTGTCAAATAATTATTTGTGAATGGTTAAAAGTTATCCCTGAGCAGTGTTTTGGCTTTTTCTTTTGTTACCCGGGGGGGTGGGGTGGGGGGGAAGGAAACTTGGGAGGGGGAATAAAAACTGTGATAGACCCAGACCAGTGGTGTACAGCAGAATAGTAGAAGGCAGATATACTGGCCACTGGATAAGCAGTTTCCTGGTTCCTGACTGACCAGAACAGGGGCTGCTCCAGGCTAGGGTGGACACATGACTCCAATTAGCCTGCAAAGAGTCAATTGAAGCCCTTAGCTAATGTGAACACCTGACTCTAAGGCTTCTCTGATACTATAAAAGGGCTCACTCCAGTGAGGCTGGGGGAAGCCAGAGGAGAGGAAGTGTGGCTGAAATGCTGGGTAATGAAGACACCCTCAAGCCACTGGAAACGGAGCCCTGAGGTAAAGGTGAAGAAGGCATTGAGAGAGAGAGAAGCGGGAGAGCTGTGGGGAAGTGGCCCAGGGAAATGTCGCAACTCTGGCAGTGAAAGGTCAGCTGCCAATGGCTGCTACCATTAGGGTCCGTGGCCCGGAACCCAGAGTAGAGGGCGGGCCCAGGTTCCCCCCAACTCGCCACTACAGAAACACCTCCTGGGAGGGGAAGACAGGCCCCTATCAGGACAGGAGGCTAAACTGTTCGGGAATAAGCCCCTAGGGACAACAGAGACTGTGGGAGTTCGCTCACCAATCTCATTGCTGGGTTATGATGAAAAGGGCTCAGTAGGCTGTGACCCTCTCCTCTAAGGGGAGAAGGACTATGAAGAGGATCACAGTGAGCCTCTGAGGCTAGTGTAATCGGCCAGGAAGCACGGGACCCACTGAGACAAGGTCAGAGCTCTGCCACAGAATTTAAATTTGAGTTAAGGTTTCAGGGCTACATATCTCACTAATGCAAACCATAAAGAGCATTCAGTTAAGCAACTAAGTCTTTCAACACCCCGTCTACATTCTACTCAGCAGTTTTTTCACAATATCAACTACCTCCCTTCCACCACCCATAATTCATATGCTTCCGCTCTCTTCTTAAACAGCATGCAGCCTTAACTATGGCCAGAAATGTAATTTATGAATGTGCTTGCTTAGAATTATGTAATTTCTATGAAAAAAAATTACTACAAAATTCAGAAAAATCTCTTAAAACAGATGATCCATTCACAAAACTTTAGTAAGCATTGCAGAAAAACATCTCACAGACACCATTTGCAATATAACATATCTAATTTACTTAGATCAGTACAAAACCAGATGAAGAACTATGCTGAACGTTATTTATGGAAGTCTTCCACCAGCCCTCTATTATGGGGGCACTTGTGGCTCCATAGTTAAGGTTGCATTGAGGGTTTTTTTGCACTTAGGATCCCATGAGAAAGGAATATAGTGAGCATATAACTAAGAACTTTTTTGTAAAATATATACATAAGATATAAGGTTGCGCTTTCAACCTTAATCGTGGCATTTTTGACTTCATGACGCTTGTAACTCTGTAATCCATATTCTGTTAATATAATGTAAAGTTTCCAATAATGTGGATATTTCCTTTTGTGAGTGTTGCTAACATTTTGTATCTGTATTGCTGTGTAATTTTGTGGCTATAAAGCTGGGTCAGACTAAACTTTAATCTAGACAAAATGTAACTCAGTACTATTTTTTCTTTCCTGTTCCAAGTTATCTTTTGTTAAAGAAATACCATTCTTACTTCCTAACTTCAATTTAGAGCAAGAATGTTTAATTAATCAGATTATGCACTTAAGAAGACATAACTTTTTATATCTGTTCTTGGAAAATGCCAATTTAATTTGTACTATTTTTCATTAGATATGATTTTATGAAAACTCAGCCTGCTGAGAGGATGCATCTAGCAGTGGTTGCCTGTGGTGAAAGGCTGGAGGAGACTGTTACTATGTTGAAATCAGCCATTATTTTCAGCATCCAACCTCTACAGTTTCATATTTTTGCAGAGGGCCAACTGCACAACAGCTTCAAAGGCATAGTAAGTATCCAAGTCATGCACTGAATCAGTTCGTAGCTTAGTGGAGGTATGTGTGGCTTTCTCTTAGACATCTACCACTGGGTATTGTTCGGTTAGATGTAGTTGCAATGATTCAGGTGTGTTAGGAAGTCCTTATATTCTCTGTTGCTCAAACCATTGCACGACACTTCAAGCCCATTTCACTTGGTCATTTTTTCTTTTTTTTTTTTCAGCTGCAGTGTGTGTCTCTTGCCCACTTCACCCTAGAGGGTGGGGTGGGAAAGGCACCACGGGTAGTGTTCCAGAGCCCAGTCTTGGATGTGGGACTTGGGGATCCTTCCTTGCTTAGTACTAATCCAAATATGCCTTTAGCACTGGGGAAAGAAACTATGTAAAAGCTTTCCTGCAGCATACTGCATTATTGTGATCTGACAGACTTCCTTTTTAGTGTTTCTCAACAAGCTTTGCACAGAAACAGTAGTGCTGTTCAAACTTTTATTAATGGTTCTGTTCCCTGTTTCCATTGTAGGGCTACTGAAGGATGGCTATCAGAGCTTATGTAAAAGTTAGTAGAATAAGTAAAAAGTGCCCTTACAGTGGGAGGGGATCCACAACAGGTACTGTGGCAGATTTTCTTTGCAATAGTGCTCTCCCCTCAACCTCAGGCCAAGGGTTACCCTCTGTTTCATTGAGGTTGCTTATGGCTCTTCTCTAAGCCTAATCATCATTGTGGCTCCAAGCTCAAGTTTCATTCATCTGACCTATTAGTCTCTGGTTCAATCTCTGGTTCCCTCCTTCAGTGATACATTTTAAGAACATAACATAAGAACATAAGAAAGGCCGTACCGGGTCAGACCAAAGGTCCATCTAGCCCAGTATCTGTCTACCGACCGTGGCCAATGCCAGGTGCCCCTGAGGGAGTGAACCTAACAGGCAATGATCAAGTGATCTCTCTCCTGCCATCCATCTCCATCCTCTGACGAACAGAGGCTAGGGACACCATTCTTACCCATCCTGGCTAATAGCCATTTATGGACTTAGCCACCATGAATTTATCCAGTCCCCTTTTAAACATTGTTATAGTCCTAGCCTTCACAACCTCCTCAGGTAAGGAGTTCCACAAGTTGACTGTGCGCTGCGTGAAGAAGAACTTCCTTTTATTTGTTTTAAACCTGCTGCCTATTAATTTCATTTGGTGACCCCTAGTTCTTGTATTAAGAACACCCTGTCTTGGACTCAACTGTCTTGGACTCAAAGTCCAGTTTCCCTCTGGGACCCACACTTTTCCACCTGTCAGGCGTTTGTTTTTCTAAACTTATTCTGTTTTCATAGCAACACACAACCCCATTTAAGATGTCTGTGGTACAGAATTACTGGTCTTTCTAAGACACTTTTCCCTATTCCCCAATTTCTTCCGAGTTAATTTCCCTTAACCCCTCTACGTCTTCATCTGCCAGGTCTTTTTTTGACAGTGTAGACATCTCTTTAGTGCCCTGTCAACCTCTGAATCCTGGTCACAGAGATCATCATGGGAGAAGAGCGTGGAAGGCTCCAAAGAGGAGGTGATCTAGATCTCCTAACAGAGCCTCCTTCAAAGAGAAATTGATCACTTCAGAGACAGATAGTTCTGGAGAGCTCAGTTCGCAGAGGGAGTCGCCTTTGAGGCTCCAAGCTTCTCTAGTACCAAGAGTTCTTCAAGACTTTAATTCTTCAAAAAAACCAGTGCCAGCCACACAGAAATTTGAAGTTATGTATGTTTCTGGTGATTCCATTTCCCTCTGCCACTGTTCTCCCACGAACAGTTCCTGTCCTAGCCTTATCCTCCATAATGGCAACTATGGCATCATCTGTCTTCTCAATTTGGTGTTTGATAGGCTTTATTGCCTCCACTCGACTTTCCCATCTTGTGGCACTCAGTGGTTTCATTGTCAGAGAGGATGTTCCCAGATGTTGCTTCAAAATTTTCCATTCATGAGTTGATGCAGAGAAAAATACATAGATGCTTTGAATTACATTAAAAAATCTAGCAGCCTCACTAGAAGCTGATGTTGCATCACTGACCACCAAATTCAATGAATGAGAACTGAATGGGACAAAAAAAGCTCGAGGGTTTAACTCTCAGATCCATGTCTGCACTCTTCTGTTCTTTCCCCTCATGTTGGCACCATTATCGAGGCCCTGACCTCTCATGTCAGCTATTGCAATTACCGTATCTTCCAGCCTTTTAAGAAGCACATTTGTCATACCAGCTTCTGTAGTATCATCATTGTCAATAAATTATAGAAAACGCTCTGGGACAGTCACCATTGGGACACTTTCACTAGGTTCTGTTGTTGTTAAAAACACACCATTAAAATCATTTGTTCCGTATGGCTGATGTCAGGTGTGCAGTCCAGAATAACAGAGTAATATCTTGCTGACTTCAGATCTGCCACAATCTTCTGTTTGACTTTTGTTGCCACTAACTGTATGATCTCATTTTGAATTGTTTTTCCAAGGTAGTGGTGTTTGTACATTTCTTGGGTGATGACTCTTCTTAGATGCTCCTGGAGTAGAGCATCAAACTCAGCCATCAGCTCCACAATTTTAAGGAAGTTTCCATTGTTTGGCACCTACAGCTGATCTGAAGTGCCACGCAGTGCTAGGTTTTGGGTAGCAAACATTCTCATAATGGCAATGAGCCTTTTCAGAACATTTTGCCAGTAAAGAGACTCTGATGCAATCTTCGCTTGATGCTGATCATCTATGGTGGCCTTTAACCTTAGGCCTGGTCTACACTGGGGGGGGAATCGATCTAAGATACGCAACTTCAGCTATGAGAATAGTGTAGCTGAAGTCGACATGTCTTAGATTGAATTAAAATTACTTACTTCGCGTCCTCGCGGTGCTGGATCGTCGGCCGCGGCTCCCCCATCAACTTTGCTTCCGCCTCTCGCTCTGCTGGAGTTCAGCAGTCGAAGGGAGAGCGATTGGGAATCGATTTATCGCATCTACACTACACACGATAAATTGCTCCCTGATAGATCGATTGTTACCCGCCGATCTGGCGGGTAGTGTTGACGTACTCTTAGTCTCATCTCAAGCTCTTAACACCTATGAGATGCTCTCTGGTGGTTTACTGCCTTCTCATGGCATGCCAGATTTCAAGCCAGATTTTCAAGTCCTTTGTTCCTGTAGAACCCACTGTGGCTGGAACTTTCGACTGGAAGAGTTTGCAACAAAAACAGCAGGAAACAGGAAGTTCCATAAGAAGCTGGTGTTAATCAGTCCAGGCTTCTGGGGGTGCTAGAGAGGTACATAAGAGGCTCCTCTTCTCTCTCTCTCACTCGCTCTCTGCAGCTCCTGCTGCTTTCTGTTTTTCCCTGTCACCTTTTCTCTTGCCTGCCTGTTATGTCTCTTGTGCCCTCCTTCCTCCAGCACAGCACTCCACCATCTCTGTGCATCTGGAGCAGAGAGAATACGTATGCACCAGCAGCAGACACAATTTTCTACACTCTGGGTCCTAGTGGTGCCCCCCCTCCCCCAGTCTGGCACCTGAGACGGTCTCCTCAGTTTGCCTCATGGTAAGGCCAGCCCTGCTTGGTACCGAAACTGACCATGGTACTGCCTAAGCAGGATTGTGCTTCAGGAAGATCAGTGCTACCTACTGATTCCACAATGTTGGTACCCAAACCGGCATCCCAGAAGTCAATGTCTTCAGTACCAGTGTCATCCAAGAGATGCTTACCACTGAAACAGTCAGTGTTGGTACCAGGGATACTGTCTTCTAAAATGGGACCACTGAACCAGTCAGCTCTCTCTCGTTACTGATGCCGACCACAGCAGAGCCTCAACTTTCTTCAGTTTATGTACACCTGATACCACAGGAATTTAGCTACTCCAGAGACTTTCTAATTTCAGACAATACAGAGTCTCCTTTGTTAATGGGTATCAAGTGACTATCAACACCAAAATCTATTGGGTCACTGAAGCTTTATCTTTCCCTTGTATTGCCTGAGTTTCTAGAACCAATCGGACCAGACAGACAGCTGTCTTCACCTTCACTGTCCACCTTGCCCCTGGACTAGGTTGAAGATAATTCCTCAGTTCTCTCATCTCAGTACAGGGATTTTTTGTCTGCCATGAAAGGGATATTTCCCAAACCACCTTCCTTGAGAGAGAAATTCCAAGGAAAAATAATTTTTGTGCCCCTTTTTACTGGCATAACCAATGCTGGATGTGCCCCCTGCCCCGCCTTATAGCCCACATCAGTCTCTGTACTGGGTCTCATGGGCTGCCTGTCTCCAGTAGTTATGTCTAGCTCTTCCTAAGGAGATCATGGATGGGATATTCTCCTGCTCCATCACTCCCTTCTCAACAGCCCCAAACTCAGGAGGAGTCTGTTGAGAAGGAAGAGGATACAGCAGATAAGGGGGTGACACCACAAACTAATATTTCATTGTCATCATATGAGGCTGTAATGTCTCCCCCACCTTCTGTTGCTGATGATTTCAAGCAGTTTCTGGAACTGATTAAGTGGATTGCTGACTCATTATGCATTCCATTAGAGGCGGTCCGGAAGACGCAACATAAACTTGTGGATATTCTACATACTACAGCCTCTAAGAGGCTCTACCACTGAATAAAGCCTTACTGGATTCTCCCACCACAGCACCTACTTGCAAATTGGCTGATAAGAAGTACTACATCCTGTTGAAAAACTCAGAATTTTTTTTCTGCTACTCTCCACCAAATTCTTTAGTTGTCAGGCTATCAGTGAGTGTTGAAGACAACATCATATGAAGTCTACACCCTACGTTAAAGACCAAGCTACTCTTTCACAACCCTGCAATTTTGGATTGCAAATTACCATGTCCTAATGGCAAAGTACAACTACACCAACTATGATAAATGCAACAATTTTATTGAACACCTTCCTGTGGAATATCGTGAGCACTTCAAGGCTGTCATAGCTGCTGGTCAGTTCTTAGCAAGAACCTTGCTGCAAGCCTCCCTAGATGCATTTGACACTGTGGCCCATTCCATCTCTACTGCTGTTGTCATGCGTAGAGTATGGCTACAGCTGTCTTTTTTTTCTAGGGAGACCCAAAATACTGTTGAAGGCCTCCCTTTTAATGGACTTAAGCTATTCATCATGTTCATGGATGAATCTCTCTTGTAGTTTGAAAGATTCCATGGTCACACTCAGGTCCCTTGGCATGTATATGCCTGAAAACAAAAGAAAATTTAGCAGGTTGCAAACAGCAGAGAGTTCTAACCCGGTTCAGTTCCCCAGTTACCACAGGCTTTCTGAACCACCTAAAAAGTGACAGAGATATGAGAAGAAGAGAGTGCCTACCATGACTGCTACGACCACCTGGCTGACCTCTATATCAAATATCAATTTTGATGGTTTGGTTGAGGGTCTGGAGCAGCCCCACCTCAGGAATCTTCAACTGCACCATACCACCCACCTCCCTCCCTTTGGGGACC
Source organism: Mauremys mutica (assembly GCF_020497125.1). NCBI lineage: Eukaryota > Metazoa > Chordata > Testudines > Geoemydidae > Mauremys > Mauremys mutica. The sequence goes on along the minus strand of NC_059072.1, from coordinate 55,515,225 downwards.
ATCTCTCCCACTTTTGACCTGCATGGGAACAAATTACAACTGACAAATGGGTTTTGTAGGCTATAATATTTGGTTGTTCCATTCAATTTACTCCATCTCTTTAACTCCTACCCTACACCACTCCTTCCCGATACCTTTACAGGGACCGCTCTCATGAACGCTTACTAAGACAGGAAGTCATTTCTCTTCTATCCAAGGGGGCTATAGAAACAGTTCCAGTCCAGCACAGAGGGGAAGGGATTCTATTCTAAGTATTTTCTGGTCCCCAATAGAGCAGGAGATGGGGACCGATATAAGAGCTCAGATCCTAAACACCTTTGTGAAATCACAGAAATTCAGGATAGTGATGCTTAATTCCATCGTTGTGTTCCAAGGATTTGGTTCACTGCCCTCAACCTTCAGGGCACATATTTTCACATCGCCGTTCATCCCCCTCACAAGAAATTGCTGTGTTTTACAGTTGACCAGGATCGCTTCCAGAGTAGAGTGCTTCCCTTCAGCCTCTCCTCTGCCCCAAATGTATTCTCAAAGACCATGGCAGTGGTAGCCTCTCACCTATGTTGACTTCGAATAATCATCTTCCCTTGCCTCAAACCCTGGTCATGTGACAAAGTTCTCTCTGCAGTACTGGCAGCAACGTCCCCGTTCCACAGGTTAGGACTTAACTCAATATCGAAAAGTACACTTTGGTAGACTCTGGATGCCATAACAGTCAGAGCCTATCTTCCTGTGGACAGGTTTGCGTCTCCTAACAAACCTAATTTCCAATGTTCAAATAAGCAGCTAGATGTCAGCAAGAAGTTGTCTTCAACTGCTAGGATGTATGGCATACATTCTATGGCATAGGACATATGACAGCTTGTATTTTCATTCTCCTTTACTTTTGTATCCCATCTTTGATTTTCTCTCATTTTAAAGACCTTTGCTGAATCACGTTTTGCTTGACATTAAGCATACTTGAACAGTATTCTATCTGATTTTTGTAGTTAAAAAAAACTTTCCAGTTTTGGGGAGGGAGGAGAAGATTAATAAAAATCAGTTAGATCAATACGAACTTCTGCATGTCTTCAATGAAATTATCAATCTAATTGATCAGTTCTTCCTATGATACATTATTCTCTGATAAAATTAAGCTTAAAAAGTTCTGTCTTTTCTTTACCTAGCTCAATGGTTTGCCATATCAAGGAAAATTTAATTATACCGTATACCCAATAACATTTCCGACTGAGAGCGCAGCAGAATGGAAGAAACTGTTTAAACCCTGTGCTTCACAAAGGCTGTTCTTGCCAGTAAGTTAGCTTATTTCATAATAGTACAATGTTTACAGGTTTTTTATGAATTCATCAAGAATTGTTTTTGAATTTAACTGTTGGCTGAAATTGTGCAGGGAACTGTTTCCACTAAAAATCATTTTTGTCACATTTTACAAAAACACTTACTCCCATTTTTTCTCCTTAGTAGCAATGTACTAAAGAAAAAAGTTGCATTTTCAATTGCATGGTACACCAATGTCTTAAACTGTTCTACATCAGGTTTCAGTTTTTCTATTCTTATTATGTGTAATAAAAGAATTTGTACATTTGTAAACTATCTGTCTGAAGTGAATTCATTGGCTCCTGAAAATATATAAAGTAAACTACTCTGTAAGGGCAAGGGGTGCATGGGAGTGAATGGTTTCCAAAGAACTTTTTTTTGTCAAAGTAAGCTATAAAAAAGCAAAACAGTTACTTCATGGATCACCTACAGTTTGATTTTAACTTCTTTTCTTCACAGTTAATCCTCAAAGATGTGGATTCGTTACTGTATGTTGATACTGACATCCTGTTCTTGAGACCTGTTGATGATATTTGGTCTTTTCTGAAAAAATTTAATTCCACACAAATTGCTGCAATGGCACCAGAACACGAGGAACCTCGTATTGGATGGTATAATCGCTTTGCTAGACACCCATATTATGGAATAACTGGAATAAATTCTGGAGTAATGCTAATGAATATGACCCGTATAAGAAGAAAGTATTTCAAGGTACGTATGCTGCTTTGGTTGATTTGTCAGCATTCACCTTTTTTCATTCAAATTGTGAGGAAACATAGTTTCAAATAATGAACATCAATTTTGAAAAATAATGCTCTTTTCCAGTACATTTTTCTCTTGTTCTGGGATCAGAATATTGCATAAAAATAAGTTTTATTTAAGAAGCGCACAAGTTCACTTTTAGTTGCAGGGATGTTTTTAAAAAAACTGAATTTGTGACTTTTACTAAAAACTGGTTTGTTCAGTTTCGTGAATTCTGGCAAAATGTTTGCTTGTTAATAATTCCCAGTCTTTTGCAGCAAGTTATATTTGTCAGCAGATATTTTAATTTACCTTTATTTCTCAGTATACCTATATCTTTGAGAAAATGATTTATGCAATTTTTGTATGTGGCAAAATTAACAGCAAGTAGAATGTTTTCAGCCTTCGAGTATGTGTGCATGGTAATATGACCAGGAGGTGGTGCTACTAGATTACTTATTAGGGCCTTGTGACTCTTTTAGTGCCATATGCTACATTATTTCTTAATTTTAATCTTTTCTTTCAAAAGATCATTCAGTTAAATTAAGTAATGGTGATTGAGTTGTTTCATCAACATCTAAATCATTAAGATGACTTATTTCTCTTTTCAACTTTGCTTTTGTATTCTAACCAGTTGTATAACTACAGAATTTGAATTTTTTATTAAAGCAAAGTATACAACAGCTGAAAGAATATATGGGAAAACTTTCAAATCAGTGATATATGCTTGAAAAACAGTATTACAGAAGTGGTGCCATATGTAGTTACAGCTGAAGAGAAGGCACTTGTCCTGAGAACAGTTTTTTACAATAAATGATCACTTCAGCCCTATTATTAATTTCTGGTAGACATTCTTTGTCCTAGAATTTTATTTCACTTTATTTTAAGGGGGAGGGTGGGGTAAGGGGGAGTCCATTCTGCTAGCCCTAAGTTATCAAAGAGTAAAAAATACTGGTGAGGTACAATTTTTTAAAATGTTTTTCAAGTTATTTTGTTGCCTACAGACTAGAACATGGGGCTGAAGATGAAGTTTTTAATTTTGCTATTAAACATTTGTGTTACCTTGGGCAAGTTGCTTGGTCTTTCGGTACCTAAACTACCCACTCTGTCTGACAATAATCACATGTAGAGAGAATTCTTACCCACCTTTATAAAGTGCTCTGAAGCTTTCAGATTAAAAGCTCTATATCAAGTGCTACAAATGAAAGTATATTCTGATTTTAATATTCTCCTTTCTAAGTAAGAACAGAAAGCCAAACCTTCAAGTCCTTATTCAGGCAAAACTCTCATTGACTTGAGCATCTAACTTAATATAGATGCCCAATACAGATGATTTATTTATGTGTACATTTCTTGAGCATTGAAATTTTGTATCCTTGTCCATGAAGGACAGCTAAGTGCATGAAAAATCCCAAATTGGAACTCTGACGTTTTTCTTCAGTAGTTACCAAAAAGTTAATCAATCGGTTTTATTAGATTTTTAACCATTCAAATATCCTTTTAAACTGCAATCTAAAATTTGGTTTGCATATTCACTGTTGGCCATTGTCACATCTCCCTTTAAAACGCCTAACTGCTTAATCAGCAAGGAAGAGAGTGAGGATATGTCTTCTGTTAAATGAAGAGTACATTTGTGAGTTTGCCAGATGCAATCTGGGTGGCCAGGGAAGGACATGTAGCAGTTGGAACGTTAATGGCAATGAGGAGGGAAGACTCCTGAGATGGAAAAAGATGGAGGAGAGTTTGAGGAGGCCAGTTCTGTTTTGCTGGTATTAGCCAAGTAAATGGCCAAAACAAATTTTTCAAAATCATCATTGGGAATTCTGATACTGTGAGGCTTCAGGGCCCAGAAGTATAGCTATCCATATACAATATAATATTACACATCTAAATGTCATGGGCTATAATGGTCCTCACTCGGGGTTTGGTTGGGAAGCATGGCCTAGTGGTCAAGGCTTCAATCCATGACTAGCAGTGGGATTGTGGGGAGGGGAGCCTGGGCCCTCCCACTCCACTGGGCTCCAACCCAGGGCCCTTTGGGTCTGGCAGCTGAGGCTGCTTAAGGCTGTCTTCCCTGGGTCACTTCCTCTTGTCTCCTCCCTTCCCCCTGAGTCAGTTTAGTCCAAGGCTTTCCCCCTGTTGGGGAAGTTCAAATCAAATAAGTAAGAGGGGGTTGTGATGGGTTCCCCCTGGGGTGCCACATGGAACTGGGGTACCACCGAGCCCCCCATCCACCAGCCTGGGCTCCCTTTACACTGTACTGCTGTGACCAGCCTGCCAAGCCCTCCCAGGGTCCAGCCTGTACTTCTACCAGCACACATACAGGTAGGGACATACCCAGCTGCAGTTACATGCACACAGGTTCTTTAACCAGCCCCTGCATAGGAAGGCACAGCTAGGGCTCCTCCCAGTTCCAAAGGCACATACTCTCCTCGGAAGTGTAAACCCAAAGTTATACTGTCTTGCACTGCACAGAAAACTGTACAGCCAAGATCATCAAATTCACCCCCCCTAACCCCCAGCTTTCTGCCTGGAGTTATGATTTCCCCACACACAGGTTTTAGACCAGGGGTAGGCAACCTATGGTACGTGTGCCGAAGGCGGCACGCGAGCGGATTTTCAGTGGCACTCATACTGCCTGGGTCCTGGCCATCGGCCCGGGGAGATCTGCATTTTAATTTAATTTTAAATGAAGGCTTCTTAAACATTTTTAAAACCTTATTTACTTTACATACAACAATAGTTTAGTTATATATTATAGACTTAGAGAAAGAGACCTCCTAGAAACATTAAAAGGTATTACTGGCACGCGAAACCTTAAATTAGAGTGAATAAATGAAGACTCAGCACACCACTTCTGAAAGGTTGCCAACCCCTGTTTTAGACAAACAAAAACAAGTTTATTAACTACAAAAGATAGATTTAAAGTGATTATAAGGAATAGCAAACAAATCAAAGCAGACTGCCTAGCAAATAAACAAAACACAAAAACTAAGCTTAATATACTAAAGAGATTGGATATGAATAGCAGATTCTCACTCTAAATGATGATCCAAGCAGGCAGCAGATTCTTAACGGGCAAGCTGCACTAACTTACAGCTTGGAATCCCCAAGTGTTTCATTCACAGGCTAAAAATCCTTTTAGCCCTGGATCCAGCACTTCTCCCAGTTCAGTCTCTCTCTGTTCCTTAGATGTTTTCCAAGAGTCTCTTTGGATGGGGAGTCAGTGAAGAACCAGGATGATGTTACTCTCCTGCCTTAAATAGCTTTTGAATATGGTGGGAACCCTTTGTTTGGCATGGGAACCAAGCTTTGAGTCAGTGGAAAAACACTGGTATCTCAAGATGGAGTCCAGCACCAGGTGACCTGGTCACATGTGCCTGTAGTGTCATAGCAGCCATGAGTCAGAGGCTGTTTGTAGAATCCTCAGGAAGCCTCCCCAATGGGAGATGAACTTCAAAGGCATATTGTTTTCTCCTAATGGCCCTTTAACCTGAATGGGTCCTTCCCAGCCAGCCATCTAGTGCATTCTGCCTAGTGGGCATTCCCCAGGTGTGAACCCATTTGTAATACAGATATATAGTCAACATTCCTAACTTCAGATACAAAAATGATACATGCATTCAAATAGGATAACCATATTCAGTAAATCATAACCTTTTCAATGATACCTCATGTGACTTATGTATAAGATACATTATGATTATGTCATAATCAATCATATCATAATATCTCTATGAAGAATATGGGGTGCAGTGTCCACAAATAGAGGAGAGGGAGTTACTTCCCTGTCTTATTGTTTTTGGGATAGGTCCTGCATTCCCTCAAGGAGGGCCCCTTTGGGCAGCTGTGTCAGATACTTTAGCTTCCCTCTATTCTGCACTTCTGGAGCTGTGGGCTGCAGGTCTGTTCACTTCCATCTCTGCCACCCAAACGAGCTGTTTCCCTGTCTTTTAGTTCCTCCACTAGGTGGAGCATTTACTGCAGGTGTGGTGGGGCAGGTCTGGCTGGGCCCCAAATCTCTTAATCTCTTGTTCCCCAGTGTGGAGCTTGTTTACCCCATCACACGGTGGAATAAGTTACGGTAACTGGCGGGGGGGGCGGAATAGTAATGACTAGACCTTGGAGGACACAATAACATTTTGAGGCTCAGCTAAGATTTACTCTCTCCATTTAGTCACTACAATAAATAGCATTAAAAGAAAGTTACAGTTGTGTAGAGAAGCATTAATCAGGTGATGACAAAGTTAAGGTTACCCTCCCAACTTTGCCTCTTGTCCTTTGCACGTGCATTACAATAGTTTTCAATTGCAATGTTTTGTTTTGTTTTGCTGCAAGATGCCAACTAATTTGGTGCAAACAATGTCTAGAGCTAGGGAAGGAGATAACAATTAAGTATTTACTTTTTATCTTCATCATTCATTGTGTGGTCCCATGCCCTATAAACTGCATGCCAGCCAAACCTGTACTGAATAAGAAAGGGGGTCTGTAGAAAAAAAATAGCATGTGACCATGTAATTGGAAACTGAATAGTAGGGCATATGCATAAGAGGGGCAGAGTAAAAGTTGAATGAGCAACATTAAATCTTTTCTTTTCTGATTTATAAGTACCTGATTGTGCAATGTTAATATTCTTTTAATGTATTTTTATTTTAGACTTTAATAAAGAAATTTAAAAGAAAAATAGAAAACAAGTAAATTCTATCATGTAATTTGCTAGACAGCAGTAGAAAACATTTCTTGTTCAATTTATGCAGTTGGACAAGAGATCTTGCCTCATCTGTATGCACTTTTTCATAGGTTAACTGTGATAGCTGGAGAGGGAGGGGATGTTAAAGGGTTGTGGTGGTATGTGAAGGAGGAAAAATGGGGGGGGGGATGTACTTAATTTTTGACAAAATGCTGATGAATTTTTTGCCATAAGCAAAAAGTGTGTCTTGTCAGGTTTTTTTATATTGTAAATTCTTTGGGGCAGGATCATCTTTTGTTCATACAATGCCTAGCACAACGGTGCCTAATCCTGGTTGGAGCTTTAAGTGCTAGCAAAATGTAAGTAATGAATCACCATCAGTCACCACACCGTCTGGGATAAGGTAGTACTCCTTTGCAGCCCTGCCTCCTTCGGTGTGTGGAGTCGCAGATCATATCACATCCACACCTACTAAAAATGAAATTCCACTCAACTTTCTTAAGCATCAGTGGTGTCCCTAGGGTCTGTTTGCCAGAAGCTGGGAATGAGCGACAAGGAATGGATCACTTGATGATTACCTATTTTGTTCATTCTCTCTGAAACACCTGACATTGGCCACTGTTGGAAGACAGGATACTGGGCTGGATGGACCTTTGGTCTGATCCAGTATGGTCGTTCTTATGTTCTTTATAAGTTGAGAGTATCTGTTCATTATAAATTTCCTCTGCAGTTTTACTTACATATGTACTGTGACGGTGCCACTCATAAGGCTTTATGGAAATATGCCCCTGTGTGTGTGTGTATAAATAACTAGAATGTGTTTTATGCTACATATGCCATGTAACATATCTCTGTAAAGGTCATGATCTACTGAATCTATTAATCCTATTTGTATGCATGTATCATTTTTGTATTCGAAGTTATGAATATTGGCTGCATACTTGTTTCATTCTAAGTAGGCTGTAGTGAAGCAGTTGGTCAGCTTCCTGAGAAAAGAATATTTTCAGTAAGTACCCCAGCAAGAAACACTTAAGCCAACAATGAACTTGGAGACACCAATCCACATCTGGACTTTCCCAGGAATGTGGCTTAGCTGGTAAGGAACTCAGTCATGCATGGACATGTGACTTGCCCAGGTGACTCCAATACTCCATTTTGTAGCTGGACTTTGCATAGGAGGGAGGAGGGGGTCTCCACCCACAAGAAAAAGTCTATTTAAGCGCAGGGGAGACCCCTCCTTTTGTCTTCAGCTGGCTAAAGAGAGAGCCTCTCCACCCCCAAAGATACCTGAAAGAAACTGGAACAAAGGACAGTGACTGCAAGGTAGCAAGTCTGGCTCAAACCAGGCAGAGCACTAAGTCCTAAGCTGACAGGGCAGGAAAGCAGGGGCAGAAGTAGTCTTGGCACATCAGGTGGCAGCTCCCAAGGGAGGTTCTGTGATCCAACCCGTCACATGTACATACTGTATTAATAGTACATTGGCATATTTGTTTCCCATAAAAACAGAAAGCAATGCACATGCTTGAAGTTAATATTTAAGTCAGAATTCAGCCAAATCCCAACTATCTTTTACCAAACCGCTAAAAAGCACATCTGTTCCTTAGAAGTTAGTTAAAATGTTCAACAGAACTAAAGTCACTAGACACTTAAGTTCCGTTTTCAAAACTAACTTAGGCACTTTAGGAGCTTTTGGAAGTTTTAACCTACATGTTTGCCTAGGAAGTATGTTCCTGCTAAATTTCCAGTTTCTGCCAACTCTGTTGAAGTACTAGAACTTTGTTCATAGGTAATTCTTATATAATTACAAGTATGTATGTTTCATTTAGTCAAAAAAGGCTTAACTCATGTATATGGCTTGATCAGCAACAATGCAAATTCTTGGTTCCTTGCTTACTCTGAAAGGCAGGGTAATAACCATTCACCATCGAGGTATTGCCTACTATGAGCAGTTCCCTCAGCTTTCTCCACTTTTATTCCTGCCTTATTCAGCATAGTGTGAAGGAAGGTGATCTTTGCAGCTGAGCATTATGGATTTGGCTGAGCATTATAGTTTGGTGGTTGGGCTGTATCTTCTAAGCTCCATATTACAGCATGTCACTTTAGACGGGCTATCTCATTTGTCAGGTAATATTTCTGAACAAATTTACCAGCAAAGAAGCTTCTAAACTCTCTTCCTCATGAAAATATTATTTCAAAGTCAGTAGATTCCCTCCAAGTATAAACCTTTTTCCAGTTTTTAGGAGCTGGTGTGACTTCTCTCTCCCTGGGAGTAAGTCCAAGCCTTCTTTTTCAGCCTGAAGCCTCTGGTGTTTAGGGACTATCAGCTTTCTTCATCTGTGCATTTGGGTAGGAGGACAATCTCTCATTTTCTTTTCTGCCTGGGAAAAGCCACCTCCTCAGTATCGAAGAATCTCTCTGTTCCCTTCATCTTTTCCTTTCCCAGACTAGAACTGGCTTTTTGCTATGCACAACTTCCCAGTTCTGGGGGTTGAGGGCCTTCTCTTGATGAACAGTGATGTTGAGGGGAGGGTTATTCTATATTTTTTGTGGCCTCAAAGAAGGAGGCAGCAGACCATTTTTAGAAAAGGTATATATTTTTGGATGTTAAGTGGGTGAACTGGTTCCTAAAATGTCAGATTAAAAATGAAATATTGCAGATCCATGCTGCTAGCAGTGGATCAGGGAGTTTTCTAGGTATAGGTGGACTTGAAGGTGCTTGCATGTGCAACCCATATTCTTTTCCTGAAAAAGTATTTGAGACTCACATTGGACAGTTGGCATTTCCAATTCTGCTTTCTTCCATTTGAAGATCTCCAGCCCCTGAGTGTGTTTAAGAATGTCATGTCATTTGTAACAGCATCCTTCTATCAGTAGAGGGATTTGTATTTTCTTTTTGGACAACTGAATTTAATGGCATACTCTTGAGACCGAGCACCAAAATAGTATGTGAAACAGTAGTTTTGTTTACTTCAATTAATTAATTAGCATGGTGAACCAAAAAGTGTCCTAATTTTATCCAACATGTCTTCAAAGTGAATCTTTTGAGGTGAGGTCACATGGATGCTCACTCACTGCTTGGAATATTAAGTAAATGGAAAAGAGTTGCACAAAAATTCCCTTAAGCTATGGCTGACCCAATTTTAGTCACATTAGTGTTTGGAAGATTAAGATAGGAAAACACATCCTCAACGTCTGACATGTCTGTGTACTGAAACCACCAATGCAGCATGAGAAACTAGAGTTCTTCTTCGAGTGCTTGCTCATATCGATTCCAATTAGGTGTGCGCGCGCCGCGTGCATGTTCGTCGGAAGATTTTTACCCTAGCAACACTCGGTGAGTCGGCTGGGCGCCCCCTGGAGTGGCGCCGCTATGGCACCGGATATATACCCCTGCCGACCCATCCGCCCCTCAGTTCCTTCTTACCGCCCGTGTCGGTCGTTGGAACAGTGGAGCGCGGCTTAGCTGACCTCCACTTCCCTAGCTACTCGTAGTTCTCGTTCCTTCTTGTGTATATAGTTAAAAACTTTTTATATAGTTCAACTTAGTTTATCACTTTGTAATATATTTAGTATAATATAGTTAAGAGGGGTTTGGGGAATAGCCCCTTCCCCGCACCCGGTGCCGGGGCCCATGCCCGGTTCACTGGGTTTCAAACCGTGCTCGGCCTGCCGCAGGCCGATGCCGACAGGAGACCCGCACGACTCCTGTCTGAAGTGCCTTGGAGAATCGCACCTGACAGCTAAGTGCCACATTTGCAAGGCTTTTAAGCCAAGAACAAAAAAGGAGCGGGACATTAGGCTAAAGCAGCTCTTCATGGAGGTGGCTCTCACCCATCTGCCTTTGGCACCGAGCGCTGGTCACTCTTCAAGCAGGAGCACCTCCTCGGCACCGGACCGCGCCGGTAAGGCTAAGGCTCCTCGGCACCACCCGGCACCAAGGCCGGCTCGATGCCGCTCCCTCTCCCCGAGGTCGAGAAAGACTAAGACTCCTGCTGCTTCCGTGCCACCTGCACCGCAGCCAGAGAGCTCGTCCAAGTCGGACCGCCCGGCGCCGACACCCGCCGTGGCACCGACGAAGTCAGCACCGTCAATTCCGGTCCAACAAGGGCCGTCGAGTCCGGTGACTGTCAGCTCCCCGGCTAGACCCGAGGTAGAGCTTACTATCCTGTCACGCCGGAGACGTTCTCAACGGCAAGGGATCTGATTTCGATGACAGAGTCGACGCTGCCTTCGCCCCCGGCACCGCCGGTGCGGGCGATACAGTCTATAGGCAAGCCGGCCTTGATTCAGCCACCTTCTGTCGACACAGCAGACCAGCATCGTTCAAGATCACGTTCCCGCAGATGTTCCAGGTCCCGACAGCGCTCCGGCTCCCATCGCCGCTCGCAGTCCCAGCACCGTTCTCCTCTCCGGTACCAGTCGCACTCGCAGCTCCGGTTGGCATCCCGGTCGCCGGCCCGCTATTCTCGGCACCGCTCCAAGCACCGTGACTCCTGTAGCCGCTCCCGACGCCGAGCCTTGAGATCGCGGTCGACCTCCCGGCACCGTTCCGGTCGCAGGTCCCGATCTCGTTCCCGGTACCGATATGCCTCCTGGTACCGGTATCCAGTGCCGAGTAGAGCTGGGCCAGCTAGAGACATGGACTCTGATCAGGGCTTCTCCGCTCCTCCATGGCCATCAAGGCACGCTTCAGAGTCGTCCCGCACGGACAGCTATTATGCACAGGACCGCGAGTCTGATGTGCCCACCGGGGTCTTCCAAGAGGCCCAGGCCCAGGACCTAGGCCCACACCAGTGGTCCTTCTGGACGCCTTGGGCGTACCACCAGGCCCAAGGGGCACCAGTAGTCCCGACCCGCTCGGCACCATCAGAGCAAAGGTCCCTCGAAACCACCAGCGGGACCAAAATCTAACTTTTGAAGGTGCGCCCGAGGACAGCATACCAATTACAGGCCAGGATCCTTCTCCTCCCTTCTCCAGCCGTCTCTCCTACTTCCTCCCGGCGTGGTCCCAGTTAACTTCGGATCTCTGGGTCCTACGCACGGTGGAATATGGATACCACCTCCAATTTGTTTCAACCCCACCCCGTCCCTCTTCAGGGACCCCTCTCACGAGCAATTCCTCTTGCAAGAGGTGCGGTCGCTCCTCGCATGGGGGCTATAGAGGAGGTGCCAAAGAACAAAAAGGGCAAGGGGTTTTACTCCCGTTATTTCCTGATCCCCCAAGTCAAAGGGTGGTCTCGGACCCATCCTCGACCTGCGAGGACTCAACCAGTTTATGGTAAAGTTGAAGTTCCGTATGGTATCCCTGGGGACCATTATCCCGTCCTTGGATCCTGGAGATTGGTATGCCGCCCTCGATATGAAGGACGCATATTTTCATATCGCCATTTTTCCTCCGCACAGGAGGTACCTCCGCTTCGTAGCCGACCATCAGCACTTCCAGTTCACGGTCCTGCCCTTCGGCCTTTCCACAGCCCCAAGGGTATTCACGAAGTGCATGGCCATGGTCGCCGCATATCTCCGCCAAGTCGGATACACGTGTTTCCATATCTAGACGATTGTCTCATCCGGGGAATCTTCGAGACACAAGTCACTCAGCATGTGGGCATCGTCAGGGACCTATTCTCTCGTCTAGGCCTGGTGATCAATATAGAGAAGTCCTCTCTGGTTCCCACACAGAGGTTAGACTTCATAGGAGCGACCCTAGACTCCAATCTCGCCAGGGCCTGCTTACCACAGCTGCGGTTTCAAGCAATGGCAACAATCATCCGCGGTCTGCAGAATTTCCCGACGACCTCAGTTCACACTTGTCTCGGTCTCTTGGGTCACATGGCTGCATGCACATTCGTAACCAAGCACGCCAGGCTCTGCGTCCGTCCGTTACAAACTTGGCTCAACTCGACATAATAGTCCGCCCGAGCAGGGACTCAATAGACACAATAGTCACCATTCCCCCGAGCACTTTAGGCTCTCTAAACTGGTGGCTGACTCCCTCGCTGGTGTGTGCAGGGCTACCATTCCATCCGCCTCAGCCCTCAGTGTCCCTTCGGAAGCCTTCGTACGCAAGGCCTCTGGTCACCTCAGGAGCTGACACTGCACATAAATGTCCGAGAACTGAGAGCAGTCCACCTAGCGTGCCAGACGTTCCTGCAACATTTACAAGGCCGCGGTGTCTCAGTGTTTACGGACAACACAACGGCCATGTACTATATAAACAAACAGGGAGGGACTCGATCTTCCCCCCTTTATCAGGAGGCCATCAGACTCTGGGACTTTTGTATAGCCCACTCGATAGACCTGGTAGCGTCCTTTCTCCCGGGGGTTCGGAACACTCTGGCGGATCAACTGAGCAGGTCATTCCTCTGCCATGAGTGGTCGATACGCCTGGATGTTATTCATTTGGTTTTCCAGAGGTGGGGATTTCCCCACATAGACCTGTTTGCTTCCCGCGAGAACAGGAAATGCCAGATGTTCTGCTCCTTCCAAGGCCTCTCACCAGGGTCGATCTCAGACGCATTCCTGATGCCGTGGACGAACCGGCTGCTTTATGCCTTCCCGTCGTTCCCGCTGGTTCACAAGGTCCTGCTAAAACTCCGCAGGGACAGAGCGCACCTAATCTTGATTGCTCCAGCGTGGCCTAGGCAGCACTGGTACACCACGCTGCTCGACCTGTCACTAGTCAACCCGATTACCCTGCCACTCCACCCAGACCTCATAACGCAGGCCCATGGCAGACTTCGCCACCCAGACCTGCAGGCCCTTCACCTCAAGGCGTGGCTGCTGCATGGCTAAACCAGTCAGAGTTGCGTTGCTCTGCCTCAGTACAGCAAGTACTCCTGGGTAGCAGGAAGCCTTCCACCCGGTCAGCGTATCTGGCCAAATGGAAGCGTTTCTCCTGCTGGTGCGGGACACACAGTGTTACCCCCGCTGAGGCCTCGATCCCAATCATCTTGGATTACCTCTGGTCTCTCAAACAGGAGGGCCTGGCGGTATTTTCCTTGCGGGTGCACTTGGCGGCCATCTCTACCTTCCATCCAGGGGGGAGTGGCCGCTCTGTGTTCTCACACCCTGTGGTCTCTAGATTTCTTAAGGGCCTGGAGCGCCTATACCCACAGGTACGACGCCCCGCCCCAACATGGGACCTCAACCTGGTTCTAACCAGACTTATGTCTCCCCCATTTGAGCAGTTGGCAACATGGTCATTGCTATATCTGTCCTGGAAGACAGCTTTTCTCGTAGCCATTACATCGGCCAGACGAGTTTCCGAGCTTCGTGCTCTAACGCTGCACCCACCGTATACTTTGTTCCACAAGGACAAGGTGCAGTTACGACCACACCCGGCATTCCTCCCTAAAGCGGTTTTGGCATTCCATGTCAACCAGGATATCTTCCTTCCAGTCTTCTTCCCGAAGCTGCACTCATAATGACGGGAGCAACAATTGCACTCCCTGGACGTCCGTAGAGCGCTCGCATTTTATATCGAGCGGACAAAATCATTTAGTAAAACGCCCCAGCTCTTCGTCGCAGTGGCAGACCGAACGAAGGGTCTACCTGTCTCATCCCAGAGGATCTCATCGTGGGTAACGACGTGTATACGTACTTGTTACGACTTGGCTCAGGTACCCTCGAGCCACCTCACCGGACACTCTACCAGGGCTCAGGCGTCATCTGCCGCCTTCCTGGCTCATGTACCTATCCAGGAGATATGTCGTGCAGCTACCTGGTCTTCATTCCACACATTATGCTCTGGTCCAGCAGTCCAGAGATGATGCAGCCTTTGGCTCAGCAGTTTTGCACTCTGCAACATCTCACTCCGACCCCACCGCCTAGGTAAGGCTTGGGAATCACCTAATTGGAATCGATATGAGCAAGCACTCGAAGAAGGAAAGACGGTTACTTACCTTTGTAACTGTTGTTCTTCGAGATGTGTTGCTCATATCCATTCCACACCCACCCTCCTTCCCCACTGTCGGAGTAGCCGGCAAGAAGGAACTGAGGGTCGGGTGGGTCGGCTGGGGTATATATCCGGTGCCATAGTGGCGCCATTCCACCGAGTGTTGCTAGGGTAAAAATCTTCCGACGAACGTGCACGCGGCGCGCGCACACCTAATTGGAATAGATATGAGCAACACATCTCGAAGAACAACAGTTACAAAGGTAAGTAACTGTCTTTTTGCTAAGGAAGGTGTCTACCCCGTTTTGCTTTCCTGGGTGGAGGTGAACCAGTTTTTAGTAAGACCCTGTTTGTTCCTGAAGCCTTAATAGTGCAGCAACCTAGTTAAATCAGTCAAAAAATTACAGTCATTGCTCACCGTCCAGAACCAAACCTTCTATCTTGGCAAAACAACTTGGTTTATTTATTGATAAAGGGGAAGACAAAATATATGGCTGTTAGTGTCCCCAAAGTAACTGTTAGAGTGGATGAAGAAAAACTAGAAATAAGAAGTCATTTTACCTGTCTAGGGAATGAGATGTGCAATGATGGTGATACCATGTTAGATGTCAAGCAATTAATATCAAAAGCAGCAACAACTTTCGTAAAGATTTGGAAAAGGATCCCAAGTACTG
This sequence comes from Mauremys mutica, assembly GCF_020497125.1. Taxonomy (NCBI): domain Eukaryota; kingdom Metazoa; phylum Chordata; order Testudines; family Geoemydidae; genus Mauremys; species Mauremys mutica. The sequence goes on along the minus strand of NC_059072.1, from coordinate 55,499,912 downwards.
ACACCCAAGTACTTTTTTTTTTTTAAATACTGGTATCATGTCTGTCTTCTTTTATGGAGCAGAGTCATAGAAATGTACAACAGAAATTGATAAGATCAATTAATTCCAAAGTAAATGCTTATGGTAGATGTTCAGAGACCGTCAGAAGGAGTTCTTTTGCAACATCAGAAATTCTAAGTAGAGCAAACCAATTTAAAGTATCAAATAGACACAAGTAAAAAGACAATGATGGACATATTTAGGACACACTTTAAGTATGGAAATCAAGTTGGTGGCATGGCAAGTGATAACATGGACCATCAACTGGAAAGAAAAAGAAGGTTGCCTAGAGAGACGTTATGCAGAACAATAGAGAGAGAAGCCAGATCCATCAGCTTGAAACTCAGTACAAACCAGCACAAGACTAACATAAATAGTGGAAATTGGTGGATGCCCAGTACACCTGTGGATGCAGGAAGATAAGGAAGAAGAGCCCACTTTCCTTCTGTTTCATAGGTTGCTATACACCTGAAACTTGCAGTTCAGGCCAAGGAATGGAGATGAATGGGGGCTGCACTTACACAGTAACTTGGGCATCAAATATTCTGCATTATGAGGGGGCATGAAGATCCCAACAACTGACCATCTAGTCCCAAACCCTACATAAGGGTTCTTGTTTATTTAAATAACAAAAAATGCAGACCAAGGTCAGATAAACTCAGAGTAATATGAGGCTTTCCCTGATTATACTAGCTGGGAAGGGAGAGACCCCCTCCCATCACCTTTAGTAGCCTTTCCTGACCACTATTCAGCCCTTCTTCCACAGCTTCACAGTCCTTCCAAGCTGAGGCTCTTCCACTACCTCCAAGTTGGCATCTGCTCCCTGTAGGTGTCCCCCATCTCAGACTTTGACTGACAGGTACAGAGAACCCTTTACTTTATCTTGGTCTGTCCTGTTTGTTGCCTTGCCTAAGAGGCAGGAAGCTTTTGAGTATTTTCCTGTAGGTCCCATGACTAGGAGCAAGTATGTACCCTGCAACTAACAGCTTCCAGTTTTAAAGGGCCCCAAGGCCATAAGTTGCACTCTGGTGTCTGTGTATGCGCCGCAAGGCCCAACATCCTGTTAGATTACACTTGTGCATCCCTATTGACTTGGCTTTCCAGAAGCGTAAGCTGCTATGGGATCCATCCCATGAGTGTGATTGTACATCGACAGCTCTCCAGTCTGGTCTATACTCAGGGTTAGGTCTGAGTATAGACCAGGTTAAGTTGCCTTGTGTTGACCTAGCTGTGCAATTGGCCACAGCTGTTTACAATCCTGTTTACTCAAGTGGCCTAATATCCAAAACTTCACTTCCCCCCCCCCCCCCGCCAATGTAAGTGCCTCTTTATGCTGATTTAGTAGCACCACCTTCCTCAGTCACAGTCAATGTAATTAGGTCAATGCAGTGTGAGTGTATACACTGTGTCCTTTATGTTGACTGTTAATTGCTTTCAGGAACTCCCACAATGCCCCATGCTGACAAGACAATCGATACAAGTGCTCCTGATGAGGATGCGCACCACCGACTAAAGGAGCCAAGTGTGCAAAAACAAGCAATTTAATAACTCTGGTGGCTGTATGCTGATGTAAATTTGGTTGACATAATTTTGTAGTGTAGACATGGTGTCCAAGAACTACAGTTACGAGTAAATAACTTTTCTTTCCTTTTCTCTTCATCCTCACCACCCTTCTTCATGTGTTGGTTGGGCAGTACTACTTAAATCCCATCTGTTAAGATCAGAGAGACTGTTGGGGGGGGGGCGGGAAATAAGGCTTTCTGTTCTTTTTGCAGTGAACTGGAACACTGCTAGGTTGTTAGTTTATCCTTTCATATAGACCCTAAATTCCTTAACAGCCTGTATATGGTATAATTCCAGTAATCTGAATTCCCTTTACAAGAAAATCATAGTTAATGAAATCCACAGTTTCCCCCAGGTAGCCCTGTGTTAGTTAATCATCTGCTAATAGCACTAAGAGACTAGTTGAGGAGTTATCAACAACTTTGTACTTTTAATGCTTAATATTTTGTACTTTAATACAGAATACAAAAAACTAGTTTACTGAAACACCAGAATTGTATTAAAACCACTGTGGACCTAATTGTAATACAATGTAGGTGTGTTAATACATTTGTTAAAAGTACAAAGTATTAAGTAAACATCAGCATTACTCCCTTTGTTCCCCATATTTCTGTCAGTGAAACTGCTGCTCAAATTAACACTTCCATTTATCTGAATCCCCATTACCCAGAAGTTTTGGATATTAGGCCACTTGAATAAACAGGATTGTACTATAAATGCTGAATATTACTGTTTCAATACAAACAAAGATATAAATGTATTAGTTTAAACAGGTTTTTTAAAGCTTTTTGTACTGCATTGTTTGACTGTGCAAGTGTGATGTAATCTGTGAAACATGTATGTTAATTTATTTTGACTTTGTATTACACGCAGAATTCAACAACATTAAATAGTATCTAACTTTTCAAATTAGAAGTGATCTTAAAGAAGATACAGTAACTCCTCACTTAAAGTCGTCCATGTTAACGTTGTTTCGTTGTTACATTGCTGATCAATTAGAGAACATGCTCGTTTAAAGTTGCACAATGCTCCCTTATAACATTGTTTGGCAGCCGCCTGCTTTGTCCGCTGCTTGCAGAAAGAGCAGCCCATTGGAGCTAGCTGGTGGGGGCTTGGAACCAGGGTGTACCGGCAGCCCCCCATCAGCTCCCCGCTCCCCTAAATTCCCTGTGCAGCAGACGCCCAGCAGGCTATCAATTGCTGGCAGTTCAGCTGTCCCTCTTCCCACTGCCATGTGCTACTCCTGCCTTCTGCCTTGGAGCTGTTCCTGGGAGCCTCCTGCTTGCTGCGCCGGAGGGGCGGGGGGAAGGGGTGCTAATGTCAGGGTATCCCCCTCCCCTCTGCTCCTGCCCCCAGCTTACCCCATCTCCATAGAGCAGGGAGGAGGGGAGGAGGACATGGGAGGGAGCTTCTTGGCAACAGCAGCTGTCTCAACTTGCTGATCTACTTAAAAAGGCAATGTACTTAGAGTGGGGTCAGCGTACGTAAAGGGGCAATGCGCATCTCTCTCACACAGGGTGTGTGTCTCTGTCTCTGTCTGCCACGCTGTCTCCCCTCTCTCCATTTGTGCTGCCTTGTAGAGTGTGAGGCTACATTAACAACGTGTTAACCCTTGAGGGCTCAGCTGAGTGCTAGTTCATCATTTAGCCACCCTCTTCCACCCTCTGACTTCAGCACCTCAACCAAGCTTCACAATCATCATTGCTGTGTACAGTATTAAATTAATTAAACTGTGTGTGTGTGTGTGTGTGTATATATATATAGAGAGAGAGAGAGAGAGAGAGAGAAAGGTGTCTAGTGACTGCCATTAATTCTGTTTTGAGACCGTGATCAGAAAATGTGGGGTAAACCTAGAATATTAAAGAAACTTGTGGAGAGATACTAAATTGGGAGTGCAGCAAACACCACTGATGATGGAAAATAAAACAAAATTACCTAAAGAGATTAGAAACATGGACAGAAAATAGTTACTTGGTTTGGAAAAATGCAAGCAGATATAATTGAGGAAAAAAACCTGAATGTGACAGTAAATGGAACATTAGATGAATTTGCAATGTAGTATTCCAAAAGTTTAATTTTTTTTGGATACGCAGAGTTATCCTGGCAAAAAGAATGGACATAAATCTGAGGCCATACTTTGAAGATTCTGTTCATTTCTATAAAGCTCTGTACTAGAAAAATTAAATAAATTGGAAGGATTTAGAGCAGGGGTCGACAACTGGTGGCTCGCGGCTCGCCAGGGTAAGCACCCTGGCGGGCCGGCCCGGTTTGTTTATCTGCCGCGTCGGCAAGTTCAGCCGATCGCGGCTCCCACTGGCCGCAGTTTGCGGTCCCAGGCCAATGCGGGTGGCAGGAAGCCGCGGCCAGAACATCCCTCGGCTCGCGCCGCTTCCTGCCTCCTGCATTGGCCTGGGACCGCGAACCGCGGCCAGTGGGAGCCGCGATCGGCCGAACTTGCCGACGCGGCAGATAAACAAACCGGGCCGGCCCGCCAGGGTGCTTACCCTGGCGAGCCGCGAGCCACCGGTTGCCGACCCCTGATTTAGAGAAAACTAACAAATGATTAGAGAATTGGATCATTTAATATGCTATTAACCTATTCCCCCAATCAGTTTTTTCCATCCAAGGTTTTTTCTTGTTTCCCACACCTTTGCTCTTCAACTCCAATTCTTGTCAAAGGAAGGAGAGAATGGATGGCAGGTTTCTCCACTTTGTCCCGAATAATTTTCTTCCCCCAAGCATTTCTAGCATTTAGACACCATCAGTAATTCTAATAACCAGGGCTGTCAAGCGATTTTAAAAAAATTAATCGCAATTAATTGTGATGTTAAACAATAATAGAATAACATTTATTTAAATATTTGTGGATGTTTTCTACATTTTCAAATATATTGATTTCAAGTACAGCACAGAATACAAAGTGTACAGTGTTCACTGTATATTTATTTTTTATTACAAATATTTGCACTTTAAAAACAAAAGAAATAGTATTTTTCAATTCAACTAATACAAATGCAATCTCTTTTTCATGTAAGTTGAACTTACAAATGTAGAATTATATACCAAAAAACCTGCATTCAAAAATAAAACAATGTAAAACTTTAGAACCTACAAGTCCAATCAGTCCTACTTCTTGTTCAGACAATTGCTCAGGCAAATAAGTTTGTTTACATTTGCAGAAGATAATGCTGCTTGCTTCTTGTTTACAGTGTCACCTAAAAGTGAGCACAGGTGTTTGCATGGCACTCTTGTAGCCAGCATTGCAAGATATTTACATGCTAGATGCGCTAAAGATTCATATGTCCCTTAATGCTTCAACCACCATTCCAGGGGACATTCGTCCATGCTGATGATGGGTTCTGCTCAATAACGAGCCAAAGCAGTGCAGCCCAGCACATGTTCATTTTCATCATCTGATTCAGATGCCACCAGCAGAAGGTTGATTTTCTGTTTTGGTGGTTTGGGTTCTGTAGGTTCTGCATCTGAGTGTTGCTCTTTTAAGACTTCTGAAAGCATGCTCCACACTTCATCCGTCTTTGATTTTGGAAGGCACTTCAGATTCTTAAATCTTGAGTTGAGTGCTATAGCTATCTTTAGAAATTTCACATTGGTATCTTTGCATTTTGTCAAATTTACAGTGGAAGTGTTCTTTAAATGACCAACATGTGCTGGGTCATCATCCAAGACTGCTATAACATGAAATATATGGTGGGGCCGGCAGGCTTCCTACCTGGCTCACGCCTCTTCCCCCCTCTCCACCCACAGCAGAGTTTGGGTGTGGGAGGGGGCAGGGGATTGGGGCACGGGACAGGATGAGGTGGGCTCTAGGTGGCGCTTACTTGGGGGGCTCCCTGGAAGCGGCAACATCCCCCTTGCTCAGTTGCTAAGTGGAGGTGTGGTCAGGCAACTCTGCATGCTGCCTATGCCTGCAGGCACTGCCCCCGCAGCTCCCGTTGGCCTTCTCCCAGCCAATAGGAGCTGTGGGTGCTGTGCCCTGGGCAGATGCAATGCACAGAATTGCCTGGCCACACCTCCACCTAGCAGCTGAGCGAGGGGGATGTCGCCGCTTCCGAGGAACTCCCCAGGTAAGCACCTCCCAGAGCCCACCTCACCCCATCCCGTGCCCCCACCCCCCTGCTTCCTCCCACACCCAGTCTCTTCTGCTGGGGGGAGGGAGGGTGTGGTGGCCCAAGACTGCCCCAGCAGCGGCCGATGTGCCTGGCACAGGGGCTGTCTAAGCTGCCCCTGAGCCAGGGACACTGGCTACTGCAGAAGTCACAGAGGTCATGGAAAGTCATGCAATCCGTGACCTCTGTGACAATCTCACAGACTTAAGTATCATCCATAGATATTTTTTCAATGTAGTCCTTTCTGTGTTTCTCCGTTCTATTGAGAATGTTTCAAATTACTTTTCTGTGTTTAATCTTATCTTTTTACTGCTCATATGTGTCTAGGTAACTTTCCATATCTCTGTGCTTGTGGATGTTGGCAAGACCTCTCAATAAGTATAATTTGTGTAAACAGGCTGTTTGCCTGCCTTCATGGACAAATAATGAGAATGTTAGGTCCCTATAGATCCCACTCCCCACCCTTTTTCTCTGTCCAAATTGGAATATTATTGTTCTTTGTTTAGGATTCCATCTATTTTTTTTTATAGTGCTCATATTCAAAGTAGCTTGATCTTCTTACAGATAGTCCTCCCCTTTATTTTGTTAAATTTCTCTTCCTTTATTAATCCTCCCAGTTCCTCTTGACCTCTTACTATTTACTTATTCCTTATCTACCTTTTCAACACTTAGCCTAAAACAGCTGAACAATACACTAAAAATATACCATTGGGAAGAATTTTGCATTGGCAGGAAGGTGAATTGGTGAGTCAACAAGTCTCTTTTTTTCATTCTTACCATATTATGTTTTTTCCTACCACTTCTGTATGTGTTCTTTTTTGTTTTTTTGAGACCTGTTCTTGTAATTTGCCCACAGTTCAATCTGCTATCTGTTCATAAGTAGCCTGTTTCACCTGTTTTCGTCATAACTATTTGAGAAAAAGACTTGTTGCTATACAAGCACCATCTTCTCATGCACCAGCCTTTTCCACCATACCTTTAGGTATCCTCTCTGCAACTATGTTTTTGGACGTAAGAATGCAGTAGTCTTTGAGGTTCTGTTCTTTAGTTTGCTTCATGGTTTCTTAAACATAGTCCCCAGAACCTCATTTGCTGAACTGGGATCCCTATTTAGCAGTATGATGAAAGATACAAGATCTTGAAGTTTTGCAGGAATGGTCAATATCATATTTAGAGAACAGGAACTCACTAGTATAGGCAAAAAGGCTGTAGGTCAATATCTCCCAAGTTGAAGGTTGGGCCAAAGTGTGCCTGAGGAAAGTCACCACCTCTGTTCTTGCTCTGATTCAGGACTGTGGGAGCATCTTAGAAGTACAGGTCTGCGGATTGAGCTGGCAAGCAGCCTATAATCCAAGCTTCTCTTCTCTGTTCCCATGTCCTTCAGCTCATCTGGGGGGTGGCCTCAACAAGTGCCCTTACCCTCAGTGTCATATAGTCTGATGAGTAGGACCACAGGATTGAGTAATAGAGCTGCTGGGAGTGAGTGGGAAAGGAAAAATCAGCAAAATAAATGAAAGCACGCTAGAAAAAATGGGAAGAAGAAAAAGGAAAAAAAATACATGGGGGAAAAAATGAACAGACCCAAAAGGGAGAATCAGAGTAAATGAACAGGGGAAAAAAAGGAAAGACTGTGGCAACTGTATGAGTGGAACAGAAGGCAACACATTCATTCACTAATCCATCCCCAATGGGTGGCTGAAACAGAAAAATTTGGAAACTACCGCAGTAGCTAATTATTGAGTATGTTTGACACACTCCATCATTTGTTCATGTATTCATATGCATGGTATCAGAAGTTTAACTGGCAGGAATTCAGCTATACCTGTTTCTCCATCTAGATTCAGTTCTAGGCGTGTAATCAAAGGTTACTTTAACCTTGAAATCAACATACCAGTAGAAAGGCTATTGTAGCTCGATCATATAACGTAAGGGTGCTCATCACCCTCGCTGATTTATTTCCCTCTCTCCAGCCTCTCTGTTCACTTGCTTGCAGTCCCTGCCTTAACCCTAGCCCACCTCATCTAGAGTCTATCTGAGCAGCATTATTCAACTAAACACCTCTGAGCTAGGAGAATTCTCCTCTGGCTTACACTGGAAATTTGAGGTTCAAGAGTGTGATTTTTTTTTGATTAACTTACACCTTCAGAGAAGATGAATTACAGCAAAGTAATTTTCCAATTTGTAGGCACAAATGACACTATGGAACACTAAATAAGATGTCTAAATTTTGTCATTTGTAGGTATCACAATTAGGTACAAAATTGTGACCCAGTTTGAGCTTTGACAATTGGGATTTACACTAGTGTCGTAAAATCTGACATGTGGGGCCATCACCCCTGGCTCCATATTGATTTAAGTTGTAATTAGCCTTCCATTATTTGTTCTGTAATTAGCATTTAGTAATTTTGGGAAGGCTATTTGTTCTTTATATAACAAGTTGTCAAAACCGTCCCTGGTTTAAATCCAAAATTCATTTCAACTTTAACTGCAGAACCACGACTGTTTCTTCTGTGATCCCAGTTTTTACAGTCTTCTCGCACTCTCCAACGTCGTCAGCATAATTCTTTGAAGTATTCATTTGAATCTACAGGTGGAGAGTTTGTGTAGTTACTTTTCTAGATCAAGTCATGGTGCCATACTTAAGAGTTAGTTATAAGTTAATATTTAATAAGATTGATTCAGTGAAAAACCTTAATTTTACACGTTTGTGCAATTGTTTTATAAATCTTTCGCGGCAGTTTTTATGTGGGAAATTTAGCCAATTTAAAGTTAATCAAGACTTTTGTTTTGAAATCAATTTTAAAAAATTATCTTTTCATCCTGTAACTCAGCCCCAGTTCAATACTCTCTCTCTTACTAATGTTAGAAAAACTGCTTGAGGTATGGGTTTTGAGGAGAGACTGGGAGATCTGAAGTTCAATTTAAAATATCTTGCACAGCCTTTTGCAGAATTTTCTATTAGAATAGATTTCGTATTTGATTCCATTAATCCATAGCAAAGGGTACTTTTTTGTTTCTTAGTATTGTTTGTATACCAAAGCGCTTTCTATGGGAAATAATTCATGATCACAAATGAAAAATTACTACTTTGTTCATCTCCTCCTCTTAATTACCATATAAAATAAAGTTACAAACGACTAACCTAATATTTTCAAGAGAAACAAGGCATAATTTAAGACATATTCGACTTGGATATAATTTAATTTTCATGAAGTATGAAAAACATGTTTAAAAAAAAATCCTATGCAATTTCAGAGATTCCAGTTTTGAAAAGCAGATTACTGGGATTCTTTGATTTCTCTTGTGACTTGGTCCTAATGTTTTCTCTGTTTGTTTGTTTTTTTAATAGAATGATATGACAACTGCTCGGCTGCAGTGGGGAGAAATTCTTATGCCATTGCTTAAAAAATATAAACTAAACATAACATGGGGTGATCAAGATCTGTTGAATATTATGTTTTTTCATAATCCAGGTATGTCCTTTTCTCTGTTTAATTTTGATATTGTTTCACACTACAACTGTAAGATATTAATCTTGTATTTAGTTTCTAAATGCAGAAAATGTTGCCCTTTTTCAGAATTTTCAATGGATATATTCCAGATAGCATTTTGCTTATTCCTTTTAAAAAATGTTCTTTATGTTGATTTTGAGATCATTTAATCCAAAATAGATTTAAATTGTATTGATGCCACCTAATTATTTTAAATATAATTGTATACAAATATTTTAACACAATCTCTGCAAGATGTTATCTTATCAAGAAAAACTACTGATTACATTTTTGTTCTCTCCCGAAGAGTTTTGTTGTGAACTGTATACTGTGTATTTTTCTGAACAGAGAGCCTATTTGTCTTTCCCTGTCAATGGAATTATCGTCCTGACCACTGCATTTATGGAAGCAATTGTAAGGAAGCTGAAGAAAAAGGAATATTTATTCTTCATGGAAACAGAGGTGTTTACCATGATGATAAACAACCAACTTTTAGGGTTATATATGAAGCAATAAAAAAAGTAAGTAACTGTATAAACTACAATCATCCATAACTTGTGTAGAATTATTTATAAAATGTATCATCTGTTAAAGTTTAACATTTTTAGGACA